>NC_045477.1:104308884-104622499 GCF_009650955.1 Corvus moneduloides
TGCTGCTGATGGTGCTCAGGCCTGATGTTTTGCTACAGAAGAACACTCCAACAAAAGATATGAGACAACAAAGTCACGTCTGAAAACCACCCATGACAGACTCTTCTGTTCCCTCTGTACTGTCTGCTCCCAGCTCTACAAGCACAAGAAGTTCTCTTGTGATCCTGGGTAAATCATCACTGTCCTAACAGAAATTACTGATCCCATGGGTCCACAGAGAGAAAAAAAAATTATGCTGCTCCTTATTTAATTTTAAGCAAAAGCATCTTGGCTTTGAATAGCTGGAGATTTGACTCATTTCTTGCTTGAACCATAAACATCTGACTTGCACACATCCTGGTCTGTTGGCACCTCTGAGACCCACCAGCACAGTCCAGTGATGAACAGATGGTTGCAGTAACCTGTTCCATCAGCCTAGAGCGATACAGAAGACAATGCTTATATATGTCTGTCTACCATCTGGATTAGTCCAATAAATGGGATCATTTTTAGACTACTGTGGTTGCCCTACTGATTTGCAAATGAGTGCTCTCAGTATTGTGTTACTTCAATTCAAAAACATTGTGAAACATTCACATTCATACACGTCTCCCTCTTACTCTTTATTTAATCACGGGCTGCTGACAATGGCTGTAATTCAAGGTAGCAGCTAACTACTCACATAGTTTTCAGTATGTCTGTAGTCCAAAGACTGTTCATACTTTAAAAATTCTACAAATCTAAATCTAACTTGGTTCTTTTTTGCCTTTGATTGTTTACAAAGCATTAGAACAGTATGGTGAATCCCACAGTGACCCCTGAAAATTTTAACTATGGGATTCTCATGGAAAATTGCTTCTGAACCAAAGGCAGAGGAAGCTACACACCTCTTGTTGTGATACCTGCTTTATCAAAGCTTGGTCTGCTACAAAGCTTTACCAAAGCTTGGTCTGGAATGACCTCAGGTCCAGCTAAGGATCTCAGATGGAGAAGCCAACTGTCAGGCACTTTATTTCACTGGACAGAAAGCTACACAGGAAAGCTTCAATATTGCACCCTGTCATGACCTTTTATCACTTCCTCCACATTCACCTACAAAATACCATCCAAGGAGCAGAGTGTTTCACTTTGGACTCTGAAGTGTGTAGTCCTGCCAGAGGGACAGCACAGCAAATGCTGCAGCAAGTACCAGCACATGAACCATGGTGCCCACTTGATGGAGGCTCAAAAGAGCGCGGCAGTTCTGCTGCTCCAGGGCTGGCATGACACACAGACCTACACTCTCCCATTTTTGGTGGGAATCCAACCTAAACAAATGCAGGGCAGCTCTCAGCAGAAGAGAGGAGAGCACACTGTGTCTGCAGTGAACTGAAGTCACCAATGTGCCTCAGCCTCGGCTGCAGCTGGACCATAGCATTCCTTTGGAGATCATGTATTTCTCAGAGGCTTTTCTGTTTATTTTCTTAACAAAGCTTTGCAGACTTTTTAACTGAGGGAAGGGAGACTCAAATATTCCCCTCCCTCAGTTTTAAAAAATCAGGCTCAATTTTGTAAATAGATATAGGAAAAAGAAATCTCTATTAGAATCTGCCAGTCCTTTAAGGTCTGAACTTCATGGCTTTTGTTAGCTGACTCAGGATCTTTTCATGTTTTAACTATCACATTTATTTTCAGTTGAATATTATTAAATAAGCAATTCCATTATGGCAAAATTGATATTACTGTAATTGAATAATATGATATATATCCAAAGGTAAAGAAATTAAGTGAATTTTTACTTAAATTCAGATGTTAAATCCAAATACCTAAGTGAACTTGACAGTGTCTGTCACTTTCTCTGCAAGTAAATTCTTACTTCTTCCCTCCAGCACTGGAACATAAAGGGGCTGCCAATATGTGGATAAGCACTGTGCATTACACAAAACAGCAGTACATTCATGCCTTGTGTTGTAATGGAAACTCTCAATTTAAGATCTGAAGAACAATAATAGAGAGAAGGAAAAGTTGGAGCTACGATTTTTATCATAGCTGGTGGGATTTTTTTCCCAAGTGAGGTCAGGGAAACAGAGTGGAGAACTACATTTACAAGGCTCTTCTTTGTCAAGCACAGTAGGACTTAAGCCCATCATTCTCCTTGTAGCTACTGAACTACGGTCTGTTCAAACTTAGGTGGCTGTTGTGCCCATGTCACTGAGGGTGACTAACCACAAGGAAGGGGAAAACATAACTTACGTCTTACACTTATTAATTGTTCTACTGTCTACTACACTTTTGTTAATCATCATTCCTGCCTCCCACAGGAAACAGCATTAGGGTGTTAGGGATCCTCTCTTCATCTCCACCAGTATTCCAGTTTTTATGTTAATGTACCAAGACCTCACAGGAGTTTGGCACCTCATGTGTGGAGTACCTCAGAGGAAAATGCAGTGCTATCACGAGCATTCTAGCTGTGCCACTACCAAAAGTTTACAAATGCTGAACTCTTCTATAAAGAGTTGCTTGCAAAATAAAGCCTGAAAAGGGGAGGAAAGAAAGGAGAACCATGAAGCCGAATGTCTTCAAAAAGAAATATGGAACAGGGAAAACAAAATGGCTACAAAGTGAATTGCTTTTGGACCCAGTGATATCAGTAAAGATGATATTTTTTACTAAAAGGATAAATAAGAATACTAAGAGGAAATACTATTTTTTTATTTAATGCATTTTAGATTTCAGATTTGATTTAAACTTCACATACGATGCATTAACTTAAGTTTTTGCATAAAGATTCAGGTTGTGACAGATCAAGTTTCTCTGCAGAAGGGGCCTTAAGGTCTCACTAGGCTGGAGGGGATGTAGTCAGAGATTTCAGTACTGCTGTTCACTGGAGCCCCCGTTTCACAGGACATTAATGTGCCTTTCACTCTAGAAACCAGGATGCCATAAAAACAGATCTACAAATGAAAGCTCAAAAGTACTCTTGAAGAAGGATGCTTTCCTAAACTTGTAGCCAGAGGATTGATGTGGACTCAGCTCCCATATGCCTGTGTTAATGCGTGATGTTGAAACACAGTCCTTTGATGTACAGACTCACGTTCAGAGAACAAGACCCTCTGTGGGATGGCTCTTCTGACTTATATTTTGAATTCATCAGTGACGGGAGACCTCAGCAGAGCAGAGCATAATTTGACAGACACTCTGTCCAGAACCCCAAATCCCACCTGAGTTCTGTGCACAGCTGGACACTCACCTGCCTCCCTAAGGCACAGCCACTGTGGGGCAGGTGATCCCTGCTCCTTCCCCAGCGCAAGTGCCATGCAGGGAACAGCAGGCACATCGGGAGCAGCAAAGCTTCCATAACTGTGTTACAGAGCTGGTCACAGAAGGCACGAGGGGGACAGGAGGAGTAGAAAGGACAGAGTCTGCAGACAGCTCTGGTGCCCACAGCCAACCACACTTACTGACTGGTGAAGGAGAAAGGCAGGCCTATATTTAGCAAGAAAAGCAGATAGGCTCTCTTGAGAAATGCTCACTGCTTTGAAAGATCAACAAAAAGCAACAGCCTTGTTCCTGCTCTTCTGCAGAGGCCACCAGCAGTCCCTGCATTCCCCCGCTGTCACCACCCTCTCTGCTCCCTCACCTCCCAAGTGCTTGGGCTTGTCACAGAAGGCTCTGCTCACTCTCCTGGAGACCCCCACTCATTTACTGCTGCTCAGACACACAACACCCATGCATGCCTTGGCTGCTGCCATTTATGAGCATGGACTAGGAAAGAAACACAGTTGTTTGATAATTTTGTAACTGGACCCTACTTTTATATTATTTGGGCTTGTTGTCCAGAAGCAAAAAGGTGTTTACTTAACCCATCACACTGCAGAGTTTGCAAGTCAGATAATTTGTAGTCTGCTGAAGACATGGAGCTGAACTCAAGAGTGACTGTTGCTCTTCACAGCTATTTCTGCTGTCTAAATGCTAAGGATTCAGAACAGCTGCACAATGTGCACAACAGCTTTACTCCTTGTTTTCCACAGACACATTTTTCTTCTCCAGGAACCCATGGCAGCAAGGCAAAGGGAAGGCAGAAAACTGCAGAAGTTTCCCTTTTCTGCAAGGAAAACAGTTTTGAAGAACCACAGAGGATGGAGACTGCTCTCCCACCACACATTTCAGAGCTGCAAGGAAGAAAGGAGCTCTTGGTTGGCTTCTTTCCTCTTGCTGCCACTGCTGGGAAGCTTTAACATCACTGTTTGCTCTCAGACATCTCTGCAGCAGGGGACACTCAAAGCTCAGAGGGTGAGGTATTCTGCCCGCTTGGATGCCTGATCATGGATGTGATCTTCTCTTCACCAAGGTTTAGTACCGTTATACAGCCACATCTTGTTCATGCAAGCAAAGCAAGACAGAGAGGTGATTGGAAAAACCTTTGCCTTCACAAAAAAATTTTGCTTGTGTTCCAGCGCATAATGTGAATTATCAGTAGAAAATCTCAACATTTAGTAATTTGTTTTTAATGTAAGGAAATGTACTGACAAAAAGTTATTTTTTCAGTATGGTGAGCACTTTTTGAGGTAATATTGTGTTTCAACGAAGCCCAGCTTTTCCATAGAAAATGAAGTTTCCTTATAATCACACTAAGAATTAAGCTGGTTTTAAGCACAACAAACTCCATGGGTGATGCAAATCTTTCCTTTTTTTTTTTAAACAGTCTTACATATTTTCCCAAGTACATTGTTTGACTCACCTTTTCTGTGCTGGCTTATTTCTTTGGTCACCTGCAGTAATAATTTTCTTTCTGTTACTATTTTTTAAAATACCAACATTTTGTTTCAAAATAATTTAACAGTGCTTCTGGCCCTCCTCTTAGACTGTGTATTTCCAGCTCTACCTGCCTTTTCAAGAAAGTTGGCCTTAAGCCTATTTTTTCCTAACTTTTGGAGTTATCCCTGTTCCTTGTTCACTGAAGTGGCTTGTTATTTGATCTCTGTTCCTCCCACTGATTCCTGATCATTCCCAGTGTTTCCTGTGTTGTTCAGAGAATAAGATTACTCTGAGGACTTAAAGGGAAGACAAAGGATAAATAGAACTCAGAATCATTACCATGACCTGTAATAGTACATGTCCAGGGCACACACACACTGAGACATCCCCACTGTATACAACCTGAAACTAAAATCTGCAATTACTTTAACACACTTTGTCTTTAAACTGTGCAGTTTTCCTATAGGGAAGAACTGAATGTAATCCTGGATGAGATGGAACTGAAACATTAGGAGACTTGCCTGGAACAGACTTTGCCTTTTTGCAAATTACACTGTGGTATGTTTAATTTATCTATTAATACCCAGACCCTCTTCCTCACTGTTACTATATAACATTTTTTTCTCTCTGGGTTTTGATTGATAAAAGTTTGCCTTGGGATTTTTTTTCCTCTCATTGACATAACTATGATGTTGAACTTCCTCTTGGGAGTCGCAGATTTTGCTAGAACTCTCCAAGGCAGTCTCAGTGCTCCAAAACCGTAACTTTCCACAAACTGCAATAATCAACTAGTTTAAAATTCCAGATAATGCATGAAAGCAAAATTAAATATGGATTTACCCTTGACACAAAGGTATTTAAATGTCTAAACTCAGTTTCATTGCAATACCAGCCCTGAATTTCATATCAACTACCTTATTAAAAAGCTTGTGATTAAAAAGCTTCAAAAATATACAAGCTTTGCAAAATCTTCTCTGTTTTCTAAAAACCCATACTTCCCGCAGTATATCAACCTGTTACCATCTGACCATTTACAGAAGAATCTCTCTATTTGCTTTTTGCTATGCTAGATATTGAAGTGAGACAAAGTGGCCAGCAGCTCCCTGGGTTGTTTATTTAGCCATTTACAAAGAGGAGATCTCAGCAGAAATAAGTGCTGGCTTATTATATTATCTGAATGGCTTTATTTCTCCCTTCAGGACACTCTGGTTTGAATCTTCAGGTCTAGCTTATCCTGAAGTGTTCTATTTATCTGGAGACTGAGGAATTTGTTATTATGAGTAAGGAACAATACACTGCTTTTCCTCATTGGACCTCTGCACAAACCCTGGCTTGGCGTGAGCTCTGGAGGCCAGGAGCGGGGTATGGTTCCAGCTGGGTTCTCTAAGCACCTGCAATGCTTTCCTGCTTGTCCCGCCAAGCCCTGGCTCATTCACTGGGGAGCATGGACCAGCCTTTTCTGAACAACCATGGAACAGGAGGAGCATTCTTTGCTGAACAAAAAACTACTTTCAAGTCACAGAATATTCTCAGTTGGAAGGGACCCACAAGGATCAAGTCCACAACCTTGGCATTATTAGCACTGTGCTCTAACCAAATGAGCTCATGTCAGTCACATTTGTGTAATTATTCTGCTATGAACATCACACTGTAAAATGCATTCAGCAATTCATAAGCCTGGTGGGCAAGTGGCCCAAGAATTCCTTGATGCCCAAGAACTGTCTCCCTCCCAGCTGTATCAAAGGCAAAACCCCACTTTGCACCAGTTACACTGCCCTAAGCACGGTGCCAGGGCTGGGAACTCGTGCATGCAGCGCTGCTGCCAAACCACTTGCGCTGTGGAACCACAGTCCAAAACACACAACATTTAATCGCAAAACTTGCTTAGGCAGCTGCTGAAAAAGAGAGACAAGTTGCTTACACATGCATAGTCCTGAATGGCCTATCTTATGTGGACTTCAAGGTGCTTCATAAATATCATCTAAACCCAAATATTATTTAAACCATCTAAAAAGAAACCGCTTCTCTGCAAGTCAGAGCTCTGGTTCACACGTACCGAGGTGATGAAGTGGGTACTGACATCCAGCAATCATTTGCTGCTCAGACGCAGTGACCGCAGCAAGGAAAGCTGAACAACATCTGAAGCAACTTCTAGAGCTCCATGGCCCAGTACTTCAAAGTAAATTGAAATTGTATCACCATGTGGTCTCAGGAAGGGTATTACAGTAACCAACTCCCATTTCAAATCACCAAATGCAGGTAAAAGCATGATTATATTGTATTAAGTATGCACATTCATATTCGGACAGCAATGCTGTAGTCTGTAGAGGGTACATGGTTTCGAAGCTGAGACCACAGGAATGGCTTCTGATCACCTGGAATTCCTTATGCTGGATCATAGCTCTCCTGTGGACTAGGCAGTACTGCCAACAGCTCACTCCCCTACTTGTGCACGTTTCTTTTCCAGTGCTTCTCACAATGTTATTACTGCTTTTCCCTCAGGTTTTAGCAAAAATTATTATTTTGCTACTGTATTCTTCTAATTACTATGACATTTTCAAAGTTTCTTTTGACTCAGTTTTTATTTCCCCCAAATATTGTTGTAGCCTGGAGAAAGAGTCTGATGTCAAGATGGGCCTAGCTTTGAACCCAGGGTGGAGAAACTTTTGATACACTTCCAGACTATTTCATTCTCTACTCAGGTCTCTCGAGTATCCGATAAAAACAACTTTCCCAGGCCCCGCTTGCCTGTGAGATGCTGGAGAGTAAAGCACCTCTTTCTGAGAGGTAAGGTGCTGATTACACAACTTTCAGCACATCCTGAAAGCTGGTTCCGAAAACTAATATTGTTTTTGGCATCACACAGAGTTCTTCACATACCCTTTAGAGGGGAAAGCAAGTGCAGCAAGGTGACTGTTTTTTAATATAACTTGCAATAATTGGTGTTGAGAAATAAGACAACCTAAGACCCAGCTCAGACTAAGCCAAATCTCAGCCACATCATTCATGAGATTTTGTTTTTGTCCTCTCAGTTCAGTGTGGTCATGCATCAAAAGTTGCTCCACAAAACTGTATTAGACTGAAATTTTTACAGTCCCTCCTCTAGCTAGTACCCAGTATAGGTGTGCTGCAGAATTTCAGTATAAACTGCTGTACATGGAGACAAGAAAGCTCAGAGATTTCAAAACTGCTCCTCAAATAAAACTTCTTCTTGCCAGACTGATGTCATTAATGGTTCTAAACACATTCAGTAGTCAAGAAGGCAGCCATCAAAAATGATCAGAACTTCAGAGCATGTCTTACAGCAATTCTATTGCTAAAAT
Source organism: Corvus moneduloides (assembly GCF_009650955.1). NCBI lineage: Eukaryota > Metazoa > Chordata > Aves > Passeriformes > Corvidae > Corvus > Corvus moneduloides. The sequence goes on from NC_045477.1 coordinate 104,316,924, forward strand.
AAAAAGCTATTCATTAAACATCAAAGTGTGCTGAACAAACAAAGCCTTTATTATTACAAAACGAAATAATTTCCATATATATATATACATATATAGATATATATCTCCACATATATATATGGAAAAGAAAGCAAGACAATGCAAATTTTCCCTCAAAGCTGGAAGCAAAATTTTCTTTATTGGCAACTGCCCAACTACCTTTCCTTAAAATACAATACAGTAAAAAGAATCTTCTGTTCCCACATCTCATATTCAAGGTATCCAAAAATATTTACCACGCAGACCAACACTACAGTTCTGTGTACCAAGAGACTCCTGAACGCTGACTTTGCTTAACATAAGAGCTGCCTTGGGTGCAGACTGGGTGGGAGATGTGCCTGTGGCTGCTGCCTCCCCCCACAAAACCAGTGCCTGTGCATGGTGCTTTCCTACAGCCTGCTCCCACTTCTCCCAGTTCTCACAGGGGAGCTCACCCCTCTCAGCATCCGTATCTCCCCTCTTGCAACAGAAAACTGCTATAAAGTGTTTGAGCCTCGATAGTGTGCCCCAGCCAAACCATTTTTAGTTATTTGTACCAGAGCCCTCAGAGTGGGACCAGGATGGAATTACCCTCACTGGCTTCACCTGGCCTTTCCACCTTCAGCTGCAGCACATCAGCCCCAAGAGGGTTTTTAAGCTCCAGTCTGAAGGCTCGAAGGGAGAAGTGGGATGGGCTTTTATCTGCTTCTTGGCCTTTGCTGTCTTGTTGTTTGGATTTCCTGGACTAACTTGGTTGTTGATCACTGGGTGGGTTTTGTTGCTGTCATCATCTTGACGCTGCTTGCCTGGATCAGGAGCCCCACCTGTTAGAGCCCTTAGGAATTCATCAAGGACTGAAAGGTAAGCTGTGCTAAATTGGAAGAGAATTGGGGAAAGAAGAAGCTGAAAAAGTAATACCAAGACATCAAGGAATAGCTAAAAAAGGATTGTGCCGCACTGGATTAAAACCAATTGTGTTATCAGAAAAGTGCGTGCAGAGCTCATGGACAAAATAGAGAGACCAATCAAGTAACATGAGATCTCATGCACAGCAGTTACAAAATGTGTATGTACTGTATTATGTAAAAGTTGTAAAATGTATAAGTTGTGTATTATGTATAAGTAGGTAAAATGTATAAGTAAGTAAAATGCATAAGTACTGTTATGTAGAAGCTGTAAAAAGTATAAGTAAGAAAATGTGTAAGTAGAGTGATATGTATATGTATAAGTAGTATAAGATAAGCAAGTGAACTGCATAAGTAAGGTATTATGTTAAAGTCGTGAGATGAGTGAACACAGGGGTATTTTAAACAATAAGACGCTTCTGCGTAATCATATTGATTTGTTGATCAGAAGGCATGAGTTGCCACAGAATGACTGTAAATCAGGATCACTTCACCAACACTGACTGGAAGCCAGAGAGATCTGAAAATACATGGGGCTACCAGCCTTTCCTAGGTCCATGCACCAGTGATACTCCTGGAGCAGTGTGATTCCTTCAGCATGGCTGTGACAGCAGAGTCCTGAGTGTGAGCAGAGAGCTCTCTGCCAGGTGCTGCACAAACAGCATAAATTCAGAGTTTACTGAAAAAGCAACCAGAACCTGAAATGGACACTCCCTCCAGGGCAAAGGAAGGGAAAATAAATAAGTAAGATAGAGAAATAGAAGCTGGCAGAGAAATTTATGTCTAGCCTAGAAAGTATTTCAGAAAAAGGGTGAGCCTCTCGAAATGGTATTTTAAAAGAGAAGCACAGTTGCTGGGAATCAGAATGTTTTCCCACCAGGTTTAAGATGTTTCAACAAAACACAGTTAATTTCTTCTGTCCTGAAAGAACATTTAAGCATTCTTTTAATCAGTGGGAATTTTTCTCAACTTTCAACTCATGGCTGTTTTCACCCTTGGCTTTGGAGCAAAAGGCTCTAACCTATTTCGCTCTACCACTGGAGAGAAATAAAAGAACCAGGCTTAGCAAAAATGCTATCAGTTTCTTTTCCAAGACAAAAGAGGACTTTTGAGATTGCAAGCAGCTTCAACACTCAGCCTTTGAAACTAGCGTATTTTCCCGGATGGAGTATCTGGTGGAATCGCAGTGGACATCATGGAAGGCAGCCCATTGACAACACAGTAGTGGGAATAGCTAATCATCCTGCTGCTTTCCTGCATGATTGTCACTTATCAGGTATTTGAGCTAATGTGGAGAAGACAGAAACCATATTCTTATGCTAAGCCTGTGAGCAGGACAGAAATCTGGCTTTTGCCCAAGAGGAGGGACTGGATGATTCCTCAAGTCTGCCTTTCTTCAATAGCTAGTCACCCAGGAAAACAAGGGACACCATGCTTTTCATACTTGTTTGGTTCAAGGTAAAAAGATTTTGAAACGGGGGTTCTCAAAAATGGAAAAGAATAAACCCAAGGAAAAAAATCATAAGACCTAGATTTATCAATCAGCAGTATAAATAGATTTTGCAGTTTATTTAACTTGGTCTTGCTGCATACTTTGGCATTTGAGCCATATATTGGCTGGGACAGCTTTTTCACGAGTGTTTTTCTGAGCATATTGCTCCCAAGATCGTGTCTTTAACAACCCAAGTCATGCATCCAGAGGCCTTTTCTAGCAGCAATGACTTCATAAGCATATAAATTTGAAAAGTGAATTTGCTTATGATGACTTAGTATTGCTCATGTAGGACATCAGGGATCTGGCTAACTCCGGTGCATTTGGTGTCCACAGCACATGGTCAGATGGAGTGGCTCTACTCCATTCTGTCACAAACCCAGTGCAGGTGGGACAAGTGCACATCCCACATGGAAACACAAGTGGTGCTGAACTTTGGTCCTTGTGACTCATATTTTTCCAGAAATCTCTCCCAGAACAAAAACTTTTCTTGTGTAAAACAAGGCTTGGCACAAAAAAATCCAGAATAAATCTGCTTTTTAATAGGGCCTGTTGCAATAGGATGAGGCACAATGGTTTTAAGGTAAAGGAGGGTCAATTTAGATTAGATATAAAGAAGTTTTTTACAATGAGGGTGGTGAAACACTGGAACAGGTTACCCTAGTAGATGCCTCAAGGTCAGGTTGGATGGGAGTCTGACCTAGTTAAGATATCCCTGGTTACTGTGGGGGATTGGATCTAGACGGCCTTTAAGGATCTCTTCGAACTCAATTTTTCTATGATAATCCAAAGGGTTTCAATAGTTTTATGTCTTCTTGTTGTCAAAGCAGTATCAGACAAAAACTACCTTTTTTCCTGAAGGAAAGCAAGTTCCAAAAAAAGTTATACAGCACAAACTTTAGAAAAACATTACATTATCATGCAAATGATCAGTTTCTTATCACTTAAGGTATTCAGGCTATTTCAAACTGATTCTCACAGTAACATTTGTAAACCATATTAATCATAATTTTAGAATAAATTTACCTATGCATGACAACCAATTGATTACTTAAAAGTTCAGTGAGCTAAAAAAAATACTTCTTTTTCATCCAGAGATAAATCCTTGGTGTCCAAAATATGTCATTGAGATATGCATCTAAGAATTACAAAAATACATTTAATGAAAAGTATTTTTCCATGCCAGCAACTCTTAGGACCTAAAGCATGTATTTTTTGTAATGATGGATTTGCTCATGGAGGCATATTTACTGCAGATGTGTTTTCATTTGTATTCATTGGTGCCATAGGTCGCATGAGAATCCATAAATCTAGCATGCTGTGTTTCTTATATCCCAGAAATTAAGCATTGTACTCTTGAGGATCAGCGTGGTAAGTACATCAAGTGATGCTCTCAACAACACAGAGCATGTATTTTAACCTGCTGCCCATCTGCAGATGCTGTTTTGCACCTGTGCCACTGAAAGCCTTCAGAAGCTTTGTGCCAGCTTATGAGGATCCAGAGAGGTTTGCAGGGATGCAAACTAACTTTTCATTTGCTTCACATGCACAAATTATGTTTGTGTATCAGCCTGTCAGCAGTGTTCATGTAACCTTCAGCATCAACTGGATGCTACCTGATGAGATGGTGCCTGTGACATCTCATTAATTCTGCCCTGTATTTTGAACCTCTTCTCATCTACAGGACCATACTGGCGGGAGAAGCGAAAATGATGGTGGAGGGAAAAGGCTTTGCAGTGCTGCCTGAGATTCAGGGCATCTCCCAGCACTTTAAGGAGTGCTCCTAGATGAGATTTCCAGAGGGACATCAGTCTGAGGCAAAAAAATGGTTGCTATAAAAGGTAGTGCTCGTATGAGCCTGTGCTTGTTTTCCACTCTGCCACAGCCTGAGAAGAATGAGGTAAATGACTCAGCTCTCTCCACACATGTATAAGGCATTTCCATCGGCCCTGGAAGATTGCAGCTTTGTGACATACAATAGATCAGGGAATCTCTGCCATCATGAAATCAGGCTTCTTCACAAAGACTTTCAACTCCTGGGACATTCTTATGATGAATAATTAGACCCATTTTAAAGCTGGCAGCAAAAGCAGGGAAGAACTTGCAAAAGATCACACACATGGGTTGGTCTTCTGTGGCAGATCTACTTAATTCCAGGCAATTACTTAAAAGACAAGACTCTCATGAATTTAAAACTGAATTTCCACCATCTCCTGTATTGGAGGTCATGTTGAGGAGTACTATTAAAATTAAATTCAGCCCAAAATCTTAGGGTTAAAATGATTTTTAAATGTAGCCTTAAAAAAAATACATGAGCAAAGACAAGATCTGCAATAACACAGAGGAAATTAATTACCTAGGCAGACTCCTTTTCAAGTTCATGACTCATGCCAGCATATAAATGTCTGCATGAAGCCAGCTCTTAAATGCTAATTTCGTCACTGTAAGAAAATTGTAACCTTCTCTGAGAAAAACTGACTGCATACCTTGCTATTGATTTTTCAAGAGTCTGACTGGCAGAGTGCTGTACTGTAACTGCAGATTTGTGCTAATGCTCTAAACTGTTTTGCTAAATTTAATCTTTCACCACGGATATAAGAGATTCCTGGCCATGCTGCAGTTGGCCTCAGCTGCACAGAAGCTGTGGTCACAGCCACTTAATTTGTTCCTTTTTACTGAATATAGACATGCAAGTGTATCACTTAATAGGTCAAAAACCCCATTCCATATAATGACAAAACCACAGTACAAAGAATACAAAGAGTAGGAGTAAGAAAAGATGCATTTCTGTTAGAACTAATCTGTGGTCCAAACATTCCCCCTGCCAGAAGCTGCTGCGTTTATCAGCTGGTGCTGGTGTGGGGTCGCAGTGCCCGGTGCTGACAGAGCTGCTGAGGGACCTGGCCCCACCTGCCTCCACAAGACCCCTTCTTGGAACTATCACCTCTTACCACAGAGTTAATTTGGAGACATGAGCTACCAACTACAGGTATCTGCTTTTTATATAAGAATTACCAAAGTGCTCCTTGGGTTTTTTAAATCTTAATGGAGCAGTACAAGAGACAGTAATTGTGTCTGATGGTCCATATGCACAGCTGTACTTGGCCACACTCGGTGCCAAAAGCTACACACACCATGGCTGAAATTACCCATTACAAGGGCAGCATCTCCATTAGGGGTCAAGAGCTCATTAAACTGGGGAAAAAAGAAACACGGGCACATGGACATGGGCATTTCTCTCTGCTGGTGGCAAGCAGAGCCCAGGCAGTGCAGGGAGGATGGAGCCAGCAGCACTGCTGGGCTGCACCACCCCAAATGCTGCTGCTCCTCTTCATCTCCCCTGGAAAGTTCCTGGCAGGGAGTGGGATGTCTACATTGTGCTGACACTAGAAGTGTCATCAACACAAGGACCTCATTGTGACAGAGCCTCTCCAAACATGTAGCCACACAAGGGGCCTGAAGCACTATGTCTGACAAGGCACTGAGCGCAGCAGAGGTTTTTGACTGGCAGACTGAGAGCAGGTCCAGTGTCCTGGCAGCACCTGGCATACCACTACACAAAGCAAAAACAGCACGAGAAAAAGGGTAAGATGGGGGGAAATGCCTCCTCCCCACCATCACTTTCCCCTGGCCTATGGCAGCAAACAGGGAGCAAGGCTCAGTCTGTGAAAGCCAAGGGCCCAAGGAAAATGTCACCTGCTGTCACCCGCTGCACCCAGCCTCGCCCCAGACACTGGGCACCATGGGGAACACATGTCCAACTGGTCCAAGGTTCGTGGGGGCTTGCAGAGCAGGGAAGGGGCAGGAGCTGAAGGCAACATGGGGAGTGCCCCTGTGCAGCCCCAACTGCCCCTATCCCACTCTGCAGGGTGGCCAGGCTGGCCCCAGGGGAAGAAGAGATGAGTGGTGAGTAAGACGAGAGAGTGCTTGCTTCATTACATAAAGCCACACAACACAGCATTTGCACCCAAGCCAGAGCAGATCCAAGCAGGGACATTTATATGATGCACTGGCACATGGGGTGCAAGTCTGAGCTTGTACCTCCAAAGAAGCCCAGTCTTATTCCAAAGCGCAGAACCCAAGCAGCATCTGGAGGCAACACAGGGAGAAGCATCTCTACATCTCATTTTCTAGGCTATGTGGAGGCAGTATTTATATTCAAAGGTGTTAAAGGGAAAGATAACTAAAGCATGTAGTCTTTTTTTCTTTCCGGAAAAAAATTGTATCTCTTGCACTTCTTTTAAGTTAATTTTAAATGCAAAGTGATTGGTTATTAAGCACATTAATTCCTTGCAAGTATTCTCAGAAAGTGAATGTGGTCAGCCTAGATTGATTTTATGACTTTGTTATTATATTTTATTCATAGCACTGTCATAGACATGCACACATGGAACAATCAGTCAACTGGACAAATATTAGCATTTCCAGCTAAAGTGAAGTAAAACCATTTGCTGGATGCTCCAGTGTTTCTGTAGCAAATCAATAATGGGTATTTAAATTGTTGTTTAGACATCAAAGCTAAGATGAATGGGGACATTCTCATTTCTTTCCTGCTGCTATGCTTTCAGGTTATACCTTTTAAACGAGACCTGGCAGGTGCAATTCACATCACAGAATAATTTATACTTAAAAGCTACAGGTCTAATTTTCAGTGCAATGTACCAGCCATCTCCATACAATCGTACATGTATTTGGCCGGTTCATCTTAATTGCAGCAATTGAAAAGCATCCACAGTAATCTGTTATGTGCCTTGGATACCCTCTTCATTATTGCATCCAGACAACACAGCACTTGTTTGCACTAACCACTCGGCCTGCCAGGGAGGATCTATGGCACACCCCTGCTCAGGAACCCATCCTATGCTAGACAGCTTCCAGAAACCAGGACAGTGCTGGGACCTGAGAGGAAACTTGCATAGAGTTATGATTATATTCTCAGGGTCCATTAATTTTGTCAGTGTCACTTCCCAAACACAACGAATTCTCATTTTTACGTCAAATCTATCGGCATTTTATTAAATTTTGTGGGAGGCTGGAGAGGGAAGAGGCAGAGTACCATGAAGTGCTTGATGCAGCAATGATCCTTAAAAATGTTGTGGATGTATTTATTCAACTAAGAGGCTCTTTGCTGGATATATTATTGGATATGTGATTTATTTGTTATTTGATGCTCTGCTCAAGATGAATTCTTTTAAGGGCTTTAGTCTGTATAACTATAAGGGTGAGGGATGGCTGCATTTTACAGAAAACAGGGATGTGGCTTTTTAAATACCTGAGAAAATATTTGCATTTGCAAAACAGGACAAACACAAGAGCATAAATCAACAACAAGCATTGCAAGTACACTATCAAGGACACAGACTTTGAGGAGGCTATTTAGCTTGTGTAACTTAGGCCATACTTGGAGATGTACAATTGCACAGGAAGGTTATGTAATTTCTCTTCTAAGCAATGCAAAAAAATAACAGTTATTAATTTGTTTCTGAAATGCGCAATGAAAAGAAGATGCGTGCAGGTCCCAGATGCATTCCGTAATTCCCCATTTTCCTGTTCTGGCCATGCTGACTCCAACAGTACACCAGCCCCCCTCTCCTCTGGCCCCACCTGCAATAAAGCACTCTTTGAGAGTGTGCAGGACCACACTTCTCTACTGCCAAGAGATTAGTAGCTCCACCGAAGCAGAAGCTGATCCTTTGGAGGCGTCTGTGGCTCTGGAATGCTCTCGAGCCTTTGCCTTGCAGGTATTATCAAAGAGATGCAACAGAGGCTAAATCTGCAGCTGTGTTTTAAATTGAAAGCATCAAGCAGGCCTATTATGAAGACAGCCCAGGCATTAGTGGTGCCAAACGTTGCTTCCAGATATCTGGTGTAAAGTGACTTACCCTGCATGAAATGAGGAAACGAGCTAACGCGCTGAAGAGATGAGTGGGACAAAATCCTGAGGCATAATTGATGGCTGTTTTCACCTGATCTTCATGTGATGAAACTGAGCCTCTGACTCATTACATTAAATTATATTTCCAAACTGCCACAGGAGAGAACTGAAGAGCAAAAATATCACTCAGAAACTAAAAGCTCTGGTTTTCAACAGCAGGTGGACACTGTAGGGGACCAGGAAAGGAAGCAACAGCCATGGAGGCATCTGAACTTCAGCCAGTCTTACTTCATTTGGCTAACAGTATGTCCCTTACCAAAGGCTTTGAATTTCTGGCTTTTAAATAAAAAGACTGGCAAAAAAAAATCAGAATTGTAAAGACAATAGGGTCTTAAATAAATATTCTTCAGCTCTTCACTTCTATCAGGTGTAAATTCCATCCATAGCTGGTCTCTGTCATTTTGGTAGCAAGAGCATATCCCAAAAAATCAGGATAGAAACAGCAAGACTCTTATAATGTCAGGTAATAACAGAAGAGGGTATTTAAAAGGCATATATAGACAATAAATATATGTTTTCATTTTTCAGCTGATTAGCGAGCTAGGAGGTCTGATGTGTTCGTGTGACGCAGGTGACGCAGAGTAAGTGCAAATCAATACTCAGTTTTCCAACACGTGAAGTCAGTGGGCATCCTAAATTCTGCTCAAAAACTGTATCTGGCCTCTGTGACAACAGTTTCACTGTCATGGCCTATTATTGAAACACTGGGTTATTTTTTATATCAGTGTGGTGGCAAAAATGGAGCTTGATTACACATTTTCCATGGGATAGCATCAAATATATTTAATTTTTTTTTGTGGTGGCTTCCAAAACTCATTGGAAAACATAGCTTAGGTCTTTCATTTCTGAACTAGTTAAGGAATATTCACTGTTTTATGAAATCTTTAGTATCTTTTTTTGTTCTCTGTAAAATTACAGAGTTATAATGGGACAAACTTTGAATAAAAAGACACAGAAATGACAAAATCACTCTTCTCAACAGCTTCATGCATGGAAAAAAACCCCAGATACCCACCTACAGAATAAGGTCCAGACATGATTTCCTTCCCCTCACCATGTTTTTTCACAGCTAATTGCAAAACTGAACAACTTTTAAACCCAAGTTTAGTTACAACCATGTCACCCTGTCTCAGTCACTAATAATATGCCCTTTCACTCAGTGTTTGCATTGTTACTTTTAAAAATGTCTTTCAAATGTGAAGAGATTAATCTTTTTTTATCATATCCACATATTAAAATTACTTTGTTTTCTTAACTGCTCTTTACAGATGCCTTTTTTTTTAGCTATAGTATAGAAGAAACTAATGTGTATCAATCCATTACAGCTAAAACTGCAGTCACACTCACTCTTTGTTCTTGTTAGAAGTATTATCAGCAAACTTGCCTGCACATGGCCCATAATTTACCTGTAAAAATAGCCCACATAATCTAGCAGTAATGCAGGCTTTATATACATGTGTCCTTTCCTGTAATCCCTTCATTTTGATCCTCCACGTGGTTACTATACTAAAGCAACACAGGAAGAGCTCAAGAAAGATACTCGGTGTGCAGAGAGTAAGGGATATTCCCTGTTGCAAAAGTCTTGTAGTCCCAGTGAATGACATAGACTGAAGCAATAAGGACCTGCTTTTTGCCAGATCTTCATTTTAGTATGAGATTGGTGGAATGGAATAAATATAATTCAAGATACTCATTCATAAATATTAATTTCACAAAAGCACTCTTTTGGTAATGAAAACTCTGACAAAAAGGGCAACATGTTAACAAAACAAAGGACTGCTTCATTCAGGGAACAGGGTCAATCCACACTAACTTTTTGTGTATGAAGATATTTGTAGCTAAGACACTATGATAAACCTTGCACATCTTCAATATTTTAAACTGTCATATTATATAGCCTTTCACTGACAATGGTTTGACACATGTTGAAGGTAAGTAAACGTGAGTACTCTCATTATAGACTCATGCACAGGGAAGTTACAGGTGGCATAGTTGAAAGAAACCCCCCACTAATGTTTGGTTTCCCTCTTTCTTCAGTCACTAGTTCACATGTTCCCCTGAGCCCATTACATTTCAGTCCCTAAACTATTATTTCTCATTCTGTGTTACTGATATTATCTTGATATTCTTGGCATATGTTAGTAGCACCCACAGGGCAGATAAACTGTTCTAGTGGTCTCAAAGTAATAAAAGAACGGTTCTTACCAGGCACAGAGAAGATTCCTCAGAAACCCATTAACAGCTGCAATGATTCACTCCATTTTCCATGGATCTGTATTTGCTGTGGCATCAGCTTTGCACATTAAGAAATGCCACATTTGGTAAATCCCCAGTAAATGGCAATTTTCCCTCAATGAGTTCAGTTTGACATGCACAACTTCAAAGATATGCATTGTGGTGGGATGCAGTCCAGTAATGTCTCTCTCTAGTTCAGGGGATTTGCCCAGCTCTGGAGCAACCTCCACCCTCCTCATTTTTATCAGAGGGGCAGGATACTGACTTAAATGAGTTATTGTATTTCAGGCACCACTGCTCCCCTTACACCCACAATCTTTCTTAGTATGGTCTCTCCTCCTCTCTTCATAAGCTTTGTCTAGTTCCAGAGAAAGCCACTGAGGTCCACAGCTGCTTTCCTCACTCCTGGCTCCCTCCATAGAGGTAGCAGAAACAGAAAACCTCCCCAACCTGGACTGCTCAGCTGCTGACAGCAGTGATTTATCCAGGACTTCTCAGCAACCATGACCTAACAGCATTTCTGAGATGTGACTTGAATTCACGATTATGAAAGAGCTGAATGCTGCAGCTTATGTGGTTTTTAAACCTTCAGAGATGTTGTCACCTCAAAGCATGCTCCAAGTCAAAAGGCTGGGCTTGTGCACACAAATACATACGTACTTGTATTTAAACAATGGCACAAACAGTCTTCGAGGACTATAACTGCACAACCCAAGCCTTCAGCAAACAAAAGTCAATGCATATGAAATCTGTGTGTGTTCATACACAAATGACAGATTTATTTGTTTATAGGGTTTCCTCACAGTGTAATGCTTACCACCTCGCTGCATCTTATCAGTGACTTTGCATGGTATCAACAAACTTGAGGATATTGGGAGAGCAGAAATTATCATTAAAGTATAATAAGGTTGTATTGGATAAACATGCATGGATTTATTTTACCAATGGTGATATAACCCAAAAATCTAGGTTTTAGGGTAGGTCAGCACACAGGAAACAAGCAGAGAAGACTCTGAGCTGTCAGGTTGCCTTTGGACAAAGACATGACAAAACTGATGTTGTTTAAGTTTAGGTTTCCTACTAACACTGACACTTCAAAGCTGGGGGCTCCTGAGCCAGGGGCCCTGGGAAAGGAAGCATCCTCAGCAACTAGTCAGTCAGCAAAGGCTCGTAAGGCCACAGCCTTGATGACTGACAGGAAAAATGAAGAAAAAGTTCAGAGTAGACAAGGGGGCCCTTAGAATCACAAACAACAAAGATAAATAGTTTTTTCATACACATTCCACCTTCTGATGAAGCAAATGAAAGATCCTAGCTGCTCTAGGATGTTGGTTCTGGACGCCAGTATTTCCCATGCTTTAGTACTTTTTGCTCTGACTTAACACGCTGTATTGCAATTTATGGAAACAGATTTCAGAGTGAGAGAAAAAGGAACATGATTTTTTAATTTTTGTTATTTAGAAAAGTTGATCTAGAAGGCAGCATTCCCAGCTCCAACATGAGTTAATGACAGTTTAAGTAGAGTGTATTTTTTAATTTACTCAAAATATAATTAGGTAATTACAAGCAATCAAGTGAGAGCCGTTTAAAAGCTACTGGCCACAGCTGTTAGCTACCTCATCTTGTCAGAAATCACCACCCCCTCAGTTGGGGGATTTAACCAAACCTGTTTTATGACAGTGAAGTGTAAGTGCTCACGTCTTCAATTACTCAGCTGAGAAATCAGTAACTTCTGGGAGTAGGGCAGGAAGTTTGTTACTGCTCCACATGGATCTGGAAAGGGCATATCTGACTGGGCCCACCGATTTGAGCTGTTCTTTCTCCAAAGGTGACTGTCAGTTTCTAGCTCATATTGCTACTAATATTCCTCTCAGGGCTGCCAACATAGTATGTGTTTAAAATGCTGTTCTCCTCTGAAAAATGGTTTTAATTAAAATGATATTCAGGGGTCCCATAGTCTTTGGTTTTTACTAATTATCATAGTGCATTTGTACAGTTTCCAAGCTAATGGGTGCTTTCACTACCTGCCAACTCCCAAATTAAATGTGGGATCTGAAATGCCAGGCTTTTTATTTCTCATGTCATGTTTTGCTGCCATTCCATCTTCTGGGATTGCATAGTCACTGCATGGAGAGCATCCTCCAAAGTCTCTTTGCATATAACTCAGAGATGAGGCTGGCTGAATGTGTCTGACAGCGCAGCACATGGTCCAGCCACTGTGCTAGGTCTGTGGATGAAATGGCAGCAAGACAATACTTTAGAGCTTAAAGTAAGCAAAAAATAATCACTATGAAATCATCAGCAGTGAGCACAAAACACAGAAAGCAGAACAGTTAACCAAGGAAGTGTAATTTGGATACACAAGCAAGCAATGCTCAAAGATACAATATTGCAATGCTTCCAGAGCAGTGGTTTTTGTACAGCAGTTCATCATGCAGCTTTCTTCTTCTATCAGCTCTCCTGTAAGGGGTTCTAAATTCACATTGATTGCACACACACGGAAATGTAATGGAAGTAGGAGAGGATTTCTAATATGGCACAGTCTTGAAAACCTGAATACATAATGGGTTTTTCATACAAAGTGTTTGCAATATACTAGATTTTTCAGGATGAGATTTGTGTTAGTTACTTTGACCTCTACATACCATATTTGTTTGTTTCAGAAATGCAAGCTAACCTGATAAAGTTATACAAGCCAAGCCTATCAAGCAGATACAGTGAACTTTCCACAGAAACTCTTATTCAGAAGTCAAGAAGATTTAATTTTAGGACTCCCACTTTGATGTGTACTCAGCCAATTTCTAACACAGAGAACAAAAAATTTCAGACCTTGCAAGTAACGCTGCTCTTCTCTCTGCTCAGAAACAATGATCTAGAGGAGCAGGGGTGCACAGAGTATAAACTGGGGACAGATTGTGTCCCAGTGACATCCACATGCAGTGGTCCCATGCATGGAAATGAAAGACCCTGCATAGAGTGAAAGAATGTGCAGTAGATTTCTGAAAAGATCAGAATGTAACCACAGTTGTTAAAGATATTGTACAAGTTTATGGTTAAACACTCTTTTTGCTGTGCATTGCTCAAACAAACAAACAAAGGTGTACACTAGTAAATACAGCTGTGAGCAAGCCCAGGAGCAGCCTCAGCAATTTGTTTCCCCAATAAACCCAAATATGGTTCCTGACAACCCAACCCTTTCTGTGGGCTCACAGAGGCAACTGGCCCCCAAAGGAAAACTGCTGCTCACAGGATCCAATGAGTGAAGTTCTTAGAGGGTGCAGGGACAGAGGACATGTAGGCAGGAGAGGACGGAATAAGAATGCTTAAGAGAAAGGGGTCATGGGAACCAGCACTTGCACTTGCACAGAGGACATGACTCTACTCAAGAAAAGTGATGGCTTTATCACTAGCAAATTAAAACAGTTCTTTGCTTTCTGAATGTTTCATGACATTCAGTTAGTGTACCAGTCTGACATTTCCATAGAGATAGCACACTCATAATTGCCTCAAAAACATTGTGCACTTAATCTTTAGGAATAAAGTTACTGAAGATACTGATAGAATCCACAGACACACAAGTACTTTAAATTATATTTGGACAGATACTGCCTGAGGCCTGACCTGTGCACCCAGTTTCTGGATGGATATGACTATTTCTAGAATTTTGAGGTTAATGCATTTACACCAGATGTGCCAAAACAACCTTCCTAAATCAGGATAGTCTAGCAACAACAGATCAATCAGGGATGAGACCTAAGGCAGTGAGCAGATTTCTGGAGGACTCTGGTTTTGGCTGCCCTGGAGGAAGAGTTCATCCATCCCAAGCAGTCCTTCACAGCCCCTCTGCAGGAGGTGGAGCCCCTTCAGGCCTGCAGGCTTTCTTGCTCAACCAAGGATTTCCCAACTCATGCCCAAATGATTCAAGATAACCCCTGGGTTTTGATTAACCTGGCTCTACAAGCAAATCTGAGGAAACCCAAGGGCAGGCGAATGTGTATAAAGGAACTTTTCTTTTTTTTCCCTCCTTCTGTTTTAATTAAGAATATTTCTCATTCCTTCCTGAGCAACAAAAATGACCTGGGAGCCACTTCATGTCCCAACACCCACAGCCACAGCCTGGCCAATGCTGCCAGCTCTCCCAAGTCTTGCTCCTAATCCCATTGTAACCAGATATACACTGGCATTACTATTACTCACCTGCATCCCTTGACATTTGCAATTCTTGTCATGTGTGATTGAATGCCAGACAGACCACTTGGAGATATGGTCTTGGTGCTTTTTTGTACATACATGGGTAGGAGAGAGTAGGTGAAAGTGTGTGAAATTGATTTTATTTTAAAATAAAACTCCTTCCCCCTTCCATACAGCTCTATTATATTAGCTAGGTTTTGTTTCTGAAATGTTGTATCATTTACTATGCTGCGGCCTTGATTTTGCATCATCCAGATGCTCTTATCATACAGCTATGAAGTGAATTTGTGGCTCCTTTATAAGCAAGAACAACATTAGGGTTTTTTTGTTTATTATGAAAGAGACCTTCAGATGCCATACTGTGTACAAGGGAACTTAATCCTTTTTTGAGGAAAACCAATCTATTTCATTTCACATAGCACAACAGCAACTGGACAGGATAGGTGCAACAGGGTCTATTAATGCACTGCCCCCTGTGCTGCCTGCAGTAAAGCCAGTGCCATGTGCTCTGAGCAACTGCAGCTGTGTACCCTCTTAAACACAACAGCAACTTCTGCAGACTTAATGGGAACTGAACAATGGCACTAGATACAGAAAACAGCAAGAAATCCAAGTTGCATTTTAAGCAGCTTTGAGGAAATTAATGCTGATCACTCAGAAAGGTGAATAATGAGAAATCTAAGGAGAAATGTATAATCAAAGCTTGAGCTAGACTGTCTTAAGGGTCGCACACCACTGTGCTGACACAAAACACAGCATCAAGATTTTGCATCCTTCATTCCAGCATCTGCACAGCAAGAGGACTGTGATGTCCTACCTCATCCTAAATGCACCTTACCATCCCAGCTTTATTATAACAAAACTGCACAGAGTGACATAATAAACTTCACACTTTTTGTTGCTTTGTAAAACTGTAACAACAACTTTAGGTCTGTTTCTTATCATGCATGGTCTTTACTAGTTTCTTATTAAGCATTAATTAATCACTCACATACCAACAGCCTCGAACACTGGTGAGCAGGACCCAGGTCATGATGTACGGGGTCCTACCCAGTTCTGTTGCAACAGAATATCTCTGCCTCTCCATAGCAAATAAGGATATTTCTACAGCCAAATCACACAAAATATTCCAAGAGAGCCATCACCAACTTTCAGTTATCAGAAGGACTTAAAAAGGCTACAGAGGAAAACCAGAGAAATTCAGAACAACTTTAATAAACTGGTAGCTATAAAACTGTAGTTCATGTTGCATGGCAAAGCTCACTCTGTCTCACAAGGCTCTTTCTTTCTTTCCTTAGAACAGACAATGCTCAAGGGAGCATTTATAACAAAATTCTTCTTTGCTAATAACCCACTAATCACTAGGATTGCTACATCATACATGCACATGTACAATAAACCCTTACAGCAGCAGCGATGTCAGGGATGCCTTCGAAAATGCTGAAGCTAAAGTCTTCTAAGCTCTGTTATTCCCACTGTGTACACTTTTCTGCTGTTTCATTTACTTAACATGTCAGATGAGGCAATGAGTCCTCAATTCCTTTATAGCCCAGAAAAAGAAGCAATAGTAAAGGTGATTTTGCAGCTGGAAGCTGATGTGAAGCCTGACTGCTTTTGTAACAGACTGGACACATAATTTGGTTTTACCTTGATAATGTAACTTGTTCAGTGACTACCAGGTGGTGAAGTGTGCCAAGAAGTCTAATAATTTCCGTGAACATTCCATTGCAAAACAGAGTTTTACCCCAAACAAGTGCACTTGTGCCAAGAACAACTGTGAAGAACGTTATTTCACAAGCCAGAACCTTCTGAGTATATGTTCAGAGTCCTTGCTTAGAGAAGATGCAATAAATCTATTATTTCCTGAAAGCATTAGCCCCACGAGGTCTATTTGGGACTGCCCAGAAAGTTTTGGAGTGTTAAATTAAAAAAATTAATAAAGTCCTCAGTATATTAAGTCATCAGTAGACAGAGAAGCAGCTCTGTGGAGTTTATGTGCATTTACCCACAAGTATGGCACCGAGACCAAAGCTCATATAAAACACTGGAGTTACCTGAATCTGGCGCTACACAATCACATGGCAGTTCAGTTTGGGATGTCAGACACTTGAAAGAATCATATAAAAATCCTCAACAGCTACCCTGACAAAATTTCCAGGCATGCAGGGAACAGTACATCTAGAGAAACACAGAAGCAGAATGATGTTGGGCATAAGTAGCAAAGTCAGAGTGGGGCCTTGCCCAGTACTGCAAGGAACCAATAGTTCGTGGAGAATTGAACCATCAGAGTGTTCAGTCAGTTGGCTTGAACAGAAAATTATTGGGTTTTTTTAAACACCATTCCACCTCTCAAATAATCCTTAATATAGGTTTTAAACAAAATTTACAAATTTCTCAGTGTGGTCATCTTTTCATTCTGTGAACGATTTTATATTGGAAACATGTAATTTACAGATGGCTCATTAATTTAGACTCCAGATCAGTTATTAAAAAAGAAAAATTGCTTTCCATTTACTTAAACCACTTGAAGGATATTTCATTTAATTTATGGTTGGTTTAGGTCCATTGCTTTATATAGTTCCAACAGCACCATTCAGCTGAGTATAGATATGGAGCTGCATAGGCAGCAGGTAACAGAGCTCATTAAGTGTTAACAATGTTTCATTTTCTTCAGTCAACAAAATATTTTCTAATACTTTAATTTTCATGTTACAGTTCTTAGAAAAATCTCACGAATTAGAGGTGTACATGAATTATAAGCATCCATTTTATGAAAAAAAATTGTGTTTCTGTCTTTTTTCCATTTTAAAATGGGGTGAAAGGCTGGAAATGTGACATATTCTACTGAATAGATATTTCTGAGAAATAACAGGCTGTCATACCACCTCCCTGTATAGCTGTCAGTCAGCATTTCAAGCAGCCTGCCTTGTTCATAGCCTACCTACTGCACTGGATGGGTAGGAGGAAAAAGCAGGCTTCACCTCCATGAAGAATTGCAGCAGAATTGCATACATCACCAGGGATATTTTGATTCCAAAATACAAGAGTTCTCTGAACAAAAGCTCTCTTAAACGTTATGGTCAGCACACATATATGTGTGTTCACATACAGATAGTGTTTGGTACAGGTGAGAGTGCACATTTGTCAGACCAAGCAAAATCCTTATGATTTTGTCTGTGTGAGGTGTGGAGAGATGATGATAAAAATGGAAAGCCAATGGGATTATCTTTAGGATGAGAATGCTATCAGAGCACATCTTCTACTCAAAAGACTGGAAAAACCTTGGAAAAAAACTCAGACACCCCTTGTAGACTTCTTTTTCCTATACAACAAGAGGCCTATAGATGTAGAATGGAGGTGTGGTAAGGGACAGTGGCTCACCAAAGTTCCCACAGATATGGTTCCAGCTACAGCTAAAGGGCTCAGATTATTATGGCAATAAATTACAAAAATAAAATCAGGAACAAAGCTAAGACTAATAGAATTTTACTTCTAAATAAGCAAAGCTCTGTAATGCCCTCTTTGCGCCTTTGCACTCACAGCTAGACAGACACAGGAACTTGGGACTGAGGTGAGCAGTCCTGGAAATCACCCAGACACACGTGCTGTTTGCCATATCTGAATTCTCTCCGACCTAATCCATATGTTATTTTAACTGTCTGTTCTCTACAACCACAGCAATTGGCAGTACTTTGCTATATCCAAAGCCTCTCCCTGAAGTTCACAAACCTTTGATGTGCCACCCTACAGGAAGTCAGCACTTCTTCAGTGGGACAGTGCCAAACATCCTCCTGCTGAGCCCAGGTGGCCACACGGGATTAGTTCGCAATACTCAAGACACCTGGCTCACTTTCCTGCAATGGGATCTTTTATCTCCTAAGTACAAGATTATTGACAGAAATTTGGGTAAATCCCTGTCTCTCTGAGCTGCAAAGAGCACTTAAAAAGTTCTGACTCACTGCATACCTGTGGCACAGTGTTTGAACAAGCTCTGCTGACAACCTGCAACAGCAGCTGGGAGAGGTGTGATCTTTCTCAGAGCAGCAGGCTGCTTTTTGAAAGCCAGCAATAAATCGACGTCAGCTTTGTTAGCAACTTAATGAAATTACCAGAAGTAAGAGGGAAGATCACACTCTGAAGTAAGCAGTTTGAAGAGCTTATGAACAGAACTTACAATAATGTCATTGGGGGGTTTTTTTCAGATATTCCCAGCCAGGAAAAATAATATTGAATTCTGCATCTCAAGCCAAATCCTCTACTCTCACAAACATCCACATCACACAAAACCTTCTGTAAATCACCTAAGCACACAGACAGAACTAGGTAAGCATCTCCACTTCTCTCACTGGGAAGCTGTTGCAGAATATTGCTCCTCTGGTGGTTCAAAGTATTTTCTAACCTCTAAGCCTAAATGTGTCCCTCTTCAAAACATCTGTTTATACAATAGGACAGGCCTATAACTAAAACAGTCCTAAGCATTCCCTGATTTTTATCTTCCAGACAGGTAACAATCAAATCCTCTCAGGCTTTGCTTTTCTAACCCAAACAGACAAACTCTCCATCTCACCTCTTTAAAAAGGCACTTCGTTCCCTATATCACACCACTTCCATTTGTCTGATTTGCAAGATCCAACTCCTTTCTTCCCCTTAAGAAAGGGATATTTGAATCCTCCTTTCTCTTCATTACAACTCCAAGCTTTGAGTCATCAGCATATTTCATTAGTACTCTATTTTATTGCAAAGGTCTATTATGCTAAACTGCTCCCAAGACCAACAGGAATTTCTCTAGTAAGTTCCAGCATTTCAGCTTCCAGCACTAATTGTTGTCATATTCCCATTAGTCAATTCCTTACTCATCTCAGATTTTTCTCCTACTAATCTGACTCATTGTATATAATGATTCTCCATGTAATAAAAACATTTAGGTCAATTAAAGAACTATACATCCAAAACCCACCACATTAAAGGAAAGGCTCAGGCAAATACTTCATGAAATCATGTTCCAGAACCACTAGAGCCATAATAGAGTAAAAGCATCTGCTGACTGGCCTGTCCTCCAGTGGGGAATACTCAGCTCCCTTTTCCCTTTGTCTTCACCCAGTCTGAGCACAGAAAGTGAGTGTGGCACGGCTTTAACCTCAGCTCTGGTTATTTCCATTGCAGGAGCACTTGTGCCAAAGCTGATTTGGAAGGATGTTGGCTGTTCAGTTAAGCTGCTCCTGAAAGTAGTTTTATGCCAGGATTTGACAGTTTCCACCCAACTGACAGACCTTTTATTCTGTTTCATTGTGTCCCTGCTGTTGTGAGGGCACCCATCTGTTGGGAGATGGAGTGAGAAAGGAGGGAATAACTTCTTAGACAGATGAAGTAGGGTTTTCAAGAGCACCTTCAATGACACGCTAGAAAGAGTATTTTAAACTAATCTCCCTAAATCAGGAGATGCAGTGAATTAAAGCCAATCAAGGGTGCAATTCCATGTTACAGGTTATAATGAAGTGTCACCAAGAGGTGCAGCACAGCTGCACCAGCTCCTGCCTGACCTTACAGTGTGCTGATACCAGAAATTCAGAGAAGAAAAACTATTATTTCAGGGTTTTTTTCAGAAAGCTGTTTCTCTCTCTCAACCAGTTTTGCCAGAAACAGCAATGCCAGCACTAGTGAAGCTTTTTAAAGCTTTACTGGAATAAGAGTACTCATCAGGCAGTTGTGCTGCCTGCAAAAACAATTTGTAAACAGACTTAAATAGAAAGAATGAAACTTTTCTCTTTTCTCTTTTCTTTTCTTTTCTCTTTTCTTTTCGTCTCTTCCTCTTCTCTTCTCTTCTCTTCTCTTCTCTTCTCTTCTCTTCTCTTCTCTTCTCTTCTCTTCTCTTCTCTTCTCTTCTCTTCTCTTCTCTTCTCTTCTCTTCTCTTCTCTTCTCTTCTCTTCTCTTCTCTTCTCTTCTCTTCTCTCCTCTCCTCTCCTCTCCTCTCCTCTCCTCTCCTCTCCTCTCCTCTCCTCTCCCCTCCCCTCCCCTCCCTTCCCCTCCCCTCCCCTCCCCTCCCATTCTCTCTTTATCTTTTCTTTCTGTGCCAATGAAGCCTGTGACCCCAGATTTACAGGTGGTTGCTCCCACCCCCAGCTGTCTCTCTTGTCCCCTTGCCAGACAATATTTTGCCTGTAACAGGGACAACAAAAATGGATGTGTTTGTGCTCAGATGGCCTGTCTGAGCATCATCATCCAGGTCTGCTGTCCCTACTTCAGGCAACTACTAAAGTCATGCAGCAGGGATGGCCACTGAAAGATGTGGGCTGGGATGATTAGAGGCACAGCTATCATTCCTCAGCAAAGTAAGTGGAAATCCATCCTAGGCCTATGTTTATCTTATGTCCATTTAACTCTTACACCCACTTCTAAAGAATCTATGTTAAAAGATAACTTCTGCAGCATGTAGTCTTATGTGTCTAAGATACTGCACTGGAAATATTACAGTGGGCTGGGGGGCTGAAGCTGTTGAACCCTCAGAATGAAAGATCTACATTAAGAATGAAAATGTATCCCATTTCTCAGCAGAACTTTAAAAGCACACAAATACTCTAGGCAGTCAGTTTGCAGATGAAAGTAAGTTTTTCTCATAAAATATGGCACTTCAAATGAGATATGCTAACATTTTAAATTCATGTGCTTCCTTCTATAGATTTCTCTTGACAAAATTGTGAATGCTGTTAGCAGCATTAGGAAGTTTTGCCGTATCGCCTATTCTACATGCCTGAGTGAAAGACTTGAGCTTCATGAAGTGCAGTAATCCCCCATTGTTTGAAGGGCTGTATTGTTTTCACATAGAAGGGTGAAGATGGAAAAGTGCACGTTTATGTACTTAAGTAAATTCTTCATACACAACCAGGAAACTCTTCTTAAAGTATTTCCAAACCCAACTCCAAATAATATACAATACTGTAAATCCTGCTCATGTGTAATCTCGTCATCTGAGATGACTCATGTTCCTCTGAGGTAAGAGAAAGTCACATGGATTGTCTTGCTGAGCAGTTTCCAACCATGGTAGAACTAGAAATATGTATGAAAATGAAAATTATAAATTCTGAATCACATCAAAGTATTAAAAGTATTAATATAAACTGCTAGACCCGATTGCCACATTTGACACGTAGCACGTGGTGGACCCAGCACAGTCCTCCAGCAGTATCTCTACAAGCTTTGCACTCTCATGCTCTGCCCCATGCTCTCATGCCATATATATTCTTGATTATATGCTATAAAACATACTCTGTGTTGCTGTGACATAGCCACCTCTTTATCCCATATACTTTACTATTATTTCTCTTTGCATTTCTCTCTCTAACAACACACAGCGTGAACCTTGTGCAGCTTTGGAAGGTCAATCTCGCCACAGAAATCAGAGGATTGGACCTTCCACTTCACACATACTTGGCCAGAGCTAGATCTCTCTTTCTGTCTTGAGTTAAAGCAGCATGGAAGGCTGTCAAAAGACGACTTGCTTCCAAAAGGATTGATCCTGCAGACCTGTGCAGCCAAACCTCTACAAAACCAATCCTCTGGCAGCAACACTGGCATAAGGCATCCTCAGCTCCCTGATGTCTCATTCCCTTCTTGGCTCAAGGCTGAGCACCATCACACCTCACAGTGCCAATGAGGGATTGCATTGTCAAAGAGGTCGTGCCCGCTGAGGCCATGGACATTTTGCTGGTAGAGCAGAGAGGGTTGCAACTTGGAGCACAGAGGTAGGGCAGAGGAGTCCAGTGCCAGAGGAAGGCCTGAATTTGGATAATTAATCAGAAAGCTCTGTATCAGCACAGTTTACAGAGCTAATCTGTTCTTCAATTCCTCTGGTTAGAAAGTGCAGAAAGTTGGAGGGGAAAAGACAGTGTAAGAAGTGAGGATTCTCTTTCCATCTCCCACACTCAGAAATCCTCAGAAATACCACTTTTATTTTGCTCTCCACTAACTTCATCCCAGTGTACAAAACCTAGAAATATTTCCCAAGAAGCTGAGCTGTTGGTATCTGAATTTTTCTCAAGTATTTATCATTATTTTTTCCTACAAGTTAATTTTTCCTATTAGTTCACTGGCCTTATATTTATAATATAAATATTATAAATTCTAAGCCTGTGTAAATATTTGCTGTATAAATACTATAATTTACTACAGTAAATTATTTCTAAGTAAAAGCTGATCTCAATCAAGTTTCTCATATTAGTACTATGGACTACTCAAAAAAAAAAAAAAAAAGATACTGTATAGAAACAGGTTTTGTTTTACACAACATACCACAACATACCATCTTTTATGTTCTGGGCCTTTTAGCCTCGCCAAGAATTACTTCAGCTGGAAAATATCCTGGCTGGGAGACGTACTTGTAACTTTAGATACCATGAAGCACAAGTCTGAAACTTCAAATTTCAGCACTTTCTTCGTAACAGTAAGGGGTAAAAGAACTCCACTTCAGCTGGAATATAAATAAAGCTAAGTGAAAATATTATTGCTTAGTAGACCAGCTAACAAACAGTAGCAAAGAAATCAACAAAGTGAAATTAAAGCAAACTTAAATCACTTACAAAATGTCAAGAGAACTCAAGATTCACAAATTTCCCTTTTTTTGTGAGGCTTGCTACTCTGGTTCTACATGCCTCAACAGTGTTTGGGTGTCACAAAATCATAGAATCATATAACCACAGGATGGTTTGGCTTGGAGGAGACATTAAAGATCTTGTCCTTCCAACCCCCCTGCCATGGGCAGGGACACCTTTCACTAGACCAGGTTTCTTGGGGCTTCATCCAACCTGGCCGTGAACGCTTGCAGGGATGGGGCAGCCACAAGTTTAGTGGGCAACCTGTTCCAGTGTCTCACCACACTCACAGTAGGGAATTTCTTCCTAATATCTAATCTACACACACTCTCTTTCAGTTTGAAGCCATTCCCCCTTGTTCTGTCACAACAAGTCCTGGCAAAAAGTCCCTCTCCATCTTCCTTGTAGGCCCTCCTTCAGGTACTGGAAGGCAGCTATAGGGTTTCCCCAGTGCCTTCTCTTCTCCAAGCTGAACCACCCCAACTCTCTCA
The DNA here is from genome assembly GCF_009650955.1 of Corvus moneduloides. Lineage (NCBI taxonomy): Eukaryota > Metazoa > Chordata > Aves > Passeriformes > Corvidae > Corvus > Corvus moneduloides. The sequence continues at coordinate 104,340,777 of NC_045477.1, forward strand.
GTTGTTCCTCATAGGAGAGGCATCCAAAAGTAAGTCTGGTTTCCTGACAGCTTATTTTCAAAGAGTGTAAGACCTTGGAATCTTATTCAATGGCAGAAATTTTCATTCCAGGTTTTTCACAAAAAACAAACAAGCAAACAAACACAGAAAAAAAAAAAAAACCAAAACAAAAAACCCCACAAGCATTTCAACTTCTGAATATGTCTTGATTTTCAAGCCTTCAAAGTTTAGCTACTGCCAGCCTAAACCTCCAGATGTAGTTTGTCTAAACCAGCACAGCTTGTCTCCAAATATCCAAAAGATTGCAAAAGACTAAGCCCACCTGCAGATCATAGGAGAGAAGGGATTGAGTTGCGCACAGCAGGTAAATCTTACTGCTGGCCAGCACAGTACCTTGACCTCTGAAAAGACATCAAAGCACCACCTCATAAAACTAGTAATGCTGTCATTCCTGAATCACGCATTTTTTGTTATGCAGCTCTACCTCTCTAATGTAATTTCTCCACCATAGATAGTTTATAAAAAAGAGTTCAATAGCAATTAAGACTCATGCTGTAGCAAGGTGGACGTCAGCCTCTTCTCCCAGGCAACTAGTGACAGGATGAGAGGACATAGCCTCAAGCTGTTCCAGCGGAGGTTTAGGTTGGAAATCAGGAAGAATTTTTTCACAGAAAGGGTGATTAGACACTGGAATGGACTGTGCAGGGAGGCAGTGGAGTCACCATCTCTGGAGTGTTTAAGGAAAGACTGGACATGGCACTCAGTGCCATGGTCTGGTCGACAGGGTGGTGTTCAGTCATAGGTTGGACTCAACCTCAGGGTCTTTTCCGTCCTAATTGATTCTGTGATTCCTTGCCCTCCTCTGCCATGTGATTTCCAACCCCACTACTTTAGCTTTGTCATCCTGCAGGTGTGTTCCTGCCTTATTGCTAGCACCCAGGAATGCCTCATCCCACATGACAAAATATGGATCTGAAATAGAGACCACAGAAAACTCAGACATCTGCAGAAAGGGATGCAGAAGTAGCAGAGACCCTGAAACTGCATCATTCTTCAGTACAGGAGGATGATGGTCATGATAACCATCTTTGCAACACTATAATTTACTCCAAATTAAACACTTCACAGATCTTTCCCTGTTGCTAAAAAGGCTCTTAGGTTCCCTTGCCAACACTGATGCTTGGAGGTGGAGTGGAAACAGGAAGGGCATAAGGGATGCAGCAGGGAAAGGTTTCTCTCTCAGCTCTCTAAAACACAAACCTTGATGCTTCATTAAGCCTTTGCGTAACTGTCCTGACAAGTTAAATGCTGCTGTCGGTCCTATGTCAGTTCTGGTATAGAAATTCCTGCCAAGCACTTCTAGAGAAGCGGTCACCAGAAATGTATTGCCGAGTGCTCTGACCACTCTGTTCCTCCACCTCTCCAGCTGCATGCTTGGAGGCAATAATTCTCAATTATCTTCCTTCCCCAGAGCAGTATGAGATCACTGTACTAAATTCTAATCTCTTCACAAGAGGTTGTTTACGCAGGCAAGTCTGTTTGGCTATAGGAAAGAGTACCTCTGTGCACAAGTTTGTCTATCTCCCACTGTGAGCCACTAAATATTTACGCTAGCTAAAAGTTAATATGTTTTCCTGATTCGTTTAATCCAATTTTAGTGTAACTGCTTCCTAAAGTGATGGTCGCACCTTCCCATTTCTGCTGTCTTCATGTTCCCAGTCTCCTCCTCATCGCAATGCTAAAAATTGTGTGACTGCATGATAAAGGAAATGACTTGCTGTAAATTCACCCAGTGGTAAAAAAGGAGCAAAAGATAAGTTTTCAGCTGAACCAGCTCTCTGATCCAACAACTTGCTATGCAGTCCTGTCCTTACTGGGCGCTGACACAGGAAGCAGAAAAACACCAACTGCCTTAAATAATGAAATAGCAACCTAACCAAAATACTGTAAGTGGGTCCCTAGAGCAGAGAGTACCAGTCCAGTTAAGGGAGTGGTGCCACAAGGTAATCTTCACCCACAGGACCCCAGCAACCCCTCAGCAGTCTGACGGGTGGAGTGCGAACAGGGCCCTCACTCTCCCCTCAGAATTAAGGGTGTCTGTGTCACAGTATATCAATAGTGCTGTGCAAAGAAGAGCACGAACAGCAGTTACTGTTATCAGAAAGTCATGATACAAACACCCCTTCAAAACTAGCAAGGCGATGGTCTGTGAGAAGCCAGGAAGCTGGACCTTTTTGCAGAGGTTTTGCTTTTGTTCAGCATTAGTTACTCAGATATCGTCATACTTTCATTTCAGGGAATGGTTGGCTCTGACACTTTTGCACCTTTCTTTTCTGTTTTTATGATTGGTGTATTCAGAAACAGTTTTCTGTGAGGTTCATTATTGCCTTATTAAATGCCTAATCCTGTAGGGCGTGGCTGACACAAATACTGACTTAAAATTTCTGGCATCAAATAGACCCACATAATTCTACCTTGATGTTAAATTTTGCTTTTGTCTAACTTAGCCGACATTGAATGACAGGTCAACAGCAGTAGAACTACAAACTAAGCACATACCAAAACGTATGAAGCCTGCCAGGAAACCAATTCAAAGAAACACTGATTTATGAGACATACTTGTGCCTAGCCTTGTGCCAAAGATAAGGAGATGCTGCCTTCAGAAGAAGTCAAATGCAAGGTGCTTCTTTCCTCAGCAGGAAGACAGCAGCACCTGGGGGGAGCTTCCCATCAGCTGGGCACTCCAGGCCATGGGCTGCTGGGGGTTTGCAAGGACCTTATTTGCAAGCACAGATCTGCCCAGCAGCTGCCACAAAGAAAGGAAACTAAAGCAAGAACTTGCAATAAAAAATATTTGTTCCCTACCCCAGAAATGTCTTCTAGCAAGCCAGTTCACACTTTTGAAGATCCTGTGGTAAAACGAAAATGTCAGCAAGCACCAACATGGCATAGCACTGGGGTGCTGACACAATAATCACCTGCACTAGTGCACTGTGGAGTTAATGTCAGTTCTCCAGTTCCTTGAACACTGACTTTGGTCCTCAAAATGTGATCCAAATAATTGGGGTTATCAACAGTTCAAGTTAGGACTCTGGTGACTTCAGTTTTAGAAAATGAGATTGTAACAAAGACCTATGAAAAAGGTGTGAGCGCAGCTCCTCATTGATTTTAATTATAGCAATCACTACAAATGTCCTCCTGTTTCCCCCAGGCTCCTTTAAACGCACTGCAATCACAAGGGTGATGTTAACCACACTGGAAGGAGGACAGCTGACAGTAACCTTATCTTCAGCCTCTGGATAACCTGGTGACACAAAACTGGGAGGCCTGCCTGGGACTGGGAACAATCTCCCTCCTTCAGTCCTTATCAGACCATGAAACTGGGGCATGTGGTTTCTTTGTCTTTCCAATTGTCTCATGCCTCCACGCTGAACTGGAATGTCAAGAGCAAACAGTATTACCTTAGCAAGCGAGGGCTCATCGGCTGAGATGTTCCACAGAAAACAGCCCCCACAGAAGGGGCCAACTGCTTCTAGCCAGAGTGCTTCATCAGGAGCTGGACGGGAGTCCTCAGCACACCCACATGATGCTTTGGCCCCCTCCAACAGATATTCTCCTGCATCCTCTGGGGTCCCTCTCGCTACTGAAATGGAGGCATTCCCCATGACTTATCAGTCCCCCAGTCCTGATGCAGTCCTTGATGCTGCAATTTCTGGTTGCACAGACCATGACAAGCTGCCTCAGAGGGCAGGCCAGCTCCTCTCTGTATCTGTGAGCTCATCTGAATCACTCTGCCATCATACTGATGCCAGGGAAGCAGCAGGAACATTCTGCGGCGGGGGAAAGCCCCACAAAAGCCTCTCCTAGGTAAAGGTAGGAATGAGGACGGGTAGTGAAGCAGGCTAACATGCTGACCTAGATTGAAAATGTTAGCCTGGGTTTGCATTGGCTCCATTTTGACTGGGATGGTAGCTCCAGGTGAGCCAGCTCATCGCGCGACCTCCTGACCTGTGTGAGAGAGATGATCTGTCAGCCTGCTGTGGGGGACATTGAATCAGAGACACTGCAGTGCACAGTGTTCCCTCCTACACAGTGACCTGTCCACCTGGACACAAAACTCATGGTTCATAAGCCTGTGGTTAGCCAAACACAGCGCCATCCTTGCCACAAGGGAAAAAAGCAATACACAAACTCCACTGGGAATGAGCCAGTTCAGCTCTTCACTTTCCCCATGATCTTAGCCTTGATGACTAATATGATAATCCCAGATTCTCAAGAAAACAAAGTTTGTATATGACTGGTTCATATCCTGGCCTCAAGGGCACATCAAGGCTGAATTTCCTACTTCTCTGTGATAACTAGGTTGGTTCCAGTAATTTAGATTCTCAAAGGAATTACTGTCCCTTATACTGAAAGTTTTCAGGCACTGAAAGCACAGTAAGAAGTTTTTTAAACATCCAAGGGGTAGATTGGAGCTTTCCAGACCATTCTGAGTGAAAAATGGCTAAAAATGTTACCTCAGGGTTCAGTAGCAGTTAATAGCCTGATAGCCAAATTAAGTCTTGGTAACTTTGGGGTAAATAACTGTTTGTCCTAGCCTTGTAAAACCTTGGTTGGGTTTGACAGATGAACTGGTTCACTATAAAAAAATGCCAAGACCTAATGGGAGGGGAAAGACACACTGGGGAAAATCAAGTGAGGAAAGAGTGAGTCTGTCCCTTCTGGCAGATGTGAGCTCTCAGACTGACCCACTCATAAGGTGACTTAAGAGTACTGTGAGCCAGGATTGGTCCTTTGTTAAGGATTTTTGCAGTCCCACACATGCTCACATTTAAGATGCTGCTTTCCTTGAGTTTTAGTTTTAATGCTTGTGCCAAGCTTAAAAGGTGATTCACTGTTGCATCATGGCAAGTGCATTTCTGTGCAAATTTGACAAGCACAGTAATAATTCTCCTTTCCTCATATGATCCTAATCTCTGGAAAGAAACTGTAAAAAACTATTTCCAGAAAATAACTATGATAAGTGCAAACAGTTCAGTGACATTTTTATAGCAAAGTGCTTTCAAGCCATCATTAAGTCTGTGTGAGAAAAACAACCACAAAACTACTGGAGTACACTGAACGGCAATTGGAGGCTTTAATGTATCTGTCACTTTCCACGGTATGTATATATATTAAAAAGACTCAAACCAACAAACCTTTCTGGCATGCAGAATTGTCGTATTCAGAAAAGTTAGCAACATAATGCTTCAAGAAATGTACATGTATGTCTTTCAGATTTCTACATACTGAATTAGTTGATCTCACTGCAGTTATCCATATGCACGAACTTTTAGGGGTATGTAAAAGTTGGAAAAATAGAGACCTAAACTAGCACATTGCAACTCTTTTGGAAGTACTTGAGACTGAGGAGGAACAAGTGGATAAATAAAACATTGCCAACTCCTAATTTCCACACAAACTTTAAGGAGAAAGAGCAGCGAAAATAGACAACTGTGTTATGCAGTCTTTGGACAGTGTTGGGTGTGTTCCATCTAAAATGGGAGAGACTGTCAGTTTTAAAGGTCTCATTTCCAGTAGTATTGATGTTCATCTTTGTGAGTATGTAACAAAAATCAGTCTAGTCTTCCTAAACCCACAGACAAGATTATAGTTAACCAGTCTGTCCTTCACAGCTCACTACTGGACTTGTTCCCTTAGGAAAGATCACATCAGTGCCAATTTCTTCAGATTCATTTTTAAACTGAATTCCACTAGGAACCTTTTAATGCCACTCTTCCACACAAGCTTATGGAACAATGAAATATAGAAGAATATCCAGTGCTTGGGCAGTGAGAGATCATATCAGGCTGGCCTGTCACCTAATGAGAAATTAATCTCCTTCTGAAAACGTATGACTGCCTACCTTAGCTCCTTTTTTCTACCCCTTCCTCATATGTCTCAGTGTTTAAGGAGTATACATATGATCTTAGAAGATGCTTTTCCTTAGCCAAAAAGGCAGTACCTGTGATAAAAGACAGCAATAATAAAAGATGCAAAATAAGTACGGTACTCCCACTGATTTCGAAAGAACATGGATACTTCCTGAGTGAATTAAAACTCATATCGCCACACATTGTTAATTTTTCTTATTCAAAATCCTTTTACCAGTACTTCATACTTTACTGGAATGTAAAGGATATAATTTATTCAGAATCCCAGTATTTATTGGCCACTGCTATTTTGCTCTTATGGTAGGATTAAAATATATACTATTCACTGTATTCATATAAAGCCTCTTATTTTGTGCATGGCTATAAACCTCATGAGAAAATTGTGACTATATGTGATTTCAACATAGTCAGAATTCCACCTGATAACCTACTGGGAATCTGTGCAGCTGGAACTGGACTGATTTCCACCTGTACCTTTATTTTCTGCGAGGTTTCTGCTTCCCCAGCTGGAGGAAGCAAAATACAATAGTTTTCTCATCAAAAACCCAGTGGTGATCAGGAGCAATATGCTGTGAATTAAGCTGAAAAGAGCCCTCAGAAGGAAGCTCAGACCTTTCACTTCACATTTCTGTGAATGGGGAGCTGTGCAGGGGCATCAACAGCTGAGCAATGCAAGATGGGAGAGAAAGGACTGAGGGACGGGAACACAAAAACTACATGCTGGTGGGGTCTTCCCCCCTGCCATGTGGTCCTGGGAGAGGGGCCCTGGGGGGAGACACGGGGTTTCCCTGCCCCTGCTCAGCCTCGTTCCCCATTGGTTGTTTTGTGTTCCCCTGCGCGGGCAAGGACCCTCGGGTCCCGTGATTGCCTCAGTTCCTCGGCAGATCCCGGCCATGCGGCTGGAGAAATAAACATCTCTGAAACAGCTAGCAAGAATTGGTCCATGTATATTTCTTTTCCACAGGCCTCATTGTCTGATATGTGTGTTGCAGTATCCCCACTGTAACAACATGCCACTGTGGGAAGCCAGTAACAGGTGATGAAACAGAAGCTGTGTGAGGAAAGGGGTGCAAGGAACTGAGGATGGGGACTAGTGGGCAGCCATTTTAAGATAATTTCTTGAGTGTATCCAATGCATTTCCTTAAGTGTTGAGCAGACAAATGAAATTCTCTGCTTCCAGGAGGAATTAGAAAACAAGACCAAAACACAATAGAAATGAGAAAAAAATACCCTAGTAATGGAGAGTTAATATTATTTTAGTCATTATCTTAAACCAGTCTGTTTATATTTTGGGTTATATCATGTTTCAAATTCACAGGCAAAATACTTATTTTTCAGTATATGATTATTACGTAGTATTTTTCTGCCATATGTTTGATTTTAGTACTACATGCAATTTGTGGATTTAAAATTTGTTTTCCACAACCCCTTTGGTTTTGAACTTGCAATGGTCTCTACTATCCTTTACCTCACAAAAGTATTCCAAAGATGTGTTCCCCAGACACTAAACCTACATCACTTTAACCAGCATTCAGCAAGAAACCATCCAGCGGCTTAAGTTTTCCAGCCAATTCTCTTTCAAGCAGTGAGAAAAAGCATTTATAGCATTCTTAGTATTCCCTGCCCTCACAGCCCACACTTTACAGTGTTTTTGTTGGAGGCAAGAAGAAGGAAACATACAGAATAACCACACTGAAAAGAGCCATAGTTTAACACTATAAAAAGCTAATTCTGCTTCATCTGCCGCAGCAGATAAACCCAACTGTATCCTGTCCAGTGGCAGACAAAATTAAAAGTGTTGGCATTTTCCTAGTGCTTTCTATCTTAAGCTTGCTGGCCTAAATTAGACATCTAAAATTGCTAGTGCCTTTTGAAAAACTGGAAGGATATTAAATGCAGACCATGTTTTCTGAAAAATATGCAGTTATCCATGCCTTTTTCAAGATGCTTCAAGCTGGGCAAACAAAATCACCCATGACTATTCTTTAATATCGCCAAACTTTGGAAACAAATGCAGCTTTTCATTGACAAACTGAGTTTTTGAGTGCTGCAGCCCTATCATGTAGCAATGGAGTGTCAAGAGGGACAAAGGTATAAGAGCAAGCCGATGGGAAAGCTATTACCTATCCCCAAGTGCCCCATACAGCTTGTTGTTAAGTATAGAGGGAATCTGCCAAGTCAGTTTTCTAGATTTCCCTACCCTAAGGCTCCCAACCATTTTACTCACACAGGAAGGCTGATCTGTTAAACCTGCCTCTGGCTGGGATACCCTTGTTTCAGCAGCACCACTTTTTGCTGTACAGAAAACCTCCAGCCCACAAAAGAAACACCCAGCAGGCTGTGTGCAGCTTTGCCAGAGGGACTACCTGCACACAAGGCATTCCTGCCAGGAAAAAACACGGGTATCAAGGCTCTCACAGCTTCACACCCCAGATGTGACCCAGCTGCCTTGGCAAAGGTTTGGAGCACAGAGCTGGCCTCAGCCTTGGGTTGTAACCGCAGAACTCTCCTCTCCGTCAACAGGATGAGTCAACTCATTTAATTCCTCTTGATAGATGGACTTTTATGCAATTTCACCTGGTTTTCTTTCTCCCAGAAAGAAAATTATAAATATTTAGGCTTCTGAAGAATAAAGAGGGCCAACTTCCTGAACGTGATCCACATGCAATTCTTTTACGGCTACAAGGAAATAGAGTGGAGATATTTGAGTGCCATCTGGACAAACAACTTCTTCCATCTACATAAACATGTCTAAGCAAGTGCAAGTCCCATGGGCAGGATACTTGCCACCACCTTTCAGATTCACACGACCCTTCTCACAAACACTTCAAGGCCTTTAGATTAGGCATCTCTATTCCTGGCACAGCCTTTTGGTGCATACTCCCTCACATCTGGGGAAGAAGGAGCTCATCTATCTGACTCTGGTCCTACTACTAGCTCCATGAGACCCTAGTCACAGACCTGCTGTCGAATATATGGGACATACTTGATTTGTACATTCAGCAGCCTTTTAACACAATCCTTCCCTTTCCCAAACAGTAAAGTATTTTAAAAGATGTATTCAAGTTCAGTTTTAACTAGGACATAATGCTTCTTGCTGTGTCAGGGCATAACAGTGTGTGAAGGAACAGGGGCACCCCAGACCTGCTGGGAAGACCTGGCACATTCTCAGCCTGACCCTTGGCTCCAGACAGTGAACCATGATGTGCCAGTCAGTGCTCTGGCCTAAAACAGACAGTAAAACCATGACGCTGTGCAGAAGATGGTGAAGTCCAGCTGCATCACTTGCGTGCTTTTTCCATCCAGGTATCACTGATGTCCTTATTGGAATCAAGAGGAATCAGTGGGAGTCAAGCTAGGGATACCTCTCCATTTCTACTCTTCCCCTACCATCACCTTCCTCTCTCCAAATCCCTCTTCCACACAGTCTCTTCTGCAATATTGTACCTATCCTTCAAACAGTCTTGTCATTCCCTGACTCCCCTTCCAGCCCTTTGAGTGGCTTCTCTCCCTCAAAATGGAGTCAGGTTTATTCCTGCTGTGAAGAGCAGGGAGGAGGGGAAATCTTAGAACAGCTTCTTCTCCAGCATCACTCTGTGGTATGCCTCCTGTGTTAGGGAAGAGGCGGGAGAATGCAAGGTAATTTGTAGGTGTACTAAGCAGTACAATGGTAATTGCATTATTAAAATCCTCTAACGTAAGACTGCCTGCAGAGAGGAAGAAAAACAGCTAAACTGCCTACTCAATACTTCTTTTGTCTTGTATAAACAAGACCATGGAAATGTACGCAGTGTACCATGGAGACTGGCTTATGAGAGCCTCCTTACAATCCTTGATGCTCTCTAGGGCTACATTTGCTCTGTTGTTCCCTTACCTCTCTTGTTTCTTTGTTCAGTGTTAGCTAGTTATCCAAAAACAGGAGTTCACACCCAGTCACAATAACGCTTTACCTTTCTACCAAAACCACCAAATTCCTACACCGTATTTTTCAAGAATCAAAGTCAAGAATCAGGAAGAGGAAGGCATAAGAAAAAGAACTTAAGAATATTTAAAAGAACATTTTATTGGTGCTTAAACAAAAAGCACCCCCCCCAAAAAAAAAAAAAAAAAAAAAAGACGCAAAAACCCAACAGAACCATCATGCATTAATTTTGTACCATTTTTTGAACATGCCAGGTAGACACAGACCTCTTTTTTTTTCTCCTACCTGATGGCATTCCAGACGGGATCACTTCTCTAGGTAGGCCCTCCCTTCTGCAAGCCTCTTGAAGCATGCTCACCATGTAGTCATTTCAAAAGGGCACTATTCTAAAATAGAGTTCAGAGCTTCAGTAACCACCTACCTGGGGATTCACATACCCTGTCCCTAACTCCATCCCACACTTGACTGCCCCTGCCCCCTACAGAGCTGGCATTGATAGTCAAGACAGTCAGGAGCAGGGTCTTACACCTGGAGAGGTTTCTACAGAGCACACTGCCACAATGCTTCAGCATCTGAAGCCAAAGCCACAGGTTTGGCAAGCCCTACAGCCTGCTTAAAGCATACGTTTGGAATGAGTGCTGACTGTGCCTGGTGGCTTTTCTGGATATCTACTCATGCTGACATGTGAAAATAAATAATAATTTTGAAAGGTATCCCTGGAAGTAAACTAGGCTTGGCCCATAGCTACAGAAATGATGGTTTAGGGACTGGAAGACACCTCTGAGACAAGGGGCCTGGATATGGACAAATATGACAGTATTTGCTCAGGCCACAGTCACAGCTTCCTGAGGAGACAAGTCTTTTCACAAACCTGTTGCCTTTACTCTCATTACTTTCATTCTGAAATGTCTCAGAGTCTCACTAGTTGGAAACCACCTTCTAATTTCTGTCCTAAGGTTATTCAGTGGCACATTATAGCCCTTTAAATCTTTAGCTTAAATAGCTCTTCCATTTCATCCTTAGTATTTGGTCCCTACTAAGAAAGGATAATCCTATTGCTTTCCAAATGTCCTTTTGCGAGGCTAAGCAAACTAAAATCTTTTGATCTTCCTCCTCCCTGACTTTAGCAACACTTACTTGGATCTTCTCCAGCCCTAGGTCATTTTACTTGAACATGAATGACCAAAATTGCACAAGAAGTCTTAGTCATACTTTGTAAAATGGAGTAACACTTCTTCAAATGAAACTATGTATACACAAGCAAATTAATAGTTTTACAAAGATCATAATGTATGCCATGAGTGCTGTCCCTTAGGGGTTGGTATTGGGACTGGCGGTGTTTAATATCTTTGCTGGTGACATGGGCAGTGAGATGCAGTGCACCTTTGGCAAGTTAGCCCATGACACCCAGCTGAGGCTGCTGTTGGCACACTGGAGGGAAGGGATACCATCCAGAGCGACCCGGACAGGCTGGAGAGGTGGGCCTGTGTGAACCTCATGACTTTCAGCAAGGCCAAGTGCAAGGTCCTGCACCTGGCTATGGGCAATACCAATTGCAAATACAGGCTGTGAGCAGAATGGACTGAGAGCAGCCCTGAAGAGAAGGACATGGGGGTATTGGTTGACAAGAAGCTCAACATGACCTGCTCTTGCAGTCCAGAGAGCCGGCTGTGAGCTGGGCTGTATCAAAAGCAGTGTGGCCTGCAGCTCATATTGATGCCTAACCTACTCATAACGGGAGAGGTATGAAACAACAATGCTCCTAAGACACAAATATGCTGAGAAGGGAAATACTAGGGGCAAGTATTCATGCACTTACTGTGAAATGTAAAAGTAGTTTCCATTTTTAACCCATCTTCCAGTTCTTCAAATTCCCCTACAGTAAAGCAACTCATCCTCCAAAGTGCTCCTCATAGATCTTTACAATTTCTATCCTAAAACGGTTTTGGAGCAGCTGTGGCATTGAGATGGCTGCACAAATACACCAACGCCTGAAAGTCTGAAGACTTAAAGGTCGTCATTTAGGAAGACCACAGCATGAAAAAACAACTTCTCTATCCTATGAATGGGCCTCTCTGAGGCCTGGTGTGTCAAAGCAGAGGTTGGCTTGATCTCAGCCAGTTCCTCTGTCACTACATGTTTAACAAGAGCATGTAAGCAGTGTGCAAGTACAAAGTTGTCCTTACACTGACTGGCTTCCCCCTCAGTTCTAGCAATGCAAAGTGTAAGGACTGCCACAAGCTATATTCAAAGCACACTGGTTTTTATTTACGCATTTGTTTCTCCTCATACCCTGCAGGAATTCAATCATGCACTGTCAAAAAACACCATTGTTCTATGGCAGAAATATAAACTGGGAGCACCCCTTGGAAGCCCTCAGCAAAAAGTATGGTGTGAGCCCCAGCTGGAAGGGATCTATCCCTGCATCCAACACCTGGGATAGACAGTGGTGTAGATAAATTCATTATCACTGCTGTTGTCAGGTACATTTGACCTGCTTCAAGACAGTATTTGTTCTGTCTCGCCAAGAAGCTGGGTAGAAGATTAAAATCCTGCTCATAACCAGAGGCCTAACATGCACAGCTTTCCTGGCTTATGGGGCCTCTTGCTGAAAGCTTGGCCAATAACAAGAGATGTGGCCAAATGAAGAGAAGTTGTGCAACTGAGTGTTTTTGGAAGATCATCAGTTATATGGCATAGCCATGCCTCCCAATTTACTGCTTCTCAGAGGGGAACTGTTCACAGCAGTTTGCCCAATATCCTGAATAATATACAGGAGCAGGAAATGAAGAGACTTTTGAAGATTTTGGGCAGTCTTAAAGGCCACCTCTGAGAGACAAAGAGGAATTTGTCAAGGAAATAGGTCATAGATACATTAGTGTTGACACTTCAATGGCAAGGGCAGTTGTGTTATTAAATACCCTGCTAGATAAGAAATATACTTTTGCATGGGGAAAGAGAGAAGAAAAATGGAAAAGTTAGGTATAAAAAATGCAGAAAGCTGGTATATTCTAATTTGCGGATTGACCAGAGTTATATAAAGGTTTTTTGACATATAGTTAAAAATGCATTTGCTGGTTTCAGAAAACAGAAGCATTTGTTCCACAAAAACTGGAAATTTTTAAACTTGGGAAGAGGAGAACTAAGTCATACCAAGGAAGATTTTATGTCCTGTGGGACTGAGTATGGTGGAAACAATCTGGCAAGCTGGCTGATTGAAATGGATATTCCAGTGTGGAGTGGTTTTTTTTGCAGGGCACTGGAGTACTTGATCTTGCAAAAGTGGTACAACCTATCGTCTGTGTTCTTCTGTAGGTTTTAATCATACCACTAACACAAAGCCACATGTTAACCATTTGCTCCACTGAGAACTGCTCCAGGAGGCTAAATCCACAAGTCTGATTTTGCATCTCTCAGCTGTGATGAACCAAATGTTTCCTGGAACAATTTGGAGCTATTTAGGGAGTCCTGAGAGAACTACTTGATCATTTACTACTCTTGTCAAACAGAATACTTTATTTGCCTTAACTCCCACAGGCCAAGCTATAGTGCATTGCCAAACTGACAGTTTTCTGTATTACCACCACATGGGAGAGTGCCTTATGTACATCAGGATTTTGAACTCTGTACATCCCTGCTTGAAGCCTTTGAATCCTGACCTCTGAAGTTTCATGAAGGAGGAATTCATGGACAAGATACTGTAAGAAATAAAAAATAAAATAAAATAAAATATTTCAATCTCCAGCATAGAGGCCACTTGGGAAAAATCTGTCAGTAGGAGGCTAACAGCCACACATCATTAGAGAAGTACTTTCTTCTAACCAAAAAAGTGGTAGGCTAAGAAAAGTAGCTGAAATACACCTGCTAAATTACACTGCAGGGAGAGATCACACTTCTGGAGAGACTCATAAAATAATGCTTTCAAAGGGACTCTCCTCTCAGGGGTCTCCTGGAGCATCACTCACAGATAATGTTCCTCTTCAAATTGATTAGCAAGTGGTCTCTGCAGGGCTTTTCACATTTCCCTTTTGACTTGTGGTAGCATTTTGTCCAAAAAATAGGTTCCAGTTCTTCAAGGAAAAAGTAGATATTGGACGAGTTGCCCAGTGTTGTTCTGGGTACATCTACCATAGAGACCTCATTTTAACACCTGAACAGTTACAAGCCCTGGCAGCCACCTGTCCTATGGGACATGCAAACATGGATATCAGCTCCAGCCTTGACTTCATGTCTCATGCACCACTTGTTTCTTCAATGCAAAAAGTCATCCTGGATGCCTCAAGCACTAGAAAAAAGTGAAGCAACTTGTGACTATGCAGCTACCAAGCATCTAGATTTAATCTGTGTAGGATGCCAGCTTGAGGCAACAATGCAGCACCAAAGAATTTGCCTATGCAAGCTTAGAAGGAAAATTCCTGCTCCGTGACAGAGAAAGGTTGACACTCTGGGAAGATTACATACTGAAATTTAAAGAGCAAAATAAATTACTTTTGGACAAACACTTCCAACATAGCAGATGCTCTAACAATAACCAGTGAACTGGAGATAGAAGGTTTGCAGGTAAGCTCCAACTGAACTTATGCTTCTATAGGCAGGGAAAGAGGAAAGCAGAAAGCACACAAAACAAGCCCTGCCTGCTTTCCCCTGACTCACCCTCCCACAACACACACACTCCCAGCACGGCTGGTGCACAGGCTGGAAAGCTGGTGTGCCATTATGAAGCAATAAATTCCAAAAACTGTCCACTGAAAAAAAAAAGTTTGGGGTTATTGAGAAACTACATCATCCTGGAAAAAGTTGAGAACTGCTGAAGAAAATGTTTTCCTTTAACAGGGTGAAAAACCACGGATCTTATGTGTCCTTCCTAGCAAAAGAGCTGCTTGCAGCCAGACACGCAGAACAACACTCCCTCGTGTGGTCCCTGAAATAAGAGTTCTTCCTTCCTGAAAAGCTGAATCAGAATCACCATCAAATCAGAATCACCTAGCAGGATAGGAAAACTCTTATCAATTTTAGCCAAATGTTGACATCAAAGAAAGGACATTGAAAAACAATGACAAGAAAAGTTTAAACCCTTCAAGAGGGACTACCCCATCACAAACTTTTACTAAAACAGATACCATTGAACAGCACAGCAGATGCCCAGCTTTTTCCTCCCCAGGAGTGGCTTCCAAAGTTTTTAACTTTTTTCTTCCAAAATAATTTTTTAAAATTTTTTTTTTCTGTTGTTATGGGAGAACTCTGAGGTGGTCAAATAGAAACATGTGTTTATTTCTGTAAATGAGAACAAAGCTAGGGTTTGGAAGAACAGAACACTCTTCATATAATTTTATCCTTTTTTTTCCCAAGAATTAGCCATCTTTGCTGTAGCTAGGTATTAGAAATGGGCATTGCTTCAAGCTTAATACTTGTAGCCTTTCTCAAGTGTTTTGTCTAGTTTGTTTTTCCTTATCTAAAGAAATAAGGGATTCTTTTTTTCCCTTAAAGGATTCTCCAGGAAAACTTAATTTGTATTCAAATACATCTAACTCTCAAATTACTAGAGCCTATATGAACCTTTCCTTAAATTCTGGTAAAAGTTGTTAAGCTTTGCTTCTGCTTAATGGGAAAAGAAAGCATGAGGGAAAAAGTGAGTCATCACAGGCATCCTCACGTTGTGTATCACTGAATCACTCCCTGAACACTCTTTGCATCACAGATGTCCCGTGCAGCACCCGCAGTATCTACGACAGTTAAAGATGCACAAACTTGTGTACACCCGTACATAAACAAAAAAGAATGACGTTTCCTTTTCCTTTACAAAGCTGCATACACACACTCCTCTAATCTGGGCCCAGTGAGGTTTATATCTGTATCATCAGCCTTCTCAAAAACTACAGGTTGAATGATGATTAAGCAAAACATTTTCAAACTATGTTCCCTACATTTGCAGCAAGCATGCTGTCAAAGACACGCGTCCTGACGCACAGGCCTCAGCTTTTTTGGTCAACATTAATACATCTCCACTGGTACACACTGTAATCATGTCTTGCTGTTCCATTCAGAGTCACTGCAAAACACCATGTACAAGCCCCCAGGAAGTAAGGAAAATCACTCAGCACAGTTCTTTTTAATTAATCATTTTTGAAAAATTAGTCATTATTCTACCACAAAGAACAGTCACCGACAGCCTTCAGAGGAAAGCAGTGTAATTTTCTAACCCCCAATAATCACTTATCTCCTTATTCCCATATATATAAAAAAATAACACATGGCAAATTGTAGCTTTTTTCTTTTAAAAAAACCCACATACCCCCACTACCTTTACAGAAGCAGCTTTAAAATGGCTATGGCATGACTCTGAGGTCATGGGCAATATGAAAAAAATAAGCAACAAAACCAAAGGAGCTAGGGAAAAAAAATAGCTAACATTTTTTTGAGGAGAAGACTGAAAAAGGATTTGCTCAGGAAGTGGTTTGCTAACTGAAACATTAGCAACAAGGCAAGAGAGGTTTCCCTGAAGTCCACACCTGCTTTCTTTCGGCCATGACCACGCCTGGCTCCCGCTGACAGGACAGCCACTCCCTATTCCAGCTCTGCAGTCCCCATTGCCCACACCAGGAGGGACCACAGAGTTGCAGTGGGGCTGAAGACATCAAACCCAGAACATGGAAAGAAACAGTGCTGGAAAAATCCAACCTGATGCACTGGAGCTGTCAAAACATTCATGCACTATGGGGTGGTATTTCACAACTCTGCAACTACAGCTTCAAACAGGCTAGGTATACACAGAGTTGAGTGTCCCCTCAGCAGCAATTCGCTGGGTTGGCAAAGGCTGCATTTTCCCTGAGAGGATTCATTTTTCCAAAATCTGGGCAGCACTGATCCAGGCCAGCATATGACTAACAGTGCGGCTGTGAGCCATGATGGATGCTGTCTCCCTTGCAACACAACAGAAACAGTAGGACTGCCAAGAAACATTTAGTGAAAATAATTTAATCGCTTTTCACCTGCCAAGCAATCAATTACTTGAAAAATTAATTTGTTTTGCAGCAGCTCATGAGCAGACCTAAATGAACTCTCCCCATGAGAAGAGACAGTGGCCACAGGCAGCACTCTGGGATGGGACAGTATCGATGTCAGGGTGGGCTGTTCCACTTGGGTTCAACCAGGGCTCACAGCAGCAAACCAGACAGGTACCGTTCAACTAAAATCCCACCCTTTCAGGTGAAGGCAGTGGTGGAGGAAGAGCCAAATTTTTTGGACCTGAGAGCCGCCTTCATTATACCTGTGCTCCTTCCCTGGTGCCGTTGCTGCCTTCAGCAACCAGCACGAGCAATCCCAGTGACACTGCAGGAGCCTCGGCAGCCTTCTGGGGGGAACACCATGGAACACCACACACAGCTTGGGAAAGGGAAGATGCAGGCAACATGCAGAGAGCTTCACACTTCTGCAAGCTTGCCAAGCTTCTTTCTTTGTGAATGTTTTTAACCCCTAGTTTTCCTGAGAATTTCAGGACTGATGTCATGTTTTGTGACTATGCCTAAAAGAACATACTTGACTGCAAGTACCTAATTATAGTGTATCAGTCATTAGAGAACAAATTAGTTCCTGATAAGATCTCAAGATATCAAAAAAGTATTTATGAATCTCAAGGAAAAAAATCCCATGTATTTTTCTAGTTTTCTGCCAGAAAACTAGAGTTGAGTTTAAGGATGTAAGAATTGGAGAAATATATTATGGATAGAAAAATTAAATTAAGACTTTTCAACATGTTTCATTATCTCTTTTATATATATGGAATCATGAAGTGTATTTCAACATTTTCAATATATTCATATATTTCAATATATTCATGAAGTATATTTATAAACATTTCAATGTAAGATAAAATTCATATTCAATGGAAAACAAAGGTTTGGAATAATGGAATAATGGAATTTAATATAGCCCGTAAGCTTCATTTCAGCACAATTAAAAAATACAGCTTACATTAATAAGAAGAAAACAAAATTGCCAGGAAAAAATTAAAATTTTAGATATCTTAGTAAGACAAGAGCAAGATAAGTAATTAATATAGAAAAGGAAGAAAAATCTTATTTTCTTCTCAAAATTAGTGGGTTTGCATCTTTACCAGTAAGAAATTCTTATTTGCATTTTTTTCTTTAGTCAGAAGAAGACCATATTCCTCTTCTCCACTGGGCGGCATTACTACCTAGAGTAACGCAAAGTAAAGTACTACCTAGAGTTGTACTTGACTACTACATTAAGTTACTACAATGAAGTAAATGTCTCTCACACCTTACTGATCTGAATCGATAGAATTAAACCACCCAAAACAACCTGAGAACAACCATCCTGAGACAACCATCTAAGCTAGTCTGCTGATGTGCAAAACTAAACTACCTCTTCTTAGACAAATAGTCTTGTCTGATAGCTTTGGAATGAATATTGCTGCAAAAAAGTAGACATTTCAGCTTAATTTAATTCATTCTACTGTGTTTGCCAATGTTGAATCACCTCTACAAACAATAAATTCAGAGGGATGGATTAATGTAGTAAAAACACATTGTCACATTTCACATACGTGAAACCGAGAAATACAAGAAGAAAATTTGGATATGAAATAACTCACAACTTCTAGGTCTGAAAGAGCATTTGAACTCCAGCAAATATCTGAGCATTCAAGCAGTTAAACAGTCCCAGTGAAGTGAGCCACAAGCTTACAAGTACACCTTGGTGGAGTGTGCTGAGGGTGTCAGAAAAAAAGGCAAGAGGGTGGATGTTATTGTCTGCTGCACACGAACAAGATATCTGGGCTCTGCAAAGCATCCCATAAATCCCACCACCTGTGTCCCATGACCATTCTGCCTATTTCCTTCCAGTAGAACCAAAGTGCAGGGAATGAGGAAAGAGGCTTAAAACCCGTTAGGTGTCAATTGGCACGAAGGAGGTAAGTGGCGTGCACACACAAATGCTGGGTTGGGAAATATTTGGGGTCATGGTTTAGACAGCCACACAGCACTACTAGGAAATACATGAGGAATAGGAAAACTTCTCGATAATCTCTTTTTTCCCCTCCCTTTTGCAAAATTACAAAGTAGGACGTCAGTAGTAAAAAGATTAATCCAGTTTTATTCAAGAATCCATATAAATAAATATTAACAGATAGATGGTTGGATTACAGGGTAAAAGCCTAACAAGATTTTCTGATGTTGTTAAGGGTTTAATTTTAATCTGGTTTGACTTTAAGTCTTAGACCATGATCCCTGAATTCTGTTTGTTTGGTTATCCCGTATTTCTCAACACACTTCCTCTACTGCCTTTCCCCACAAACACCGCTGTTAATGTCCCAAATAGACTGTCTTTATGTGCACCCTCCTAATGCACATCAGGCTTTCATCCTTGAAGGACTTGCACTTACGACAGGACAGTGAACCCAACACTTTTGGCATATTGTAGCTCCCTCAATGTGAAGTTCTGTTCTCATCTTACTATTTTCTTCCAGGTCTTGCCCTAGGCTTCAACATCCTCACAGCTGGGAGAATGAGCACAGAGGAAACTGTCCTGACTGACCCTTCTGAGAAAACAAAACCAAAACCCAAACCTTCCTATTTCCACCTCGACTCCCCCAAAATAAAAAATCCAAAGACTGTCTCATGTCTTCAGTAGTGCCCTCTTCAGTAATGAGAATAAAACCTTCCCAGGGTGAGGGTCGTTTACGTTGCACAGCACCTTTCTTCTTTTGTATTTATTCCAGAAAAATCCACTTGAAAGGATTTATAGTCCAAACTGAAAGACCTGAGCATGCCCAAGCTGGCTCCCACACAGTGAAAGGGAGCTGCACATTCCTGTCCCTCCACCCCTTTGCATGCACAATGGACAGGGCTGCCCCCACTCATCCCTATGCGTGTGCAAAGGGAAACTCAAGACACAATGTGCAGTGCATTTCCACACTGCTGAATTAATTTAGAAAAATACAAACCTCTCTGTGCTAGGGTCTACCCACTACTTCCTTTGCTCTGGTATTCTCTCTACGAGCATGTACATTTTGGGTAAGAACTTGATTAAAGAGCCAAATTTGTCTTTCCCTGAAAGGTTTGTATTTAAAACCTCCCCACAGAAACAAGGATGGAATTATTTTTCCTCCTTTCACTTCCATTCAGTATCCATATTTAACCTAATTTTGTTGCTTCCTGAAACTTCATGATTTTTGTTCTTATTCATCTCTGGACTAGCTGCTATAAATTTATTTTGGTCTTTGTCCTCTAACAGGAGGCTAGAATAGGAGGAATGAAGTTTTTCCAATAATGACTGTTCCTCTCAATAAAGTAATTTACAGATTTTATTTATGTCACCAGGACAAAGCTATTTTTATAATGTGATTGTTATTCAAAAGTGAGCAGAAGAATACAAGAATTACTCTATTATTGCCAAATCTAGTTTATCCACTTACTGTTTTCAATAGTTCATATAACCCTCCTACCTAAATCTGCCATCTTCTCAGTTCTGCTACTTTAACTATTTGTCCAGTGTTATCCTAATGTAACTTTCTCTAGTGATCCAAATTATGAAAAAGGGGGCAAGAAGGAGAGAAGAAGAAGAAAGAAAATCTAATACCAGATGTTCTACACACATACACATTTTGCAGTCCATTAAAAAAAAAAAGTTTATTTCACAAATTTGGAAGAAAAGCACTAGTGGGAAAATAAAAATAGCAACCGTATGAGCCAAATCTATCACCAAAAGAAGAAGCTCTCCTACTCAAATGAGTTTTGGATCAGGCCTTATGAAGGAACTTTCTGTAAGTTCATCTCCATTCATGCATTTGGGCGTTGGTTTGGGTTTGGCCAACATACATGTCTTCCTGCTCCTTTACCATACCAACCACATCAAAGAGGCAATGTCACCTGGAGAACTCGGCATTACCTTTATAGTAAAGGCAGAGAAGGTTTTTCCTCCTTGCTTCTCACTGCCAAAATCTTGGGCTAGAGCCCTGCTGTAGGGCTGAGCTCTTAGGAGCTGGAGCCAGTATTTTTGGGCACATACCATGGGTGCCAGAACTGCACTTCTGGTCGTGCTGAGGCAAGTGATGCTCCCCACCATCCTTGCAAAGATGCTGCTCTTTATTTTAATGAGTATACAGAATGAGCAACTTTCAGCTCCATATGCCACATCATGTATGAGTTAGCAAGTAGAAAAAAAGTCTTGCTACAAGAGCTAGACTAACTCACATGCAGCTGCAGCTGCGCTGCTGTGTCCGAGAAACACCTTGTCATATGCGAGAAAGGCTGGGTTTAAGATGCACTCAGACCAGTAGTTCTGAGTTCCCTTTTTTCCTCACATGAGGGATTTGCAAATAATCCTACAGATCTCTCAGGTGTCTGGATATGTGGGCTATGCACACATCAGAGAATGTGCACTGCTATTAATTGCTAGATCCTCTTTGTAAAACAGCCTGTCAACAGACAACTTGATAAAGTCTTTGATTCCTTCCCTTGAAAGTTAATGGCAAATTCTGGCATGCATTTTTGGGTGACTTAAAAATACAGCTGGTCTATCCCACTTTACAGTAGAATTCACCAACAAACTCTAGCCATTGGAGATCTACATGCACCTCCTCTCTTTAGAACCACACATTGTGACCTTTCCTACTTGCTTCTTATCACTATATAAACCCTTGAGCTCAGCTGTATACAAACATTAAGAGTCACTGAAGACAGTCATAAAATCCTGACAGCCGCAATCAGCTGCAGCTGAGCTATTCCTAGACACAGCTACCTATCAAAGCCATGAAATCACTCTACCTGGAAGGTAAGAACAGGGTAGACAATCTATTTCAATTCTTAACTATCCTTTATCATCAGAGAAATACTGATGTTTACATGTCTCCTTTTCATTTTGTTTTGGAGAGTTTTATTTCCTGTGGATGCAGAGAATTATATTGCCTCTTTGCCTGTGGTTGTATTCAAGAAACTTGGAGTGTATCTCTCACATCTTTTCTGTAAATTAAACAAACCCACTCTTTACAGACTTTCAAAACACGTAACAGTCTGTAAACTTTTGGTAGGTCAGAACTACCTCAAGATGGCCCACATAGTTCTTGATGAAGGATGCCCGAAAATGGACACAACACTTTTTCACTCAATCTTCAGCAGAGCTAAGTAGAGCAGGAAGATTATTTTGCATGCCTTGTATACAGCAGTCCTGTTTATACTCACTGGATGGTTTTACTTCCAACACATGCCACTCTGAACCACAGATTAAATGCAAGGCAACAATGATCACCACATCTTCCTCTGCAGACCTGTTGCCTAGCAAACAATTCATTCCCTAACACGGGGATGTGCCCTTGATAGCTCATAAATAAACACAGCATTTTGCACTTGACTTGTATCTTATTTCAGACCCAGCTGACAAAAACAAGTAAGTTTTAATCCCATTCTTCAGTGTTTGTAAAGCAATTCCTCTCTCACTTTGGCATTGGCTGTATAGTGAATAAATTTAGTCTCCACTTTCCAAGTCATTAATAAAAAAGGTTAATTCATATTGGATGATGATAGATGTGTAGCTCAGCACGCAGGATTGACCTCTTCTTCAATATATAACTCCCATTATATTTGCACAGACAATTTATTGTGGTTATGGAGACAGCACACCAATCTCCCACAATTCCTGGGATTTTCAAGAAATTGTTTTTTTTCAAAAAATTTTTATTTTTTTAAATTAAAATAAAAATCAGGTCTACTACATCTTCCTTTCTTGAAAACTAGCTCTTTTCAAAGAAAAGCATAAGGTTATTTTCCATTTATTTTGTTTTTTAATTAGTCTTTCCCTCAACACATGCTCTAAGCCCTCAGGTCATAGAGAAACTCCATTAACGAATTCATATTGCCTAGACCACATTTTTCTACCTGTTCTTAAAATCCAGTACTATATTTCTGGCTGTGTGTTTCTTTAAGGATAGTCTGCAATTTGACTGACTTGATATTCATTGAAAGTCCTTGTCAGATCTACTATTTCATTCACTTTAAGATTCTGGCAATAATCATAGAAACACTCCCTGATTCACTCACTTGAGTTATCCTCTTGGTTGTGCTATTTTCCACTTCCAAGCTTCACTCCCATTAGTCCTCTTTCAATGGGCATCTCTGAAACCTGACGCATATTTTTCATTTGATCATTTTGATTCTCTGCTCTGCCATCTCTGCAGAGCAAATGAGATGCCTTATTTTCTAAAAAGTTAAAAGACCATTGCTATTGGCACATTTCTTTCATGGTATCTAAGCAGAACTCATGGGTTTTTACCATGGATCTGTGTTTCTGACTTTTAGACACTTCTTTATTCTGTTCCTTTTTTCTAATCTTTGTGGGAAAACGCACTGCTTGCTTCTAACCACCTCATAAAGTTCTTTGTTTGACGGGGCTGAGCAGGCTGCTCTGCAAGCATTTCTCCTCAGTTTGAAACACCTCCTCCAGTTCCTCTGTATTATTAACACTATTCACCAAACCACACATAAAACAGAATTAACAGGTTCATTGGCTATTTGATGAGAGTCTTTTACATGTAGGAATACCTAAAAATCACTTGTTCCTACCTCCACACCTGCTGTGATGGTAAGTGCCAGCAGTTTGCTAATGCTGACTATCTGGCCCAGGGACCAAGGGAGTGAAGTGTTTCCCTGGGCTCATCTCCATGAAGTTCTCCATGCAAGCCCAAGAGTCCTTTTTGCTATGCCACTTACTGGCTTTTCTGCCCTACCTTTCAGATAATACAAGGATATTTTTCCTTCAAAATGTTTTTGTCTCTTGCCCTGATAAAATGCAGTCAAAATGAGACAGCAGCCAACCACCAATGGCAAAAGCAAAGAAGAAATTAGTTTTAAAATAAATTCTTTTGCCCTCATAATGTAGTTTTTATCCCCAAGAGTAATTCTGTAAGAAAATACAAAGAAGAAACATTTATTTCAAGATGACATCTGACTGCTCTAACCTTTTAGCTAATGTCATCCTCATTTTCTAAGTAGAATTTGAAGTAGAATCCCAAGCAAAGGCTTAAGCAGTTTCTGTTACCTTTCCTTTATATTCTCATCTGCAGCCAGCAGGAAAAGCTCCCATTGCCTTCACCCAGCACCCTCACCAGCCCATAGTCAGGACACCTGCAGGGAACAGCAACATGGCTCTGTCCACAAATTCACCCAGTGTGCTCTGGGACAATCATTTTGGTCTTCTGGGCTGCTCAGAGCATGACCTCTCCAAAGGATGAGTCCTACCAGATACACACCAGGTTCTGTGCTCCATCCAAAGGGATGCCAGCACAGGAAAAGCTTTGAAAGACAGCACTATCAAAAGAAAATTGCATCAAACACATTCTAAAGGACTCCCCCCCCGCAACAGCTTCCATAGGAACCAAGGATTTGTGGGACAGAACATCACAGTAAACACTAAGAAAAATTACATTAGAAAATATCAGAGGCTAGGGGTTATGGATTTACAAAGGAGTGACCCAGGGGATGATGACAGCTGCCCCTCAGCAGCAGGATCCTTTGTCAGTAATACACATTTTAGGATACTTTTATATTAAAGTGCATTTTCAAGAATTCAAGCACTACACAGGATGAGTTTGCAATTGATTTTGTTAAGAATCATCTTTCTTTTCTCCGGCTCTTTTGCTGAACTGATGCAACATTTCACTGTCCTGCAACACTACTTTTAGAAATCATCCACCAGTGATATAAAGAAATAAAGGACTTTTGTCTTGCCTTTATAGCAACCTCTTCATATTGTTATTTTGTGAAAGAGATATCAAAACATGGAAGAATACCCCAGGGATCTGTGACTCTTCAATATTAAATGATCCTTTTGTGAAGGTTTTATCTTATACAGTATCTCCATTTCAAGAAAATGCTCATTTCCTACTCAGAGGCCAGTTCTTCTTATCATTTTACAAACATGGATTTTGCAGATCTTTCAAAGATTTTCCTCTTTGCACTTTTCTAAATTAGGCCAGGACTGCTAGATGTTATCTGCAGGATATATACAGAGCACTCCCTTATTGCACCTTTCGACCTGCATCATTGTAAGTTTTCTTCTTAAATACCTAATATTTACTATCTCTATTCTGTACACATATTCATGCTTTACTGCACTCATGTTTTACTGTGTAGCTGCCCTCAGAAGCTGTGAATAACCAAAACAGCTTTTAGGCAGTCCAAACCGAAAAAGTGAAATGTTTCAGTGATCAACACCAGAAAATGAGGTGTGAACAAATACAAGCTTGTGGGTTACAGGTATTTTATGTTCCCATCTGCCTCCACTAAGTGGCGGATACAGTGCCACACCTTACTTCTCAGTAAGTCTCCTACAGCTACACTGGGGCATAGTTAAAATAATTTACAAAGTCTTTTCTGATCTGAAAGAGTAGTTCTCACATCCGGCAACAGCCACAAAACAAGACCTAGAGGGTTCATGTTAGGCTGCAGACCAGGTGCCTTCCACCAAACACAACTGGCCATGGTGGTCACTTCCTTCCTGTATGGAAGAAATGCAGTAAATGCCACTGATGCTGTTTCACCTGGGAGTTACCTGGTCCATAAAGCTTGATGAGGAGGAAACTCCTTTCAAGTCTTCCCTATTCATATGCAAACCCCATCTATACTCAGAAAATAACACACAAAAGCCAGCCTGTGGTTAGGCTAAAGGGAAGTTGAGATGCTTACAGACTTGTCCTGTTCCCTCAAAGCACAGCATCTGATTCTTGCAATGATGGGGTGAGAGCTGCCATGCCAGCTATCTGAAGAAGGGCTTTCCTAACATGACAGGCCACTTGCATGCTGAGCCTTGCAGGCGCAGTCAATCTACAAAGTAGAACACCAGGACCTTCACACCACTGGGAAACTAGTATCACAGCAAGAGATAAAGATGCTTGGTACACATCCCACATTCAGAAGTTATTTATTGAGGCAATAAACTCATAAGCAATTTATCCTTTGATATTCAGCTCACAATTCCCCATGGAATCATAGGTACTATGGAAACTATGATAAATAATCTGTTAAAAAAGTGCATCTGTTTCTTACACCAATGTTTCCAGCATGAAACCAAGCTTCAACAGATGGGTTCTTGTAGTATGGGATCATTTTGTGGATAATTCTCCCAAATGACCTCAAATGCTATTGTATTTTCCATGACCAAGTGAGTGTTTACATTTGAGCTTCCTCACTCTCTCTTCTTGATGGCAGCCCTTTTTGTAGAAAGCTGCCTGATTTTAAAATGTGATAAATTCTGTACAAGAAAATGTTTTCATCTGATTCAGAAACTCAGGGATTGTCACAATAGCTCACCTGCAGATATGAGGAATAATCTGAAAGCAGCTACAGAGTACAGTTTTAGCAGTAACTTCTTTGTCATCTGTACTCAAGAGTTAAAATTAGACCCAAAAGTTCTTCAGAAAATGTTCTAGGAGATAACATGGTAAAGAAAAGGGGTGATAGCAAAATGCCTTCAATTATTTTCTGCTGTGATTATACAATAAATGTGTGCTTTTAAGTCTCATGAATAATCTCTGTGAAAAGAAGAGGATGAGTCTAAGTCTGGAAAATTTCCAAGTGTGTCTCTCCCACATCCTTTCACTGTTTCAATTTAACAAAAACACCCACACATATATACAGAAGATCTGCTTCCATACTAATGAGTAAAAGTACTCACCAGCAATCTGAAAGAGGCTTCTTTAATGGATCCAAGGAGGTTTAAGCACAACTAGCATTAATTTAACATTTGGTCATTTTCTTGCCAGCATTCTGCCATCACTAACATCAATATCTCTTTAATGACACACAAGTTCTTCTCATAAGTGACTGACCTAAAGTATACCACAATGAAAGAGCTGCTCTTAAACCAGTCAGCTTTTTGCTTCCTTAAAGTTCAAGGACAGGATGTGATATCCCTATTTCTGTCATTTCTTACGAAAATTCAAAGCAGGGAAAGTTCCCCAGAGCATCCCCAAAGATACAGTGTTATCTCAACACACATGCTTTCTTCATTCTGCGTGAATTTCATGTTGTTCCTACAGAGCTGAAGCACCACTGCCAAACACCAAGATTGACTTAGGGTCTAATCTTTCACTTGAAAAGGGCAAAATGTGTTGTTCCCTTGCCTTTACACCAGCTTCTGATGGGGCCCAGCCTGGAAGAATGGTCCTCAGAGTGGAAGCCCTAAAAATTCACACAAAAGCAATGTTATAATACAATTATCTGGAGAAAGGCCAGTGTCTTTCTGGAGCAGCACAGAAAAGACTCAAAGCACCAGGCTGAAATCCAAAGGCCCAAGCACAACCTGACCCTGCCAAAGGTGAAACGGATTATTAGTACTAATCCTGGCCAGACTGTGGACTGGCTTTGTTGATATTTTCTTGAAGAAAAGCAACTGTCCTGTACATATTCAAAAGGAAAGGGACTCACTTTATTTATTTTTGCCACTCTCCAGGATGAGTTTGTTTTACCATCCCAAAGTCAGGGGTCCAACTTAGTTTCTAATTCAAGGAGAAATGTTTTTTGCAATACCAAGAAGTAAAGGGGGAAGACCCAAACCTACACTGTCTGCAGTGATCCCTTTCCAGTGCATTAACTTCTCTCCTGCCAGGAGGCCTGAAGCTTCCTGGAACATTGCTCCAGAGAAAAAAGAGAGGATACAGGATGATAGGATTTCGCTTTACAAAAATCTAGGGCTACAGGATAAATTCATTCACGGGAAAAGCACACCAGCAGCACAACCCATGTCATGGTCAGAAGCACAGACAGTGTGGCAAGTGACAGCAGGATGTGAGCTGCTGAGCAAATGACAGCCAAAACAAGAAAGCCCTCATAGGTCTGTAATTATGTCTATAATATTCAAGGAAATGTCATGGCTACAAGTGTCTGTATAGATGTCATTTTAAGAAGTGCACACTCAGTTTTACAACAAAAGGTGCAAAGGATTTCTGGATTAAAGAATAAAAAAGAGTCATAATACTTGCTTGAAGGGAAAGCATAATTGTGATTGTTTCCTAGACTATAAGGCATCTAAAGACAGTCCCTGAAATGGAAATGCTTTCTTAGACCAGTTTCTAGGTCAAATTTTTTGAGCAATGACAGAAAACATGGAGTCTTCCTGGCAGATTTCATGCATTTCGCCTCCTTCACTTCCACTCTCTTCTGGAACCCTAGTACTTGGAGCAACCAAATGTAAAATACATGTTATTTACATAAAGTATTACTGGAATATGCATCCAGATGAAAAAGCCAAAACCAAACCATTCATTTGGATTAACTGCCATTTTTAAGAAGTCCTCCTCAGGGACTGACAGGATAGGATTCAACACTGCAAATCCAAGCTGCTCATCAAGAGGCTTTTTATAGGCAAGAACAACACTTCCAGGATACTACTTATCTCATTCTTTAACAGGTACAAGAAATGCTGGTGGTGTTCTCTCCACTGGACTGACTGCAGAGAGACCCCAAGGAGGGTAACGGCCAGGTAGAGATTTACATTGAAAACATCTAGAGTTAGACTATACAAACCCCTACCCTCCTAGGTCAAGGAGAAGGGAAAAAAGAAGGGCTTGGGGTGAGAAAAGGTGCAGAGTGAGCCTGGGGATGTGCTGTTCTCAGAGGGACAGGTGGGTGTGGCTGTTCCCACAATGAAGCCAGTACATCCAGCTGGAATCAGAGCATCTGACACATCAGCACAGGGGTGGCCTCCAGCCCATGACATCACAGCAGTACTGGTTTGGCTTGGCAATGCTAAAATTAGCACTTTATTCCCAAGTATTGGCTGTCCTCTCCCATGTGGCAGAACTCTTTGCCCTCTTCCATGGAAACGAAAGATTTTCCTCCAATCCTCCAAGCCTCCAAGCAGGTGACTCTGAAAACACATTCCTAGAGCCTTATCTTAAAGACACAAGCATCCAGCGAGGAGAAAAGGTTCAGCTAGGGACACCATCAAAAGCTTTGATTTTTAGTGATTAAGCGATTCAGGCGTGACATTTCCTACTCCCAGTTCCATTTCATCCTTTTCAAATTAAGGACTGGATTCAATCACTGGCTTGTTTTTACAGGCATTTAATCATAACAAAAAGTAAACTAAGAACCTGGCAATGAGACAAGCTCTGCAGCCTGCCTTCTTCCTTAACACTGCTACAACTCATTACAAGGCAGTTCAGCTCAGTTGTGAAAATGCCAGTACCTATCCTGATGCAATGCAGAAACCTGTGATGCATCCCCAGCTCTCTGGACAGCAATGAGAATGATCCAAAATCTAAAATAAGCTCACAAGACACGTTCTTACAATTACAAGTAGCTACGGGAGAATATTAGCAGGAGATAGTAAAAAAAAAGCTGATACCACCCTCACCCTACCAAAGGTCTTAGAATTACCATTACCCAATTCTGAATACACATTTATTTCTTTATTTTTATTACACTTGTTTTAAAAACAAAGTGTTAGTGCTTATCTATTGCCTGGGTCCAAATATTTGTTTTTTCTAAAAAGCGCCTGAGAAGCCAAGCAAATCAACAACTTTAAGTTTCTGTTGGAGTCTAGGAAGGATTTGAAGTTCAGAACAAACAAGGTTTGTCACATGATGGGCAAGAAAAAGGAAAGCAGAATAATAAAATGCAACATCAGCATCTCCCTGGGAGGATGAGTTTTTGCATCATTGCTAGTTCCTAATTTTAAGCTGTGTACTTTACATTAAAAAATTAGCATGATCATTCTTACTAACTCTGGCAAGAAATTCAGTTCTATCAAATGACTACTTATTATTGTCATTGACCAAAACCATGATTAACATAGAAGAACCTAAAAATAATATTTTGATGATATTTTAGGAATTTCTAACATGAAAGGGAGGGGACCAGAGACAGGGGAGACGATTAAAGAAGCATACCATCTAATGAAATTAAAATTAAGAAGTATCTGTGAAATGGAGTTGAATTGCAAAGTTTAACATGCAAGAGACAAAATAGTTTACACCTATGATACTGAATTTTGGAAGGCAGATAACTTTTCCCCATTCTCTTCCCTTGAGCTGCCCTGAGGAAGCAACTGAAGCCATCACAGAGGAGTTCTCACTGCTGAGACTGGCAAAGGAAATAGTACATTAGTAAATACTGACCCACGCCAGCTCCATCATCTATGCCACACACCCAGGCAGACCCTTCAGACAGGCCACTGCTGGAGAAAGCACAAGCACACTGTGCACTTTGAGCCTTTCCAAGCAACCCTCTCTCTGCTGTGTTCCTTTTCACCTTCCTTATGGCCATGCAGGAAGAGTCAGAGGAGGCTGAACCCAGCATCGATATGTCCGTCGCTTTGGACGCAGCCGCGCAGCTTCGCCTTTGGCTCTGCCCGGCCCCAGCAGTACAGGCAGACACTGGCACCTCTTTGTACTGGGGAGGTAGCTTTGCAGTTATACTTAGGATAAAAAATATAATCTCCATTCACTTCTGGAGACAGAGTGATCTTAAATGCCACTGGAAATAAAAAATGATGCTCTTATAGGAAAGAAAGCTGCACACAGCTACAGGGTGAAATCATGAGGATGCAAGGCATAAAACTGGGCTGTTGGTGACAGCAATTTTCAGCATATCCTCTGCAGAATTGATTAAAAATGTTCAGAGCACAGAGTTAATTCAGCTTCAAAATATGACGCACTTCTTTTTTGCAAACATTTCCATTAAATATTTTCCTGATTGTCATCCAGTTCTCCATCTGCATGCCAAAAGGGGGTGCTGTCAATCTTACTGAGCAGTGGTAACTAACCTTTTCTTTCTAGCTCCCCTGTCCTGAAAGCTTGCCTGGTAAGTGATATTTGGCTTTAAACTGATTGAAAAGGTCTGCATTTAAATATTCGGGACTCCTACAAGAGTCTTAAAAATTCAGGGAGGAACTAAGGTCAGCCTGTCCTTAGTGGAGGCTTCCTGCAGGATGGCAGCACCAGAGGGTAAAACTTCTAATATCAAAGGAAACAAATCTCTTCCCCCTTCAAAAGCTCAATAAAATAAATAAAATAAAACCTGAGCAACATTAAACAAATACCAACTGAGAAGACAGTACCCATTCTGTAAGCCACAGATCGGTGTTCTGTTTGCAGTATGAGCAGCAATTCATTCAGCTCTCTAATGAAAAAACACACTTCTCACGTGGCAGATCCTAGATAGCTATCACTTCCAAGCAAGTCTTTTCGACATCATTCACTCCTTGAGGACCAAAAAACTGTTATTGGTTTACTACACTCCTATTACCAAGAATGAATGTTTTCTGGTCCTTTCTGTATCCAAGTGGTGAAAACTTTTTTATGCATTTCCTTAGCCAGAAAAGCTAATCTGAATGCCTTATTTCTTTCCTCTCACCCAGCACTGATTTCTGCTGTCTTCCTACAAATTAAGGAAGATTAGAAGCATTTTAACAGTACTGGAAGATTTCCATTACTTTTCTTTAATACAAAAGAGTCATTAGAAAGAGATAATTGCCATCTGCAAAGAGAGATGTAAATCTAGGACTGTTCGGCATTCTAATGAAAATGGAATCCCAAAGGCATTATGTTAATGCTCCTAAAACTGGCTCCCTCTGTTTTGGGGAAGAAAACTCACCACAGCAATCACAGCATTTTACAGTTACTATAGAATTAAACAGAAGGGCCACCCGTGGTTGCCAGCAGCTGAAACAAAGCATTCAGCAATACACGACAGCTAAACTCAAGCTCCTCCTTCTTGTTATTAAAATGCAATACACACGAGAGGTATTTTATTTTATTGCCTGCTTCAGAAAGATGGCAACACTCAATTTGGAATTTATAAGCTCTAGTAAGGTAATCCAGTTTATCCTCCTGTTCACTATTAGTGTTGATGAGACCCAAAGATGGGAGATAAGAAAAAACCCACAAATGTAATAAAATGAAAACCAGTGACTCATCTTGGGTACCAAGAGCTTGTGGAGAGGAAAAAGGTGGAACCTTAATGCTAGACAAGTTCTGAGCCTCCTCAGTAACTTTTGCTGTTTAATGTGCAGAACATTACAAAGTAACATGACTTTTATTTTGCTGCACAGGAGTTCTTGCAGTAGCCACAAATGAAGGGAGGTGAACACAGCATAAGAAGATGAAGCATGATATTATTAAGAATTGATGCAGAAATGTGCCATAATACATAAACATGCCATCTAACTTTTGTGTATGTGTAGCAAATTGTTACAGCTAGCCTGCATGTACCACAGGGACAGTTGCAAGTAATTCACCTTGCTCTGCTCCATGTCCCTCTAACAAAATATAGCTCTTGTTGACATCACCTTTTTTTTACAGTCCTTTTGTTTTTCTGGGAGGAATGACAATGTAAGAAGAAGATGGTATGAGCAGCTTAGATTTCTTCTGAGTCTTGAACTCAGGAGTCATTTTCTTTGTTCACTCCTTACCCTCGCTCTTCTTTTTCCACCCCTCCACCAAACAGATAACCTATCTCTACTTAAACAGGAAAGCAAAGAGGAGTGTGAATGTCTTTGTAATTGAGGTAAGTGTATTTATTTTTTCCCAGCATGCTTATTTTAAACTGCTTTAAACACTCAGCAAGATCATGTAACTGCTCCCAGCCCCAGCCTGGCAGCAGAGGCACCGTGCAGGGCAGCAAGGCTGGGCTGGCAGCATGTGATGCTGCAGCAGAGCAGTGTTCACAGGGCTTGCTCAGTGTGAGACAGCATCTCCATCACTGCCATCAGCAAAAGCTGTGTCTGCATCTGGAACAGCGGCAGCGGCAGCATCTTGCGCACAGAAATCCTGAAGAGGGAGGTCCAGCGTTCACCATACAGAGATGGATTCTGTGGTCCGTGTCATTTCCAGCTGGATGGTTGGTGTTGAGGGCAGAAGGACACCACAGCTGCATGGAATAGGGAAATTAAAAAGAAAGCAGGAGGCTGGCTTTCTCTAAGAGCTCTTTCTAAAGTCCTCTTTGCTATTCAGAAAGCCCTGTTTGACACTGATGAGAGGCACGGATTTGGGTTACTATAGGTTGCCTTATGCTACAAACATCCCCTGATTTTAGTGGGATGTTCTTTAAAAAAAACCAAAATACAATATTTTCTACGGTGGCTTGTAATCTCAGAGTATAGAACATATAAAATACAAGCAATATCTCTTCTCAGTCCATTTCCAAGTTTATTAGGAAAGAGGGTAAAATATACAGTCTATAAATTCAAGTGAGCATTAGTACCCAGTTTGCCACTCATGATCTTCCACTGAGTAGCATTATTTCTGTATTAACTACTATTTTTAAAAGGAACCTGTTGTTCTCTTCAAAATGTCAGGCATTCTTTAAATGCCATACACCAACACTGAACAATGAAAACCATTTTATCCTTCTGGAATTCACGCTTAGAAAATTTAGTTCTGCAAAAATTAATTATTTGAAAGAAGTTTTTCATCAGAGGTTTTGAATTCTAATAGGTTCATAATGTTCATCTACCCTGTTTCTGGGCTACAGGTACTATGGGTTCCTACTAACAGATAATGTATTTTCACTGGAAAATTTGCCTATCAGAAAGAAATTATCTGAGAAACAAAAATGTTCCAAAACTATATAGTAATTAAGTGGAAGCTAAAAATTTGTTGACTTGTCTGTATCAAAATGGTTTAATTTTATCAAAAAAAGACCCCACAGCTAAAAACAAATTTTGTCTTGAAATTTTGAATTTTCAACTTTACATATCAGTTAAAGGCAAGAAGTGCTACAGGAAGCACATTTCAAATTTCTGGCAGCTGGAAAACCCTGGTGTAAACAGGATTCTAGGCATCCCACTGTATCCTGTCACAGGACAGTAAATCATGTACATCCTCACTGAAAATTTGCTCCCTATTGCTTGAAGAAAGATACCAGCTTCCAGTAAGTGAATTCATTATAGTTCTTTTTCAGATAAGTTAGAAGTCAAGGTGTATCAGTGCTCTTCTCTCCAACCACAGACATAGTCTCTACAAGCCAGACTAACCATGGTGGTGCCATAGAGAGACATATTAAATGGACACAGAACAGGGTGTCAGTATTGGCATCAGCATTTTCCTCTATTGCTCTAACCCTCTAGAATTTATGTTCATGATTAAGTTTCAAAAGCCTGTTGCAATACCAGATTTGCTACATGTTTTGCAGCTTTGGTAGTTACACTTCCAGAGTAAGCAGCAAGTGGAGTCATACAAGGCTGGCAAGATCACCAAGCATTTCAGATGAGAGAGGTGACCTTGCTGGGGTCAAAGTTACAGAGAAGTGGACCCATTTGGGGATACCCGTTTTGGTGGCAAAATGGATCTGAATTGCAACTGAATTGAACTGTTGCAATCTTAGCTGCTTGTATTTTGCTATTTTTTAGATTCAGCAAAAGAAAATTTAGGCTGATTTAAAAACCAAAAAAACTTCAAAGTTTTCTCATTGAAGTTAAAAAAGAAAAGCAGACCACGGTTTTACTGAAAGTGAAAGGAAATATCTAACTTTGCACTGAAATGGCATGTTTCCCTGGCACGTTTTCTAACACCACAGGGAAGAGAGGACAGCAGCTGTGGTGGTGGCAAGGTGCTCAGCTGTTGTAAGTTACAAGCTGTTGTAAGTACATCGATAACCATCTAGACCAGGTGTGGATCTGAGCACGTGCCCTAACCACCAGTGCGCTGGCACCCTCACCCTTAATTCCTAGGGCTCATCAAATATGTAAGTCTTTTATTTTATTGTTTTTAAAGGAACAGGAGCAAAAGGAGAGATAAGGAGTAACATACCCCCAAATATCCTTTATTTTGTAGATCGTATTACTTTCTTAAGTGATGACTGATGTGGCTTCAAATCCTTCTGGTCTTGAACCCATACTTCATTATCACTTCCTAATCAAGAAGAATTACCACTTTAGCCTGAAGCACTTTTTTGTCCAAACCTATTCAGCGAATCATCCCAAATTTCCAAATAGTTGCAGAGAGAAATCACATTCTGTTTTGGGGCAAACTATTTTCAGAAAGTGTTCAACTGAAAAGTACATTTTTCATGGTTTATGTGGATCCACTGCAAAAAAATGCCCATAAACCCCACCTTCAGGTTAAATGTAAGGTATTCACTCCTTTCTAAGATGAAATAAAATGAACAAGACATTTAACAGTGTTAAAGTTTTTGAATGTTTTTTTGGCGGAAATTCCCTTCCTAGGCAAACTTAAGGGCTCGAGCACATGGTTCTTTCCTGGAGTCAACAAGTTACTGTGTGTCAGCTGGTGTGCCTTTACCTCTTCTTACACATGCTTACACTAGATAAATGCAAGTAATACAACTTAAATTCTCATACTTTCACTGCAATCTAAACTAAATTGGATTACTTAGTATTTGCCATGGGCAAGGGACATGTGCACACGCTGCTACAAACAGCTTCTTTACTAAAATACAGTACACTTTGCAGCAGCAGTAATATGATTATACACCTGATACCCAATGTATCCATTGCAGTGGTCCCAAACTCATCATTTCATGAAGTTGTAATTGCTTTTTTAGACTGCAAATGCAATATTTTAAAGCTATAGTGGTCTTGTAATTCATTTCCCTTCCCTCACCACATTACTAATATATACTACCAAATTTCACTGGAGTTTAACAAAATTTGTCCTTTGCTACTAAGAAAGAACATTTAATGTTACAAGACATACAATTATAGAGTGCCTAAGAATATTGTCAGTTAGCAAGATGACTATAAATATGGAAATCTGATTACAAAGAGCTGTTTGAAACTTATACCAAACAGATCCTGACAAAACCTGCTAAATGATAATTTTATTCCTACCCTATTTTTAGGGAAAATGCTAGTCTTGCAATAAGATACCAGTTACTCTCACTTCAGTCTTGCAAATACCTTTATGTGGAAAAAAAAACCTCACAAAGTAAGGTTTAATTTTTGCTTCTAACAGTATAGGAAAAGATGGAAGGAAAAAGTAAAGGGAACATGTTGAAATAATTGAAGCACAATGGTCATAGGGAATTGCCAGGAAAAACAAACAGTATAAATTGAAAGATGTTTTTTAAAGACTGGATTCTCTAGTCCATTACAAAATTGAGTGTTTTCCTTTTGGATGGATAAGGAACATTTATAAGAAACAGCCCTCGCATAAACTGCAGTCAAAAGTATAGCAGGTGTTGAGGGACAGAGCAAACCTTCTCCTTTGAAGAATCTCAAAACTGACTGGATAAAGCACACATGGGTGTTACTTTGTTAATTTGGGAATATTTGTACACAAACATAAATACTTTGCAAGTTTGCCAGTTTTAATGGCTCTTTTAGCTCCCCCTGAGGCCAAGCAACGTTGTCCCCTCTGGCAGGCATTGCAGATTTCTCATTTCACATTCTACATGAAATGTAAGCAGCAGAGTTACTACTCAGAGGAAATCTTTCTGTAAAGGCAACCATCTCATACTTTTATCATCATTTTATCACTGCTCAGGCAGTAATTGTTTTAGTGTTAATTGGTTGTAGTTTTAATATCAGGAATAATGTGAATATTCCATTACGGAAAAAGTTCTCCATCAGCTACTTCAGAGAAAATGTATTAAGAAAAATGCTATTGGTTCCACATCAAAAGTAAAATAAATGCTTTTCTTCCTTGCTTTTAGATTGCACATTTAAAAGTCTAATGAACAACTGCAAAGTGCACAGGGCTGCTATGAACTCAAGTCCAAGCTTGCACACTTTGAGCCAGGAATTTATTATTGGATACAGAGGTTACCCATGTAGGAGACATAGTTTGTGCTTCACCAGAGGAAAATGCTCCTGCTCAGAATGGTCAGAAGGTTCTGACCCTGCTTTCTTCCCTTAAAGCCCTACACACTGACAGGGCTGTGTTTAAGTCCACAGAGGGGACCAGTTGGCAGCAAGCAGCTCCTCACACGTGGTCTGATTCAGGGTACATTAGAGTTAAATCTCAGAGCTTGGGCCCATAAAATAAACTTAATTCAAGATGTTAACAAGAAGTTATATTTTTACATTAACAGGATACACATAATGCATTTGCTATGAAAATAAATCTCTTGGAGCGAACCAAAAAATGCCCTTATTTCTAATAATAGGAGGGAAAATTACAGTTGGCAAACTTAAGAGACAATTAATCCAGTGTTTCAGAGAACTCCAGATCAGTGCCAAAACAAATATTCAGATAAAAGAACACAGCTTCCACTCCCTGCTTCCTTATTAACTGTGTTTTCTTCTCTAGCCATTACAAATAGCTTTGTAAAATATACTCAAAAAATATACGGGTCTCTGTTTTTTCATTTGCACTTGATTGTTGTTTCTGAAGATGCTACCAGCTGCTGAAGAAGAAAGGATTCCACTAATATTCACTCTATAAATAATGTAAGAAAAAAAAGGGAAAGCCACTGCACAGCAAGGTTAAATGAGGACAACATGGGAAATTCAGTGTAAGGGACTGTGAGGCCTCTCACTTGGCTTTCCAAATGCAGCACATTCATTGCATTTTATTAGCTGATTAACGAAGTGTGTGGCAATTCATCTGGAGCTACTGAGGTCCTTTGATCCACCCTTCTTACAAGCACTCCTCATAAGAGACAAAAAAAGTTCTTTGCAGCTAAAATCCCCATGTCCAGCAGGAGGATGCTGCTGGAGGCCAGGCTGGAGACTGGCAGCATGGTTTTCCCACACCAAGGGGAGAGGTCCAGCTGTCTCATCCACGCCACAGAACCAACCAACTGCCCCCCTGGGGCAGCCTGAGGGTCCACCCTCCCACACTGTGCCAAAGCAGGCACATAAGCTGGCAATGAGCTTTCTGTGTGCCACCCCATGGCTCTGTGACACTCTGAGGAGTCTCCCCACTCCATGTCTCATGCAGCTGTTGCATTGGTTCTCCTGGACATGTATGATTGCTTTGGGGACGCCCTCAGCCTGCAAAGGCCCTTGTTGCCCTTGCACACACAGGCATCAATAACCTCAATACAAGAATTTTAAAGATTTTTTCACACAGAAATCATGGCCTCAGACCTGCACGCGGTTTGTAGTGTTCAAGCCTAAAAATCTCCAACATTAAAACCTTTTAATTTGCCCTTGGGTGCTGAAAAAAGCCTCTTCACCCACTGCCATTAGGCAGATATATGCAGACCCCACTGGACCAACCATCCATGGAGCAGCAGCAGTGGGAATCTGGACCCAATGACCCAAGGGTTCTGCTAATCTATAGGCTACAAATGCCAAGGTTAAGATTTATATGGTAGGGGACATCATCCTGGCTGCAGGCAGCTTAGAGGTGGTGTCTTGCTGCTTAATGTACAGCTTTAGAACAATACAAAATAGTACAATCTACAGCAGGCACTCTTGAAAGGCAGAGAATTGCCTCACTAAAGAGGCAGTTTTATGTAAGCGTTCTCTTTTCTGCCATCCTCACTTTAGACCAAAACCCTAAAGCTGTCCTTATCTTGTGGCTTTGGATGTCACTCCAAGCAACAGAACAGCAGATGATGCGAATCCAGGGGGAGCAGCACAGGAAAGAGGCAGGAAAAGCAGAGTGATAAGAAGTAGGAGAGAGCAACTTTCATCTTGATCAAGACAAGAGTACAGTGTCTCTAGAGAGCAGCTGGGATCTCCATCTGTACTGAAAGAACAGAGACATGATAGTTTCACAAAGGTCTCTGGAACGGGATGAGGCAGTCCTAGATCTACACCAGCTGAGCATCATAGCAACTGCTGATGAGCTTCACAGCCAAAAAGTATCCAGAACTGAATTCTGTTTTTCTGTACAGTTAGCATGCTTCTGCTTTTCTAATCAAGAAACAACATTTTCGAGAATAATCCTATCTAATTTTAATCTTCTTCTTCCCTAGTAACACAGTTATCTCAGAAGAATCAGAGGCACTGAAACACTCGTCTCATCAGAGAGTGTGCATATATTTTGGGAGGCACCCTGGGGCCTAAGTATAGCCATCGAGTGCCACTTCAAATGCACTTTAGGGCAAACAAGACTTCTGGGGGACCAAGCAGAGTGACATGGGCCCTGTGCTGGACTTGCAACAGATGGGACAGCCAAGGTCACCTCAATTGGTTCCAAACAGTTGTGAACCCCAAATGCCTGTCTCAGTGCCAGGATCACCTAAGAAATAAATTTTAATTCCCAGGTAAACACACATTTTTCTCTACCAAGCTGAAAACGGTATTTTAAAAATGGAAATCTACCTATGGCAGGGCTAAACCTGCAGCCTTTTAGCAAACAGCAGCTGGTGGAGAAGTACCTTATGAGTTAAAGTTTACACAGAAGCATCATTATGCTTCAGTGTAATGGAGATTCAATAAGATGGAGTCAAAAAAAGTGAACTCTGGTGACATCCTGAAGGACAGGGAACTGGGACTGCTGCTGCTCCTGCCTCACCTGGAAGGCAGCACTCAACACAGTTCTGCAGTGAGTGAGCTTCTGAGTCCAGTAACTGGAAGCTGATGCTGCTGTTAACAATTAAAGTCCAAGTTAAGTTTTATGGATTCTTAGCTGTAATGGAGCTTCCAACAGCCTGTGCCTGGCACTGACCAGCCTGCCATGGTTACTACAGGGATCAATTGTTACTACAATTTTAAGTGTGAGCTGTGCACAAGTCTCAATGATGCACAGTTCAGTGATAACTTTCTATTAAGAAATCAAATGTGCAGAGTAGAACAATAAATGGGCTGTAGTGCTAAAGATTTCATAATCATGATTTCATAATCATGAACAAAAAACCAATGCATTACTTGAATTTTTTTAGAAGGGCATCCTATGCTGTGTTTTCTAATAGTAAATAACAAGGGATAAAATGAAGCTAACATGAAACAGTGCTAACAGCCAGTTTCAAACAGAAATTTAATTTACTCTGTCCTGACCTGTGTCAGATTAAAATCTTTTCTCCAGTAACATTCAAAATTACCTTCTCCAGATCTTTAATACAGCAAAGGAGGTATCTGAGGAACAGGAAAAATTTCAAACAAGTGAAGTGGGCAGATGTAGATGAACTCTACAGTACAGTTCCTCCACGTCGACATTTTCAGTCTGCAGCACTGATTTGCCACACTGGTGTTTGCTTTCTCTGGTTTTATGTCTTCCCTGGGTGATGAGGGATGGGAAGAGGGGCAGGCTATGCTGTGGTTCTAGGGAGAGCCTGATGCTGCTCTCTTTTTCAACATGTAGAGTATTTCCTGCAATTCTTCCCATCATTTCCTGGAGACACAATTTGACATTTCCCTTAGGAAACCTCCTTTGCATCACACAGATGCATCTTTTACTGAAGTCACTTAATTGATATTCCCTTGACAAGGTAGAGAGCAGCATGAGGCAAGACCTATTACTCTATTCTCAAAAAGGCAAAATCTAGCTCTAATTCTGGTATCCCTGCTGCTCATCAAAATCACAGGTAGCAGAAGTCTCACTGTCCATGAGGGGATGTCCTTGCAGGAGGCTTGAAGGAGCTCTCTGCCATCATGAGCAACCAAACACCCTATTTTAGCTGAGGTCTCTGCACCAGGAACACTGGGTGCAACTTCAGGAGTGAATTAGTGCTTGACCCCCTTGTTGCTGAGCTGCTGATGTAGGATTCACAAATCCTTTAGGTTCAGGCTACCTACCTATCTACCTACCTACCCCTCTGTCACCCTGTGACTGTCACCCCCTGAGGCAGCAGCTGCTCACCCAGGGGTCTGTGAGGCTTGACTTCCAAACCAGTGGGGCCAGATTTGGGAACAAGATGAAAGTGCTCCCTCAGGACTTTCCAGTGCATGTCACACATGCAGTCATGGCATCAAAATATTTTGCCTGTCCATTTTTGTACTGCTGAAGACCTTGTATCAGTGCAAAAGCAGTTCCAAAACAACTGATGTTTCCAAAATTTTCAAAATGATCTATCTGGTGTGCTTCCTCAAAGCAATCTTTTCGTTTCAAAATCTTACTTGCATAAACAGCAAAAATACTTGAAAGGCAAAAAACCACCAAACCCCTTGAAATCAATCTTCTCATTCAGCCTGAAATAAATATGCTTGTTATTTATCATCCAGGATTCACTTAAATAGTTTTGTGGACTTGACCCCACAGGAATGTATGCATTTCTGGACATGCTGACAAACCAGTGACACCCCAGGCTCACATCCAACACTATCGATTTTCAAGGCCGCCGGTGCAAGTTGGAGACATTAGAATGTTAAAAACAGCACAGCTATACTTACAAGCACTCCCAACAAAAAAGCACTACCAGAAAAAATTGGAGTTACTAAATATATTCAGTAGAACTTGCACAGCATGCAAAAGCCAGCCATGGCAAATGCCTGCTTAGTAATTGGATCTACTCTGAGATTGTCCTCCATGTCCCTTGCCTTACAGGAAAATGACAGCTCTTAATGAGGGCCATCAGTGGAGGGGGAGGAAGATGGGGAAGTGAGGGGAAATGCTTTTTCCTTCTATAATTGTAACTTAATTTTGAGATTAAACTGATCATTTAATGACTCCTACCAGTTTGAAAACAGGATCCAGGAAGAGACATGACCGAGCAGAGGCAACTGTCATCTCCCATCTCTGATAAACTCCCAGCTGCTAAAAGTAGTGTCTGCCTGGTGGGAACTCCATGTGCATCCCCAGGTGGGCTGAGGCCCTCATATCCCTCATTCCTCGTACTGCTGGCAGGGACACAGACCTGGGGACGCTTCCAGCCACTGTGCGTTTGGGACCTCTCTCTCAGTAGGCCTCTGAAAACCAAACCAAAAAATCCAAAACACTCCAAAATGTGACTTAGGACCTCAAATCCTTGACGCGGAGCAAAGAGGTCCATGAGGAATGGCAGCTGCCTGCCAAGCTGCCCCAGAAGCTGCCCTCATGACGAGGCTCATCCACGCTGCTCTTCTACCTGAGCCTGATTTC
Organism: Corvus moneduloides; assembly: GCF_009650955.1. Lineage (NCBI taxonomy): Eukaryota > Metazoa > Chordata > Aves > Passeriformes > Corvidae > Corvus > Corvus moneduloides. The sequence goes on from NC_045477.1 coordinate 104,382,518, forward strand.
TGCAAGACTGGACAGAGCTTCTCCTCCCTGTCTCCCAACTCTTGCACAAAATCACAAGTTATTCATGGGGGATGGTGTGATTGTGTGAGACTCACTCGCAGAGCAAAACAACCTAAAAATAGTTTGAAACTACCATTGGGTAGTTTCTATTTGTCCTTATCTTTCAAGATATTTTCTGCAAGCCCAAACAAACAATTTTTTCATTTTGGATGACAGCTGCACTCCTCACATGTGTACATCCCCCACTGAGTATAAGCTTAAGACATACAAGAAACAGGGCAAGGGTCCCTGTGACTCTATGACAGGTGGCAAAGGGAGTGGATGAGAGGGTATGGCATCACACCATGGAAAGACCTTTTCCAGCAGCAGGGGTCCTGGCAGAGTGAACGTTGTGGGCAAGGCCACAGAGGAAGCAGTGGGAAGACCACCACCACCAATACAAGGCTGATGCAGCCAGCTGAAGGGACACCTGCACTGCAAAGCTCCATATCTGAATGTGTAGGAACGGCTGGGGTGTATGAACCTCTTCACCTGAAAAAACTCAGAGAAGCACCTGCATGGAATTTAGGAAGTATGAGCCCTGAAAAGGGGGAAAAAATAAAGAAGAAATAGTTGAAAAGGCTAGGGAAAAAACCTGACACTGAATCCAACGTATTGCAAGATAAATGCATTTGCAGACAAAGCCAGACTCTCCACTGCTCAGGAAAAATCAGGAGAGTATCTAACATTTTCAGGAGAATCAGTCCACCAGCCTGTGCTAAGGATATCCAGCCCAAAGTTTTCCAATTCTTTATCTGCTGTTTGTAAATGATTTCTGATTTATTTCCCCACCAAGGAGAAGACAGGCTAATCTAAAAATAAGTTGTGTGAGCAAAACCACAGAATTACATTCAGAGCTTTGGCACTTGACAATTTTTACGCTGCAGTTCCAAACCATCTCATTTTCTTTCAGCACAAAGAAGCAGCAAAATATCTTGCTGAAGTGACGTCACATAATACGTATGTTTGATAGATAGACATGAATATATCCTTTTGTCCCTACCACTGGGCATGCTGAAAACACTATGTTTAGAATAACATCAGGATGCCTCAATTTCAAGCATAAAAATCCTAAATTATTAACATGGCAACACATATTACTCAGGACCCAGAGTTTTCTTTTTCACCTCTGCCCCCTCCCTAAATAAGGCAAATATGGTTACTTTAAGTTTTCTTCAGAGGTTGTGCCAAAAATTTAAAAGTAATAGGAAGAAAAATCTTTCTCTGTAGATTTTCATCGGAACAGTATACTTCCAAGAAGAATGGTGTGCTATTATTTTTAAAGATTCCCAAAAAGAAAGTGTCAGGGTTATTCTGTAACAAAACTTCACAAGAAACCTGGGTTTCTGTCCAGCAGTGTCATGGACTGTGTTAGTCAATGTGTGCTGCTAGGTCTTTCTTCCCAAAGAAACTATTTTAAATGTTTTAATGTGACACAATCACATCAGTTTTTAAACTCTCATACCACTAATTATAGGTTTGACTTTAAAATCATCATACAGAGAGCCAATCTTGCCTGCTGTTCATGCATCTGTTAGCATTCCTACCACTGCTGATGTGACAAGAAGCCCCAAACACTTCTATGCTTTTCATTTTAGCAGAGTTCTTGGTCCTGAAGCATTTACAGCTTTTTATGGAAGACTCCACACTGGGAAAAGGGAATTTGATAAATATTCTTCCATTTTGAGTCCAGTTTTCTAAGGTAACAAGGCTAATGCCCTTTTTCCTGTCTGACTGTCAGTCCTCCTACAGCAGCACTTTGGGACAGCACAAGCCACATTCTTCAGGAGAAGAGAAGTCTGGTGGAGGATGAGTTGCATCCCCCCAGACTTTGCAACATCCCTGGTTGACAAGCAGAAGCCCACAGGGAAAAACCACAAAGTGAGTGCAGCACAAGTCTGTTCAACCTGCTGGGCTGGGCTGCCTGTCACCGTGTGTGCCAGCCAGGCCATCAAACGGGGACCCGGGAGTGACACGGCCGGCTCAGCCCCGGCCAAGGACTGTGCCAGCAGCACGGACCCGCACAGGGAAGGACGGGAGAAGGACTACCAGGAACATCAGGGACTACCAAGTCAAGCAACTACCAAGCCAAGGGCGAGACTTAGGAAGGAATATATTTCATCAGTTCTTCTCCTCATGGTTATATACGTTAAATATATATGTAAAATTGAGCAAAGCTCTGCTGTTTTAGTTTTTGGCCCCACAGCTCAGTGTGCTGTGAACAGCCAATCAAGAAACAAATTCACAGCTATTAAAAGAGCACAGGGGTGTGGGCATATTTATACACCCGCCAGGAGAACAGTGCTAACACCAGCAGTGTCCATCCTCCCCAGAAGTGACGTGGTAAAAGGTGTGTCTGTGTGTCTGTGAGCCAGAGACAGATGGATGCCCCACAGCAGCGGGCTGGATTCAGTCACTAAAGCAAAGAATTTGCTGACCCCTCCATACCTGCAGTGCCACAAGTTCCCCACCCAGCTGCAAAGCCCTATCTCCTATCAGCAGACACTGCCCTGCTACAATTTTAGTTTATAAAGCACCACTCTGGAAAGGGTTCTTTTTCCTACAAATCAAAACCCTTCCAGGTACCTGCTCACAGGACAGCACTTGCTCAACAACAGATTCCCTCAGTGGCTGAGAAAACTATCTGACAACCTGAAGACTCCTTTCTTCTTCAATGTGTTCACTGCATGTCAGGACTTCTAATGGTAGCTGTTCCCAACCAGACAGCTCATGGCAGTGACGGCTGGCAGGAGCCCCCAGTGTATTTCTACATCGATGGGAAGTCAGTCTCTCTCTGGAGGGTTTATAAATGAACCTCTATACTCACAGCTGCCAAATGTTTCCTTCCAGGCATTTTATCTATGTAAACCAAACAGATAACAAGGAGAGCAAAGACCTTTGAAATATTTATGAATCAATTAAAGCCCTAAAGCTTTCTACTGCACAGTGATAAGGAGCAAATTCTCACATAAGACACCAAGGCATATGGAGCAACTGATTTTATATGAGTTCAGAAAGTGTAGGTTTGCATACAGAGAAAGGAAGAAAAAATGAGCTATATACAGATTGAAAGATAGATACCATATACCACGAAAGTAATATGCAATAATGTGACAGAACATACAAACTAAATGTTAAAGGTTTATCAGCCAAACCTAGAAACTATAGACTGATTTATTGATAGAATACTTTCTGACTGATCTGTTTTCTCCACTATTCACTATTATGTTAATTTTATGACAGCAGACAAAAGTTGTGTAAAAATACAGATAATACATAATAGCACTTTCTTGTTCAACGTGTGCAAAATTTATTCTCCTTTTCCCTGAGTGGCAAAGGTGCTTATTTGCCTCATAAACACCATGTTCAAGGAAACCTGAATGTGAAAATAAATGGCTTCATTTTGTTGCTTCGGTGTACTCAGTTTCACGACAATGAAGCATGACTTAGTGTGAAGGTCACTGCTCATTATGCACAACAGCAGAAAAACGAAAAGAATGCTGGGACACACTGGCAGAAATGGGGACTTGAAATAGGTTTGAAAAATAACCCAATGCAGCAGGATCGCAGCAACACTGAAATACCATAGAGGCCTGGATGGTGCCATCTCTCCAAATTTGCCATCACCTGAAGACAAGAAAGAAGGAAGGGGCAGGCAAAGGCAATGCCACAGCTCCATAATGTCAATCACTGCTCAATACCTTTCCCCTGAATCAAGCTGTGTTCTCCTAACTTGCCTCCTTCGTAGTGGTTTTTAAAACTTTGAAGCTGAAATTAAAGCAATCTCAGCTGATGAAAAAGCAACTGAATAAACACACCAGGAAACAAACTGCTTGTCTCCACCTGCTGTCACGGCAGGGGCAGGTGCTGCTGGAGCACATGTACATCTCCCAGGTCGTTCTGGTGAATCTGTCACTGCCGTATGAAGGCAACTTTTAGTCTGTCAGCCACATTCACAAGGGCACTGCAGGTGCTTTGCATAGTCCACAAACACATCCGGGTCCTAAATTCAACACTTCGCTGGGAAACAACTAAAATGTTGTATTTCCTTGTGTGTTACAGTCTTTCAAGAGTGTCAGAGAAAGGGGAAAAGGAGGAGTAGTACAAGAAAGCAATGGTACTTTCTAGCTATTTTTTCACCTACATTTTGTTAATCCACTTGCAGGAACGAAAAAAAGGCACCAAAAAAATCCCAAACCTCGCTATCATCATTGCTGGAAACTGCTTGAGCAAAATGTTTTCCCTTTGGAACATGACAGTTCTTTGAGCATGAACATTTCACCAGATACTGTCAAACCCATATCCTTTCAGAAGAAATAATCCTGTTTTCCCAGGTCCCTCTTACCTCCCTGACAGCTCCTAGGCTGGCAGGCAGTCTGTGACTATGGGAGACCGAAAATCAGGCTCCCACATCTCATGACAGCATAAAGATCCTGATATCTATTTAAAACTTTTTCTGTGCCACCTCTGTAATTATTTAAAACTCATCCTGTGGGAGCACTGGCTCAAAAATTTCAAACAACCTTTAGAAAATATTTTTCTGCATCCTTCTTTCAGGGTAAATTATTGCCATTTAGAGTGTCATTACAACACGGCACATCTGGAAACTGAGGATCGCAATGTGAGGGTGTCTGTATTCAATGACAGTCCCTAATTTCAAGGTGGTCATTTCTTATGGAAGAACAGTACAAATCTGGGTTGGCAACACTACATCACTTTTCATCTCTTGGGACTGCTTACCAAATGAGGACATGTGCAGTGCATGTGCATCTCGGCAAGCAAGCAGCAGTGCAGAGACAGTCCCAAATCCTCCAAAGATTTAGCAGAAAAGCATCGGTTTTTTCACGTGTCAGTGGCTACAGTAAAACTCCTTGGCTAAAGATGTAAGGTCAGTATGCAAGACCAATCATGCATACTTTTCTACTGAGGAAGCTAGGCAAATTTTGGAAGCCTAAAACATGTACTGCTGCCTCAATGGTCGCAGAGCCTGACCCTGCCTTTGCTGGCTCTTCTTCAGAGACAGAACTGAGAAAGGCACGTGAAGAGGAGCAAGTGTTCTCTGAACTGCACTCTTCCTGGGGAACAGACAATTATGTTTGGGTCAGGAAAAACTCACCTCCTCAAATGGCAATTTATAAACCACTGGGGCTTGTAGGACCAGCTCACACAGCCTCTAACTGAATGATTTATAATTTATGTGAAGAACAACGTCAGAGATTTAAATACCTCACTGCAAAAGGTGCAAGAGTAGAGACCTTTTCATTGTTTTGCTCTAAAGTAGCTCATAAATGTCCCACTGGGAGGGAAAGCCCTTGGATGATAGCAAGGGACCTGCTGGTGCTAACCATGGGCTGGAGAGCCCTGGGGTCATGTTTTACATTCAGACAGGGAGCCTGCTGCTCACATTAACATCCCCCAGCCACGACACCTGTGCCTGTACCCATACATTAGCTGCTGTTACTGCCTGTTACAGCCCATAAACAGCATAGTGAGAACTGAACCCATGTGTCATTAGCAGCTGAACTGGGCACTTGTGGAGGCAGAAAGGGCTGCTCCATTGGCAGAGGCACCTCATAGAGCTGCTTCTGTTGTCACCTCTCCCCAGCCCTTCTCCTCCACCACCCAGAGCAGAAGGATTAGGCTGCTTGGCACTCTTCTCCCTATTTTCTCTCTGGGTGGTTTATTTACTCATCTCCTTATTATTCACAGTCTCACTGAAATTTATTTCTATCCCGGAGACGGTGATGGTGGAAACAAATGAGACATAAAGGAAGTTGCTTTTGTACAGAGAAGGAAAGAAAACAGTCTCTGTAAATAGAGCATGATATTAACAGGCTGATGCCTGACACTAAGCAAAAATAGCATCTTCTCGAAGAAAATTAATTTGCTGTAAAGATCACCAGATATGTGAGGATCTTTAATCTTCACAATTATTCACCCATGAAGCCTCTTCATCTAAATGGCCAACACATTTCCTTTTGGGACAGCAATGGTAATTTCTCTTTGAAAGGGGATAATCACGTGTAAAACACGTTTAAGGGAAGAACAGACGTCAAGAACTGAAGTAGACACAAAAATAGAGCATAATCAGTGGCAAAGTAGAAAATTAACATGCAAATTAATAAAAGTAGGAGTTTAGAATATGAATGTAATGAGTGCCAAGCAGACTATGATATGCTCCTTTTCTGTCAGGATGCTGGCTCCTCAGGAGAAACACAGCTGGCACTTTTGTTCCTCCAGTAGCCTCCCTTCTACATGCAGAAGAAGTGGTCTCACTAACTTTATACTCCATTTATCGATGAGAAAATGAATGCAACCAGAAACTAGCACTGTCAAAATATTTGAAGTTTAGAAAATCTTGCTTTCAGTTCTATAAAGCCTGGAGTCAAAATGCAGCTGCAGACAGCCTACACTACACACTCCCTCCAGTCTGCATCCTGGGCAGCACGAGGAACGGGGCTGGCAGCCCCTTGGTGCACAACTGCAAGTGTTGCCAGGGCAGGAGTCACTTCAACTCTGCCTTGCCCCAAGCACTGCAGAGGCTGTGACAGAAGGGCATTAGCTCCACCAAAAGGGGGAAACGAGTGAACTGGCAGCATGTACTGGTTCCTAGGAAATATAAGAACTAGAAAAGGCACAGGAGTGAAGATTCACCTCTAAACACATCTGAAAGATATGTAACCATTCAGGACCTGAAGTGAGACGAACCAGATCAGTTCTTGGGACCACAGTATAAGGATTCCCAGAGCAAAACGAGCATCATAAATCTTTGCTTCTTCCAACCGAAAGCAACACTGCCTCAGGTGCAGGCAGCCCCAGGGCTGGGATGGAAACAGCACTGGCTCACCACATCACCCAGAGATGAGCCTTCACTAGTGAAAACACCTGAGAAGCAGCTGTGTTGCCTTGCCCCAAACCTGAACTTCTCATTTCAGAGAGCAGCACAGCTCCTGTGGTGCTGCAGCATGGCTGCTCACCTACAGTTCAGTCCCCCACTCTGCACAGCTGCCGCTGGATTTTTAGAGGGGGAGCAATTAGTCAACAATTTAAGGCTGAAAACCAAAGGACTCAGTGACATAGAAATTGTAAAGTGAGAAGCATATCCCCTTTCTCACTTGCAGTTCCGAGTCTCTGAATGAGCCCACAGTTTCCCAAAGTATCAGAACAACACCTTTTCTAGCCTACCTCAATAGTCATCAGCAGTAACTTCAATAGGATGACGAATACTTTTCAAGGCTAAGTATGTATATATATATATATATTTTTTTAATATATGGAGGGGATATATGTATATGGGGTATGGTGATTTATTATAGTAACATTAGAGTTACATTTTCTCATCCTTAAAAAAAATTATCATTTTAAAACTACATGTTAAAGTTAACAGAAAATTAACCTAGGTACATTTTGAATGCAATGAGATTTAAAATAGGAATTACTGTTTGCTATCTGAATTTTCCCCTCCAAAATGTGAATCATATGATCTAATTATTTTACCAGTATATAAATAGTTTGGTTTTTTTCCTCTGGCACAAGTTATGAATACACTCTTTTTCTATTTCTGTCCTGTGTAAACACATTTTTCTCAGGAATAATTCAGTACATGGAGGGTATCCTGCAACTAGCACGTCCATGAAGCCCTACTGATTGCAATAAGCCATTTATATGCAAAGCACTGAAGCTTCAAGCCATGTGCTTTTCATTTTATGTGTACAGCAAAATTACTACACCTGGACTAAATCCAAACAGAACCTCAAATCCCAGATCATTAACAACTTACTTTATGTGTTTATGCTACAATTCACATCTGACATGAAACTATAAGAAGCCATAATAACAAAATGGTATAAAAGTACACAATGCTGTCAAATTGAAATATCTTTTAACATAGATGTATTTATCTGACTTTAAACACATTTGTTTTCAAAATTATGCCAACATCTGCTATAATATTTTATTTAAACTTTCAATGGTGTTTATCAAGTCAGAACAATCTGGTGAGACTCTTCATTTGTCAGGGATTACAGGCAGCAACAGTGACATAAATGTCTCAGGCTGTGAGATCCCACCTGGAGCTCTGCATCCAGGTCTAGGGTCCTCAGCACAGCAAAACAGGTTTAGAGCAAGGACCACAGACATGATGAGAGGGCTGGAGCACCTCTCCTGTTAGAACAAGACTAAGAGAGCTGAAGTTGTTCAGTCTCAAGAAGATTCCAGGAAGGCCTTAGAGCAAGAAAGAAGAAGACAGATTTTTGTAGGGCCTGTTGTGATAGAACAAAGGGTAATGGTTTTAAACTGAAAGAGGGTAGATTTAGACTAGATATAAGGAAGAAATTATTTACTGTGAGGGTGGTGAGCACTGGAACAGGGTGCCCAGCGAGGTCATGGGTGCCCCATCCCCGGAATGTTCAAGGCCAGGTTGGATGGAGCTCTGAACCACCTGGTCTAGTGGAAGGTGTCCCTGACCATGTCAGGGGGTTGGAAGTTGATGATCTTTAAAGTCCCTTCCAACTGAAACCATTCTATGATTAAGCAGTTTCTGTTTATATCTGTATTATTTATTACACATATATTTAAAGTGCTAAGAGCAGTATGATTCTGATACCTAATGGCATTGAGACGCTACATGTATCACTATATTCATGTCATAAACTGGTCTTTGTGAATCAATATAAAAACCGAAGAATTGCAGAAAATACAATTTTCTTGTACAGAAACCATTTCTATTTTCTTCCTGAAACAACTGCCCATAATTAATATCAATATAAATTAAATCAAGCAGTTCACCAACTCGTTCTTTCCCATTCATTTTTCTAGGAAGTTAGGGGCTACTTTTTACTTTCTTTTAAATAAATTGTATTTACATTCAGTGTTGAGTGCTATTTCACAACACAACAAAGGAAACACTTCATTTCTAAGACGACAAATGCTTTGATTTTTCAGTAATGTGTCTCCTTGTTTTTCCAGCTGGAATTGATCACTGAAGGTGTACCTCATTTTTATTCCATGTTCAACCAAACTCTCTGACACAAATTTACTACTTCTTAATGAATTGTTTATTTTATTTGATAAGTCATGCAAAAACACTCAATATAGACCAGTAGAAGAATGAAAAAGAGAAACAAACATTCGGATCTCATGCATGCCCTGTATCTAGAATTATTAGCTCACATATGGGTCTCACCTACTTCAAGCTGAGTTTAGGAAGAGTGTAAATAACATCATCTTTGAAAGCTAAAGGAGGCAATACTAAAACATTAAATCCTGGAAAAGAGCAATTTCTGACTATTATCTTTAAATATATGGAAACAATTATTGATAATTTGTATATTCATTATATGATAAAGGATTTAAATTATATCTGCTCTAGAAACTCTTTTAGGAATGGCCTTGATAGGGAGTCAGAGAATTTTAGGATGCCTGATGAAACACAATTCATCTCTTTTGTACATGTCTTCGGTGACAGTCACATTTTTCAGAGGAAAAAGAATTGATTCCCTTTGAAGAAAAAGAAAAGCTACATATACAGGAATAAGATCTGCCAGCTCTTCATGCCAAATATAATCATGCTTATGAAACTGATCTATTTAGAAGATATAATACAGCTAAACCAGTTGTTAGAGTTGATTAATCCAAGCCTTTCTTGTTAAAAACAGATGGCACATGCAAGAATAACAAAACACATTCTGAAGGGTATCTGATGAGAAAGTCCATTAACTTTCATTAGTTTCTTATATATACAAAGCAATAACAGCTGACCACAAATAATTACAAAACATAAACAGAATGGAAGGCTGAAAGCAGAGACCAGTTCACGACATGTATGGACAAGTACTTTTACAGATTTTGAGCAGATTTCAGCTCAGGATTCTCCTGGTCCGCACATTAAAAAAAAAAAAGAAGAAGAAGTCCTCTTTTTGAAACATCATCTGGAAATATATCTATGAAGAGAAGCAGCGTTTTCCATTTTCATGAGTTCCTACAGTGACTCTGTTTGACTGTACTGAGCTAATGTCCATTTATCCAGCCTTTCATGATGGCCTGATTGAGGCCTCATTGCATAGCTTTTATTTGTCTAAGTTGGATGGCGTGTGAAATGAGAGCTTTGAAAATGCTCAATTAGTAATAATGCCACTTCAGTGTCCTATAAGATTAAATGCCTGGAATGAAAGAAAAGCCACAGGAGAAGGGAAATAAGGAACTCTGCTGAGCGGCCTGAAACCCACACCTTTATCAAAGGCAATGAGAGCAGCTGAGCTGCACAAGAGAGGAAACAGCAAAACATATTGTCACCACTTGAAAAACATCATTAGATGTCTGAAAAGCAGGAAGTCAGAGCAGAGGCCAACCAGGGCACCATTCAGCAGCTGCAGCTGATTTTTACATACCATGGACTGGAAGGAGGAAACACCAGAGATGGACAGCACAGACCACATGTCAATAGCTCCATGCAGCCTGTTCCTCTGGGAGCTACCACAGTGGTGACCATGATCAACCCTGCTGCAAAACACCCACAGCACCACATATCTCTCACCAGCAAATCTGTGCTAGGAACACAGGGCACCAGTTTCCCCAGGGTCCCCGGGCATCGTGCTCCAGTGCAGCAGCCCAATATCCCTCATCCAGAAGTCTGCTGGTGTGAATCCCATTGTCCCTCATATTCCCCACACAAAACCTCATCAGCATGACACAGGCATAGGCACTCTGCCAATATTTCCCATTGCACCATTAATGCTCAGGGAACACGCCCCTGCTCCTTGGGCAGGGACCGCTGCTGACGGATGGACAGAAACCACAGGGTCCACCATGGAGGCAGACAAGGCTTCCTGCATCCAGCAAAACCAGGGCACTGCTCCAAGCCCCCTTCTCACTCAGGAAGTGACAAGAACACTGCAAAGAATTGCTAAACTACATCCCACTTCAGTCTGGATCAAAATGTCCAGCCTTTTGGCAGCTATGAGAGCTCATAGGCCTTCTGCACAGCGCTTACAACACCTCCAGACAGGACACAACATAATAACTAGACCAATTTCTTTGGAAGCCCCGGAATCATCACTTGAGTTCTTAGTGAAGAAATTTACATTTCCTCTTCATAATAAGCATTCAAGGAGGAAAAAACAACATCTGGAGTTGAGTCCTCTCTGAGATCATGTATCAGGTCACAACCTCAATATCCTTCAACTTTCAAAATGGGAACAGTTTACAATTTAACCCTTTTCCTATAAAGTCCTTTTAGTTTCCTTCCTATTACCCTTCTCTCTGACAGACATATTTTAAAAAATTGAACTGCAAGGGCCTTACCTGAGGCAGGCATCTCCCTCCGCCTCTCTCCTGGCTGTAGTCCTGCCTCCTGATTTGGCCAGCTTCCAGGAACACCAGGGGACAGCCCCACTGCTTTCCTTCTCAGAAGTGTAACAAAAGGAAGCTTTGTATGATATGGGATGCTGTGTACAAAACAGATGTTTCCAATACACTTCTACCATTTCTAGATGGATTAAACACTTTGCTTCGCCTGTATCCTGCAGCATGCTGGAGGCAAAAACTCTCCAGGCTCCCAGAAACACTTCTCCATAGCCAAGAGGATCACGAGAGGAACTGGAATATAAGGAGTCAGTCTATGACAGCCTTCAGTTAGAAGCAAAGCCTGATGTGAAAAGAGCCAAAGGGAGTTCTGGGGGGGGAAATAAACATTGTAGTAATAAACTAAACAAGCATGTGCAAGGCTTGTGCAAGAAACAGCAATGATGTGAGCCATGTGCAAAGGCTACAGAGTATATGCAATTGGTTTCTTTCAGTTAGAAGTCTGCTTTAAATTCCTATTTAACAGGAACTGTAGCTTTGATTTGATTTTCTCTGATCACAATATAATAGCATTATTATGACAAGTAACAAATTTGCATTTAGAAGAATGCAAAGGCCAACTTCTCCAGTTGGCCTTGATGATAAATTCAGGCATGGAATACTTTCATACTCTTATTATCTTGTAAGCATTAGCATTGCCTTCAAATCCAAATGTACACTCCTTGGGATTACAGTGCACTTCAGGCTGCCCAGGGGAGAGCTGAAGGAGCATCCACACCTCCTTGAGAGCAGCCTCCATCGGGAGTTGGGAAGGGAACAGGATTTCCTAATTAGGTCTGGAGCTGAAAACCAGCCTCAGAGCTCAAACAAGTAATGATCCATGGGGTTAGACAAGGTCACAGGAAGGGTCTCTGCCATGCAGGGAATTACAACATAGAAATAGCAGAAGGAGTACCTTCTGCTGTTTCCCAAAGCACATGCACAAAGCAAATTCACATGTAAAATGAACAGAGGAATTCTCCTCAAGGCAAGGGCCTGCATTTTTTATGGGTGTAGCCAGCACACTACTCTGACTCTCAATGTTTAAGCAGCAATTACTGGATAAGAGGGGATTCCAACAACCTGGAAGCATCATAAGGAGTTACACCAGCCTGTTTGGCTTTCCCAGCCCTTACATTCACAAGCCAGTGGCCCTGCTTGCTCGCAAACTTCTCTCCAAGCTGTACAGCCCATCCAGCTCTCTTTAGCAAGCAGCACGAGGCAACTCTTGCCAGATCTGGCCCCTGGCTAGCGCAGAAGCCAGCCCAGCCCAGCCCAGCCCACCTGGAAAGCCTGGGCTGAGCAGCTCAGGAACCAGGCTGGCTGCACAGCCCTCGGGCAGCCCCGGCAGCCAAGGGGCACGGACAAAGCCCAGGCTTCCGAACAAAGCTCCGCCGGCGGGAGGGCTTCTTACAACAAACATAAAATGCAACATTTCAGAAGAAAACATATTTACATTGACAGAATTATGTTGAACCCATTGGCAAATCTCCCACCAGCTGCAGCAGGATGCTAGGATTTTACCCTTTAAAAAAAAATAAATACCAAAAAAATCCACGTAAATAAGATGAAAAAACCCAACCATCAAACAAGAAACTGAGAGACCCTTTGGAGATCTTCACTAGGGGCTATCAGACACTTACATACCATTGCAAAGTCCTTGTTAGGCCCAAGTGCTGCCTGGTGCTTTTCTTCTTCAGCCATGTAAACACTAGAGTGACATCTCCAGAGATAGGAAGCCATCTCTCTGTTTCCCCAGGGATTCTGTGGACATCTGATCAAAAAGGGTGCTGCTTTCCCAGGACTCTTCAATGGATGCAGGAGATGCTGCTGGATGGACAGAGTGGAACTGCCTATCACCCAGCCCAAGGGAGCACAGTGCCAGAGACAGCAACGGAAGAGCCGGTTCCTGGAGAGTTTTTTCCAACTACAAGTCTAGACAGGAAGCTTGAAAGAAAAAGAGTTGCTTTATAGAGGTTCAGATTTGAGTTTTTTCCTTTTCAAATAAAAGGATATTCCTTTTACATGCTATCATATATTCTATATATGATAAACAAGACAGAGTGACTCAGGCACATTAAAATTTGTGCTTTCCTTTTATTTTTCCATGACACAATAAAAGCTATTCATATTTTTTAATTTCCTACACCTAAACAATTTCTGAAAAATGACACAGCAAATTTTCTATCTAAATGCTATGGTAAACTAGAATTAAGATTATGTTAAAGTAATAATTAAGATAATTTACCCATTATAAGTAAATTACAAGTAGAAACATAAGCACCACATTTTCAGTTCCTCTGGCACAAGTACTATTACTCATAAAAAAGTCAAATTCAAGTGTAAATTGGAAATTAAAATATCAAGCACTGCTGCAGAAATGTATAGGAAGGACATCAAAGGGGCAACTGTGGGCTTAAACCTCCTCAGGTTATAAATGGTTTATATGGCCCCAGACAGTTCTAGAAGAGGCTGTTGTTTACACGGGGATCTGAGCCCCTGATTGCCTTGTGGCATGATTTCTTTCCTTCTCCTTAGATGAGAGATCTCTGGGACCATGTCCAGGTCTGATAAAACATTTTTCCTTAAAAAAAAACAATAAACCAAACAAAGACATTAGCAAGAGAAAAAAAAAAAATCAGAATTGAGCAAAATGGTGGTGACAATGATTGTATTTCCCACTATATCAGTCACTAGTAAGTAGGAAAGAAGCTAAAAATGACATTTAGGAAAAAAACAATGTAACAGTGTTTTGAGGAGTAGAGGGAGTGGCTAGATCAGAGTTTGAGGCAGCAGTAGACAAATTTCAATTTGTGGGATTCTCCAGCTGCAACCAAGGTGCAGGCTGCAAAGCTGCAAATGGAGAACAGGAACAATAAACCAGAAACCAAAGGGTGAAAGGACATCCCAGTGACACTATCAGGGCCTTCAAATGCCTCCACAGGTCTGGCCGATGTAAATATTTACACCTTATTTATGCACTTCAGCAGGTTAGCGGTGTAGTTCCAGACATTTGATTCAAATTTGACTTCAGCAGTGCATCCTGATGTCCCCACCCATGGCAGGGGGTTGGACAAGATGATCTTTCAAGGTCCCTTCCAACCCAAATCATTCCATGATTCTATGTTCCTGTCCTTAGTTTCTGATCTACTTGCTTTACCAAAAAGCCCACGGTAGTCAGCATTCATCCCAGAGACCTGCGAGGCCAGCCCAAAAGTGAAGAGCAAGGATAGTTCCATGGGCAGGCAAAGGTGGCTGAGAAGGCTTTGCCACAGCAGTAGCCCACAAGGAGCACACTGCTGACCCCACATTAAAAGTCACTCTAGTTGTGCTTGAAAAAGAGATGGGACCTGAAGTGCTGCCTGGAAAGTACTGGTGCTCTCTCAAGGCACTGTTGTTATGTAGATAAGAAATGGAAAAGTATGTTGTTTACTAGAAGCTCTGCTTCAAGGACACTTTTTTTAGTCATGTCTTACTATCTAATTAATAATCACATAGAAGTTGCTGTGGTGAATCAAGGCTGTAAAAGACAAGCAGTTATAATGCAGATCTCTGAAACTGGAAGCTAAGAATATTTTTTTTCATATTTCAGAAGCAAAGATCTTTTATCAAGATTGGCAGCAAAATTTGTATTTCTTATTTTGTAGTACTAGAAGAGCAAGAGCAACATTGGAATAACCAGATGAAGAAAAAAAATTCTGGCATTAGAAAACCTAGTTCATTATTTGTGTAGGATGTTTTAAAATATCCAGAAAAAAATGGCTTCCATGACCTTAAATATATTTTCATCATTGGCACACACTGATATAAAGCCTGAAAAATCAGTGCTTATTTTGTGGGGCAAGCAAAATACCACTCAAAACTTGCTCTTTATAAAAGTTACAATAGTAAAATATTTCTCCATTGCAAATATTCTTCAATTACTAAGTAATTTATAGGAATACTGTAATAAAACTTACACAATTTGACCGACATGGAGGTGGAAGTTTCATAAAGCAGCATTACTGAAAGCTAAGTGAATAACAATTCCATTATAAAAATTCATTTGAACATAACAAAAGGAATGTTCCTGGAAGAAAATCATTACAGTGCAGATGGTGACCTGCTTGTAAAATGTATGATTAGCTAAGGCAAAATTTAGAATAACACTACTTGCTTCTTTCATTTGAAAGAAAATCATGGGCTTTGAAGGACTTTGCTAAAGGAGGCTGAAGCATTTCAATACCACTCTGGTAAAATGAATTCTTTAATAAGCTTATGATGCCTGAACTCTTTGTCCAAGGAAACAGGTCATTCTTAGGATGGACAGAGTAGGTGGAGGCTAATCTACAAGCTGGTCCCAAGGTGGGCTATCAAGCATCCCAGAAGCCATTTCAAGCCAAGATGAAGCATGTCCATGAGCATGTTTCTAACTGACACTTGGCAAAAGCCATGCCTGCAGCTTCACTGGTGTGTCACATCCCACGTGCTGAAGTGCACCTCACAGCATCTGCCCCAGGGCAAAGGGCTCCCTCCTGCTCTGCACCACATGAGCTTTATTCCCAAAAGGGTTTTGTGCATGGGATGATGAGCACAAGCACAATCACAAGCTCCTGCAGAGTTTGCAAGCACTGTTAAGACCGATTGCTCCTGGAGGTGCTGGGGTTTGCTTCATGAAGGTGCCTCTGCTTCCTGCTAGCCAAGACAAGCATTGGTCCTAAGTGTGGAAAGAGGGAAAGAGGGCAAGGATGGAGCAGGTACTGTGACTCCTTTGGCAGAGGGATTGTCTTTGATGTTTGCTCTTTCCTGTTTTTATCTTCTTTTTGTTGCCACTGCTGCCTGTCAATGTATCTCATTTCCTTATTGCACATTTTGCTTTGTGGTTTAGTCAAAATAGATGCAATCAGCAATACTTACTCAGTTTAGCCTGACATAAATGTTTAAGGAGACTCACTGCTGGGCCACATATATGTTGCAATATATAAAATTTATAACATATACTCAGTTAAATGGGAGAGAGGATAAAAAGGCAAGAAAATTAGTAAGAAAAGCAGACATAACAAGACAGGTAAGTTGATTCACTTTGAACTTATTGTTTCTGCTAATTTGAAGGTTTCTTGGTCCTTCTGGCTATTCCAAGTACCCTCCCTGCAGCCTGACAGCTTCCACCACAGCAGGTGGCTCGGTCTATGCGAGCTAACGCAAAGATCAAGGGCTTGAAGGATTGAGAGTCTCCTGAGTAATTCCAGATTTGCTGGGGTAACTTCAGCTACACTGAGAGATGAGAATTTGATCCTCTGTCCTTAAAGAGATTAGTTTTACGAAGGAGTTATGCAATTCAGAAAAATGAAGGCTGCGGTCCCACATTCTTCTTCTCCTGTTTTACTGTATTTAGCCAGCCTGTCATACCGCGGTTGTATGTGATAAACAACTGAAATGTTCGAGTCTACCCCGGGCATTTCATAGTGCAAGGGCGTGCATGGGCAATTGCTGCTTCCATATATGATGCAGTGTTTTCAAACACTGGGACACCAGTGCCAAAAGTCAGTATGCTGACAAGAAATGCACCAGCACCTAAATTAAGTAATTAAAGTGTTCTGTATTGCAAAAATCCCATCAATCTCAAAAGTTAAGGCTGCCTTCACAGCTGTTTGTGCTTGATGAATTCCCATAATCTCTTAAATAGGCTTTCTCCACATATCTTTGCACAACAGTGTCAGGGCATTCAGTTTCTATCATTCCAGTAACACCAAATTTTTCCTTCAGTCTTTTCAACACTGGATGGTATATATTTCCTGCATATCGTCACCATCTTTCTGAGCTTTCTGAGCTTTACTGAAGTATGCTACAAAATCCCAGAGTTACCTTCTTACAAATGTATTTTTGTTTCACTAATCTCTGTAAAAAAAGAAAAAAAAAAAGGAAAAAATTTTTAAAAAGAGCAAGAAACTCTACTAGAGCTCATCTCTGACTTTTCCACAGAGGATTTTCCCCCTTTGCTTACAACAGATGACACCTCCTTCACCTGAAAATGGATAGGATTCTTGGTGAATTCTATGACAACATAGAAAGGCAAAACAGCTACAGTATGACACCACTTCCTGCAACTTAATGCTTTTGAGCCTACTTTCATCATCCAGGAGACTTAGATGTGGGGGAGACCCCATGGAGACCCCATGGAGAAGGGATGGTGCTGAAAACAGGTAGCTGGCAGGTGCCAGCTATGGTGCCACCCATCTGGGACCTGGCAGCAGAGCAGCACAGACTCACATCTCCTTCCTCCCTCCTTTGTGGCCCTCCTGCTCCCCATCGCAGCCCTGACCTCCCTGCTGGCAACCACAAGGACTTCTCTTCAGGGAGAGGCTGTCCCTCTCCATGAATCCAGAACACAAAACCCACAGAAAGGCAGTCCTAGCTCCTTGCTGGAGTTCTGCCACAAGTGACCTGATGGCAATGAAGTGAGGACTTGCAACAAAATGGAAATGGAAACAATGAAGTTTTATGCCTTGGAACAAGTAATTAATTGTAGACAACCCGTGTTGTAAGCATAGTAACTTGAGACCAGATAGACATTATTACTAACAATCTGATCCAATGCCATGCCCTGAATCTGAGGCTAATCATGAAAATATTTCTCTCACACCCACTCACTACAACAACAAACACAGCCAAGTGTAATAAATTACCCTTTTTCTGTTGATCTGCCTATGTCCAGAGTTTGCTGCCTTTCTGTTAAGATCATTCCAACAAGAACAGCGTAAATACTTCTCTAGCTGCCACATTATCTGTAATTGCAATTCTTGAGAGTTATTTTGGCTGTTTTTACCACCAAGGAAGATAATAGTAGATAAACAGAAACAATGAAAAGAAGAAAAAAGAGCAATGCATTAAAAATTGAGCACAAGCAGGTCTTTTAAGTAAACATATGTACTCCAGCCTCACGCTGGTAATACATAATTTTCTGGAAAGGTTACACACTTCACATGAAAGCGTTAGTGTGCCAACTTAACGTTCCAGCACAGCTCCTCTGTCCCACTGTGGTCCCAGGCCCCAGCCAGCTCTCCAAGCTCACAGAGTAGCTGTGCCTGATCTCCTGCCTCTGTTCTCCTCCCCTGGCCTGTTCTGACCATGCTTTATCTCATCTGTGGGCATCCACACATGCTCAGGGCCAAGGCAATGAAGTCAGTGAGCATCGTGAAGCTCAGGTTCACCAAACCCACTGTGCTTTACCCACTGCTGCTCTCATGGCCTTTTCCATGATGGTCCAGCCAATAAGAGTTTTCTCCTCTTTAAACCAGTCCTTGACTATTTTCATTGTCACCTCTCCTCTTGAAAAGACTGGTTTATGACTATAACAATTCAACAAATTCACCAAACATCCTCAAAAGTATTTGTCAGAGCTTGTCCCAGCCTGGACGAACGTTATTTAGCAACTCCCTTTTACAGAGCTTTTCCCCCTAAATTTAAAAGCGATCATCCATTTTGGATGATACAGGTGCTCAAATAACAAAAATGGGAAATGTGTGACAGTGAAAAACACTTGGGGGTATGAAATGCACTATGAAGGTTAATCATCTACCAGTTAGCACAAGCAGATCTTTTATAGCATTAAACTGTCTGTAGTAACATAAAATGCAGTGTTGGAACGTAGCAAATGCACCAAAATACCACAAAAGAACATTTTCATATCCAAGAATACATATTTTCCATCCCAAATGAAACTATTGCTTCCTTGAAAGAAACAGATGTTATGGCAAAGCTAGCTTCTCTTTTAGACTGATGGTTTTTGTCAATTTAAAAAATTTTAGCTGGTATTCAATGATACGATTTTGATCAGTCACTGCTTTAGCATGGAAATGGAAGGAAAAATGAAATCTTCCCGAGATGATGAATCTTAATCACAGCAGGAATATTTTATGAGGCTTCTGTAGAAGCAGTGACAAAATTATGAAAAAATAAATTGAGGTAGACTGGCAGCTCAATTATACAGCATCACTGAAAACAAAAATTATATGGTTTAAAATATAACATTGCTCAGTACTCTACTTTGGGCTAAATTGATACAGCAAGACAATTTAAAAACTCTTAATGTTCTCATTTTATTGTATTTCCCCTTTGAAATTCCTAACCATTCATGATTGAGTAGTAACACAGTGGCCAGGAAGTATGCCTGAAATATTGTCAAAGCAATATTACTTTTCCATTTGTCACTTGCAATAAAATGTGATGATACACTAAGATCACTATTTTTTCTTAACTTCTGTTTGTGGTAGCTGAAAACATCTGTCCCACACACAGAAGTGCAGCACACAGTCAGCTCACATGGCATGAAACGTCAACTCTTTCCAGGCCAAGCAGATACAAAGATGGGGAGGTTATCACTGGGGTCTTAAAAGTGCAGTGTTGACTGCCTGACCCTGCATGTTAAGCACCAAGAGCCCTGTGAATGACATAAATTTTAACAGATAGACTCTGAAATTTGCTAGTGATGATCTACATTTCAGTATGGACCCTTTCATTCCTAATCCAATCATAGCAAAGACTATGAAAATGCACCTAGGAAGAGCCTTTGATCATGGGTGGTTCCATGCTCCATGATATTCATCCTGCACACTGCTGGGTAAGACAGCAATAGAAATTTGATCCAGGCCAGGAACAGACACACAATTACATTTTTGTTGAATAAGCCACATCGTTATACTTTTATGCGGGCTGCAGAAGGCCAGAACAACATCTGACACAGAGAAATTTTGCTGGCATAAGGTTAACTCCTAAATATTGAAAGAGCAGAAGAAGTCAACATTGCATGAGTGCTTTGCTCCACATGGCCACAGCATTTCTGATCTGGTAACCAGGACCAAAAAGTTAGATGGATTTATGATAGGCCCTGCATTCAGTATTAGAAAAACAAAATCTTGTAAGAAAGAAATGGTTACCCAAGGAGTGATCTTGCCTTTGGAAAAGTTACTAAGGTGTTCAATATACTGCCTGTGTTTTCCGTAACTGGTCCAGACTTTATTTCATAAAAATCTTATGAGACTAGAACTGCTCAGTCAGAAAAGAAACAGAAACTTGAATTTTAGAAATACAGAGAATCAAGAAAACAAAGATTTGACCAACAAGTGGGAAAGATGGAGAGGACCTGCCATAGCCATTCACCCTCCTTGTGTGCTCACTCAGGTCTGTGGGAGACAAAAGAGTGTCCTCTACTTTTCCTATAATGAAAATTGTATCAGACTGATCTCTCTTTCCACTAAAAGTCAGAGTGGAGCCTAATGCTCTTTAACACAACTATTAACATGTTACTAAGTCCTCAAACAGCATATTTTTAAGGAGAATTCAGATAGGAGTTACCATTCCCTGGAGCAGCCTAAGATCATTGTTAATGTTCAGTTCTTGTCAGTCATCCTCCATACATTAACACTAACAGAGCTAAAAATAGCAACATAATTTTGGAGAAGGATATTCTCCCATGTAAACAGTTTATAAATTAAGGGAGGTTTTTAGATTGGGTATACATCATCAGCAGAGCCAGTTTAGTATGGCACAAAGTAAATTGTCCATGAAAACAGAAGAAAACCTTCCATATTTTCTCAGCCTGCTAGAAAGAAAGAAAAATTACTGAAATTGTTCTTTTTTCTGTGTCTGTTTAAAGTGTCATTGGACTGAACTCTGGATAACACCCAGGAATCTGGAGCCCCCTCTTTGGCTAAAGGTGTGTTTTCTATAATGGAGCTGGAATTAGCACACAGCTTCATGTTTCAGATAGCCTGACTTTAAGTTACAAGCAATATATTACAAAATACTCAAAAATTACCCCTCCCCTGCTAAAAAAAAAAAAAAAAAAAGCCTTTAGTAATAATAGCTGATAGTTTAAATGCACAGAACACATATACAGATTTTTATCTGCAGTATGATCAGTGCAAACTACAAATCCAAAGACTGCCTTCTAGTAAACATCCCACCTTGCCATAACTTCCCTAGGGGCATATCCATGTTATTTCTAAGACACAGGCAGAGCAGCATGTGGTGGAACAGAAGAAACATATGGTTTGTGGTTCTTGCCTATGCCCTATTTGACATTTGGGGGTTTAATAAAAGCTGGTTGGCTTAGGTTAAATTACTGGTGCAAAACCAATCAGACATAGTTGGGCATGTGCACATGTCCTCATGGGCAGGGATCCCAATGCATGGGGGTGTGTGTGTGTGTGTAGGAAATGCCCGTGTGTGGTACGTGTGAATGCTCTCTGTTCTCGCTGGTGCTAAAGGAGAGATCCAAGGTAAAAGACAGCAGTCACTGAACCACGGGGAGAAACAAGACTAGGCAAAGGAAAAGATAATGAAGAAAAAAAGAAGGGAAATTGGAATAGAGAATAAAGGGAGGAAATGAAAAACTGACAGAACACATAGCAGAAGGATAAATCTGTGGCTAACGTACAGGACAAAGAGTCCTTGCCAAGCACCATGTGTAACCACAGTCACATCTTCCCTTATTATTTCAGTTAACACATCTGCCAAGCGAGGGAAATACTGAGCTAACGCAGGTAGAAAGGATTGCAGAAAGTCCTGCAAGCAACGCTGCTGACTTGCTGTTAGCACAAAGTGAACTAAAGGTATCCCAACCCTTTTGGTTCAAAAGCCAAATAAAGCCCATTATTTTGAAGAGGTCAGAGCTACAGTGAACACCTGCTGACAAGACACCTGCCTTGTTTTGATCTGCACCCCAAAATCACCTGGGAGGGGGTAGCCATGGGGAGGCAGGAGGATCACTGCTGCTCGGAAGGACCTCGGGTGAAAGGGGCCAGTGGGGACAAATGAAAGCAGTCCCCAGCCCATCCATTCTCAGTGGGACCAGCAGCTATTCCTAGCTGCTCACACTCAGCTTCTCCCTTCCTTCTCCTTCCACCAACAACTCAGGGTGGAACTCAAAGCAATCACCTACAAAAATCTCCCCTTGGCTCTCTTGGCTACTTCCATAGAAATGCAAGAGTGTGAGGAGGCCAATCTCCCTTCTCCCTCTGTTCCACCCAGTACAGCAGAGCAGCAGCTGAGCTGGGCAGAGCACAGGCTGCCAGGCCCCCAGCTCACACTGTGGCCACAGCTGTAAACCCAGCAGCAGCCACACCCACAAGTGCCAACACCCTGCTTTGTGCTTTTGCCAGGAAGGACTCCCCCAGTGCAGTTTGGGAATCTCATTTTGTACACAATTAAGTGCAGTTTTTCCTCCTAAATGAAGTTGTCCAAAGGTGCCAAAAGTGATGACCACCCAGTCCTAAGTAAAGGAAGCCCCAGGCAACCCAATAACATTTGCTCACTTCCACTGCAATCCCAAAAATAGCTGTTGCTCCAGAAACTACTTCAGGCCTCTTCAGAGCAGCTGGTGGATCTGAAAGCTGTCTTTTACTTTTCCACGGTATCTCTGCTGACCTAGCCAGCAACCCGGTCTCCTAATTTGGTAGCGATCCTCTGGCTTCTCCTGCTGTGGGCTGTGTGTTTGCTTGCAGACCAAGGAAACTGCTGCCAGGCAAGGATCTGTCTCAGCACAGCAAAGTGCAGTGGAGGAGTATTTCTAGGATGATGAAACCTGCACCCCAGACATCTTGGACCCACATGCAGCAAAAGAGCAAGGAAGCATGAGAAGAGCATGAGTGGTTTGGTATGGCCCAGGCCACGAACAAGACCCTTAATAAAAAAATTGCATCACTGATACCTAATTTTGCACAAAACATAGTTTCTTAACATTTTGGGGACAGACACATCCTCCTCCATCTCCCCAGCTCACCCCTTGGTTCAGGGAAGCTCCTGTCTCTCAGGCACACATGCTAGCCAGTTATGGGGCTTACATCTCAGCTGGCCTGAAAAAAGGCTGCAATGGAAAACACTTCAAATTTTCTGCCAGGTTGTCACAGCACTGAATTGGGTAGAGCAAGACCCTGAACCTGGCTCCTCATATCCAGATGATGGGATGGGAGAGGTCCATCACTGGTAATTCACAGGGGTTTTCTTGCTCTCATATCTGAACTTGCCAGTAGGAATCCTACCTTAGATCCAAAAAAATACACAATGTAGAAAGTTTCTGCCTGTATAATTAGATATTTCTGATACAAAACAGATTTTAAAAAATTTGCAGCCATCTCTACAAAAGTTTCTCCTTTTGTACTCACCGTCCCAGCATGAGCTCTGTAAGTATGCAATAGCTTCAGGGTGAAAGTAAATTTTAGTGTGCTTCTCCTGTAAAAAGCACATACAAACACAAAAGCTGAAGAGAATCCTCCCTATATTTCAGCTGCAAGGACCTTCTACGCAAGTACTGAGAAGTTACTGCAAAGAGTCCTGTTTCCCCCATGGGATGGAAACACATAAATTCCAAATAATTCAAGGTGAGCCAAAGAGAAAAATCACCCAGGCAGGATAAAAAATTCCAGCTGCATGCTGACTGCAATAGAAATCAAAACAACTGCTCAAAGAGCTGTGCCAGGCATCCAGATGCTGCTGCTGGCATCAGAAGATCTTCCACAGTCCGATAGCAGCTGGTTCCAGGGATGGCAGCCAAAGCCTGCATATAAATAAGAGGAAAGGAGAGGGAGGGGGAGAGTTGACAGCTTACCACCCGACCAGCATCATTCCTTCTATACAGGCATATGCATGTCAGTTACTAATCATTTTTATATTAAAAGAACGAGATTGATACCAGGGCCTATGACCTTGGAATGAATAGGACTGACACCTGCAAAAACCTCACTGCTCATGTAGGCAGGGCAATTCCCTAGGATACCTGAATGAGAAAGAGAAACTGCTTGACAGCATGGAGCCAGAGCCCTCCCTCAAGTTTTTCACTATTTCTGCAGAGTGTTCTGTTTTAAAATGTTCGCTTCTTTGATTACTGGAGCAATCAGGGCTTTTCAAATGTTCTGTGCATCTGTACCTATCTCCTTCCTCTCAAACTGCTGCCCACCTTCTGCTGCTGACACCTCCTTCAGCCTCATGGCACATGGTCTGGGCACTGCACCAAGAAATTGCCTCAAACTGAATGACTGTTATGCCTCCAAGAAATTGGAGGCAACTTGAAATGACCGTATAATTAACTGTCCCCAAGGTTTGCTTCCCAGGCAGCTTCACGCATGTTTGTGGCTCAGAAAACACATATTGTACACACTTCCTCCACTCCCAGCAAGTTGAGACTGACAAAACAAGTCACCAAAGTGTAGGAGCTTAAGTTTCTCCTCTGCTCCACTCTGCCTCTGTACTTTTCTCTCCCACCTGGAGTACTGTGTCCAGCTTTGGGGGCCCCAGCACAAGATTGACATGGTTCTGTTGGAGTGGGTACAGAAGGCTGGAGCCCCTCTTCTAGGGAGACAGGCTAAGAGAGCTGAGTTTATTCAGCCTGGAGAAGAGAAGGTTTCAGGGAGACCTCATTACCTTCCAGTACCTAAAGGGGGCTACAAGACAGCTAGAGAGAGAGTTTTCCCATGGGCATAGGCATGGTACATGTAGTGATAGTTTTTAAAGGAAAGAGGGAAAGTTGAGGCTGGACATAGAGAAATAATTTTTTTTTAATGAGTGTGATGAGACACTGAAACAGGTTGCACTGCTGTAGATGCTGCAATCCTGGCAGTGTTCAAGGCCAGGCTGAATAAGGTTTTTAGCAACTTTGTCTAGCGGAAGGTGTTCCTGCCCATGACAGGGATCCCATGCCCATGGGATCTTTAAGAGACCTTCAATCCAAACCATTCTTCGGTCCTGTGATTCTAAGTAACATGGAATCGGCAGAGAGAAGTAATGACTGACAGAGAGTAACTCAAAGTTGCTCTTGAGTAACACCTGAGTTAGGTGTCTGCTCCTGGACACATTTCAAGTAGCCAGAGTTCAGTCACTGTTGTGATGTGATAGAAAGAAACTGTTCTGGTTTACATACAGATGGTGACAATTAACTATGACACTATATTCAAGTTACATAGGACAGAATGAATTAAGATGGAGCATCACCAGGAGGAAGAAAATGTCTCTGACATGGAAAGGTTACAGAGGGAAAACTTCCAGGATGGACAGAGTTGGAGTGCAACTCAGCTAGGGGATCCTGTTCCCAGGCCTTTGCTAACAGCAGCAGTAAATCTAATTCTCAGGAGAGAGATAAGCTTGTCCTTAATAAGGGATGTGAACTGTATTAGCTACAGGATGCATGTTCCTCTCTCTTACATGGAGAAAGGGATGCAACAAATACATAGTTCCTGGTAATGTCTTTAGTTATCAAATGACCTAAAAAGAAAAACAATATGGCCATTTTTATTTTTCAGTAACTCCCAGTAATATTTCTATTAATGTCTCCATTAAAATTAAGTCCTTGAAATCCTTCACCCAACCAGAACATACCACAGGTGTAGCCTGGCCCCAGTGTCGGGTCCCCAGTCCCTGGAGATGCCCAGAGAGGAGAACAAGTGCACAGCAAGTGCAGCCATACAGCACACTCCTGTCCACCCCCCGAGAGACAAGCCTCTCCAGCTGCCTCCACATCGTCAGCACCATAGGGGCTGGTGTGCAGAGAAGAGGACCTGGCCCTGTATACCTGTTTGGGGGTGCTATTCTGGAACAGGTAAGACTCAATGTCCCTTTGCACATGGAAAACATTAGGTGTGCTTCCAAAGTGCATCTTCTGAGTGAGTTTCACCTAAAAAAACTTCAGCTTTTGGGCCCTGAGACTACAGCTGGGCAAACCAAAGCACAGGAGGCAGGGATGGATGAGGCAACTCCTTCAAAAATTGTTTCTCGTTGCTCTTTGTTCCTTCTCTGTAACTCCTAACTTTTCTTTTCTTTTTTGATAGCTACTGAACTGCATCTACAAAATTATCTGTTATAAACTTAAGGTCTTATTCCTAAGGCACAGCAGATTGTTCAGACCCACTATCAGCAGTGAAAAATTAGACATTAGAAATCAACTATGCCCAGCTTTTTTCTTTTTTTATGTTCTTTAAGGATCAGATCACAATTATGGTCAAATATATCCCATCCCCAAAACCACAATTAATCCCTCCATCAGATTTTCTCTCAACATTCCTGGTCACCAGTGAGCTTCAAATGAACTACTTATTCTGACTAAGTATCTCAGAGGAAGATGTTATTTTCTTCCACTATGCAGAACAAAAATGTTATGGTTGGACACACTGGGCAAGCCAGTGTGGTGAAAAGCAGGAAGAGTAATTGCACTCTGACAAATAAGTTCATCACCTAAGTAAGTCTGGCTGCTGGCATTTCTGCAGGATTGAAAGGAAGCCCTCTACACCGCCAAAGAAGTTTCCCAAGCTCCAATTGCACCAAGCTAAATAATCCAATCTTGGAAAAAGAGGATCCTCAAAGTCAGAGGCATCATGTGTGGTTCATCACAGCTCCAAGGGGTCCCTGGAGGAAAGGGCCAAGGTATGCCAGTGATCCCAGTTGCACAACATGGAAGAGGCCCCATTAGAGATGACAAAAATCATGTCTCACCAACCCTTTGTGGGTCCTGCCTGCGTGCTTCAAGTGCATTTGTTTTCTCTCTTGACCAAACCTGATCCTTATAAGTCATTATAAATCAACCCTGGCCTAGAATGTTGTTCTGCTAAAGATACATGTACTCTTCAGTTCTTCTTAAGCCTGCTCAGCAAAATAACAACTGCTGCTGGAGATGCAAGGACAGTGTGTCTAACCAGGCTGCACTAGGGGTGCTAGGACAAAGGTTGGGAATGGAAAAGCAGATGAGAAAGGGGACAGAAATTCCTGACTTTAGGGTCATCCTAGTTGGAACATCTCCTGCCTCAGGCCCATGGACTCTGGAGGTGGTGACTTCACAACAGACAAGCTGCACTGGAGATGGAGATGTGGTCCTCAAGGGAGTCAGCCAGTAATCCCATCTTGTCAAGCATCTCCTGGAGCCTGCCTTTCTTTGGTAAGAATTCATCACACCTAAACTGCTCTAGAAGCCATCAATTTCTTCAACCAATAGGATTGTTCTAATAAACTTACATTTAATTTTGAATTCATTCTAGTCTTTACAATAATTTAAAATTCTTGAGAGTATTCCTATGCATATATACGGTAATTTATGTGGGTTATACATGATAGAGAAGTTTCTTACAATAGTTTCCCCTTCATTTATCATGTCCCGAATAACTCATTTGCTGGCCCTTGCCCAGAAATAACAGAACTATTCCCATGTTAATGCTGATAAAGCTTTCTTTCAAATCATCCTGGATTTTCTTCCCTATTTGATATTATAGACACAAGAAAAAAACATGGACAGATACATTAAAATGTACTAAATTAAGGAATTAAAAAGGAACAGGAAATAGGTTCACTGCAACTTTATATAATGAAAACAAAATGTGTTCACATCAAGGCAAAGTCCAGAGCAAGAAGTCGGTCAACTCAGCATGAAATTAAACAAATATGCAAGGAAGAAGTTCTAAAAGAAGGTCCAGATTTCATCCAAGGATTCAAGTTCAAAGGGAAGGCAAGGTGACAGCTCAGGCCCCATAAACCTTCTTGCATGCAGGGAGAGTAGGAACTGGTTGTCAACAGAGGTAATAAAAAGCATTTTGCAATATCCTACAGAACAAATTGGCTATTGGTGGCAGCTTGCTGAAGCCAGTGTTCAGGGACTGCAAGAGACTAATATCTCTATCTCTGATCTGCAGACTCCAGGATTTTGATTTTCATTTTGCTCCCTCATCCCTTCCTTTGAGTTGGGATCTAAAAGGAGGTAGAGAAAATGGGAAAACATCAATCCACTCAGTTTCCCTTTTCAGTAAGACCATTCTGGAAGATTGACTGCAGCCCACTTTCAGTACAAGAAATCAAAGGATTGTGCAGAAAGGGCTGAGGGGAGTTACCGAAATAACCCAATAATTGGATTCAAACATTGGACCCAGCTCTCAAATCTAGTGCCCAACCCACAAAAAGGAAGAAAAAAAGAGCAAAGCAAGGGCAATAAGGAAAACCAATGCCATATATTGCCTGAATATTCCAGCCATAGGCATAGTTATTTATGAATATACATAGTTTTGACTAGATGCCCTACAACCATGTAAAAATGATGATGATAACTCTAATGAAACTTTGTTCACTGTAGCATAAATGCCAAACAAAGGTACAATATTCCACTTTTTTTTTTCTATTATTTTGTTAGGAATTTATTTTAAAATGGAATCAGCCAAAACAAACAGCTGCCAAGAATTTTTTCCAGTATTATGAGCAATCTGCTTTTAATATTTACCAGGTTGTGGGTTTGCCTTTAGAGAAAAGGAGAAAAAGAAAAAAAGTCCTGTGTTTGGATACAAGAAGTCACATGCAAAATGCTAAGTGTTACCTCTTGCTGCATCATCTCCTATGCTGTACAGGTAAATTCCTCTTGCATTAGAAACATCTGCATCCCATTCAGAGGATGAGAGATCAGCCCAGTGTTTCCATCAGACAGCAATGGCACTCGTCCCAGGACAAGCAGGTGATTTTCTTCAGTCTGCAGCATTTCATGATGGCACTGCTCCCTACCATTGCTTATCTTCCAGCTACAAGTGATAGCGTTTCAAATTTTGAACCAAATAAATCACAATTAAGATACTACCTGATCCTCTATATTTTTAGAACTAGGTCAATAGTTATTTTATTCCTGGAGCCAAAGAAGTTTGAGCAAGACAAGCTGCATCAATCAGTACAAGATGTATTCATTAGTTTTGCATGTGTATTGGCTTAGATGTCTAGTCCAGCTTCACCATTTAAGTACTGACATGAAATACATTATGTTGAAGCAGATAACCTTACTAGATTTTGACCTTCACTACTAATTCTGTCTAGTTAATGTGCTGTATCAGAAATGTAAGTTACATGTATGGTCAGAGGTGTGCATATAAGCATTTAAGCATTTCTGACCCATAAAACCAAGTTTCTGCTTTTGCATCTTAATTGTGTCAGAAAAAGAAACCACAATGGAAATGTGCATTTGTCTGATAAAGCCCAACTCTCTTACAAAAAGCATGCAATGCCCTTTCCCCTTCTACACAATACAATCAATGAAAAGATAGTTTCTTTGGTAACACTTCCCAGCCCTATCCTTCAATAGTAAGCCTGAAAAACCTGTTGGTCACAGTATTTTCTCCACTCTTGTGGAGAATCACTTGTTCTGATTTTGTCCGGCTTTCTTAATGCTTTTCCCTTAACCACTCATGTTTTTAACATACCATCTTTCCATCCCAGAGATGGTTATCAGATGACAGGGAGTACCTATTCTGCCTTCAAGTTAAGCCTCTGACAGACAAAGGACAGAATTTTGGGGACCAGGAGGCTCTCAAGCTTTTGTCTCTTTTTATAATGCCCTTCTTAGTTTACTGTGAATAAGATAAATCAAACATTTAGTTAGGTCATCCGGCCCACAATAACACATCTTCTTTTCATCACAAAAAGGCTAAGAGTAAAAAAGGGATCTAATTTTCAAACAGGTTATGTACCTGACATCTGGAGACAATGTATCTAACAAAAAATTAGTGTAAGTGTTCATTTGCTTTTAATGCATTTAATTTTGTACTTATGAAAGAAAATATCACATGCTGATTTATTTCAACCACAAGATGCTGGGGTAGATACAGGAACAGTTGGCCTCAACAGAGGTCAACCTGAATCATCATGTTCCGTTCTTGCCTTAAAGTCTAATACATTATTCTGGATACAGCAGAAATTACTCTGAAGAACACACAGGGAGATTTTCTTTATGTATCTGCATCTGCATGTGAAAAAACGAAAAATGCTAAGGAAGAAATATATACTGTTGTCTGTTGCCAGTGTATTGCAAAACACACATTTCTTCCAAAGTCTCAGTGCAGAAAGGTCTCAGATAGGATGGGAACTGGTGTAACTGTTCTAATTTGTAAAGAAGTTTATTTAACATTTAAAGATTTGATGTATCCTCTGTGCTTTTCTGTTATGTTCACACGCATTATTGCCCTTCTGTAAAAATAACTTTATTTATTTTTAAAATAGAAACTCTCTATGATGAACAAAAATAACAGTGTCTCAACTGGATTTCCTGCCACCCCAATTCCAATGCCAAAAGATGTGGAGGAACAAATCAGTAACATGCAGATTCGTGCTCAGATTTCACAAACATGATGAGAAAAGGGTGACAAAGGAGACTGTATTTCATCACCCTAACTGCTGTCATCTAACATAAATATTCAAAAATTTTCCTGGCATCTATCATTAAATAATCCCTGTAGGTTTTCTCCATCAAGCATTCGATTAACCAAAGAAATCTCAAGTTAAATTCACCCTGAATTACAGAAAGTCAAAAGCGCTTTTAAGGGCTGCAGTGACAGAGTTTGTAATCCAGTGAGGACAGCTTTGGCACTTGGATAGCCCTCTACATGCAACTTTCCTCTTCCTGCTTTGTGAATGATACCCTGGGAGGCAGCGTAGTAGGGAACTGGACCTCTTCTGCTTTGTTGTACATACCAAAATGGCAGTAAAGAACAATCATTCAAGGGTTTTTAGAAAATAAGAACAAAGACTGAACACTGTGAAAATGAGGTCAAACTACAAAAACTTCAGTTCACAGTAATTAAATTAAACTCCCTGTTTTAAATCAGCTGATTCTGCAGCACAAACTTAACTTGATAGCAAAGGTCAGCAGATACTACTGGGAACAGATGCATCAGGAATAAGGTAAGGAAATGCTGCTGTCATTTTTGAAGCTCCTTTATACAAATCCACCATCAGAAGCATATAAGAAGCATAGTTAAGGAGGAAAATCAACCTGCAAGTATGACATTTCTAGAATTTTTAAATTCAATTCTTTAGTATAAACTGCTGGAACTTGAACTGCATTACTATTTGCCTGAAGCACTATAAAAGAGCCTTACGTGCCTTTGAATCCAAATGAAACTACTGAACCTCAGGAAGAAAAGAGGAAAAAGAAAAAAAGAGAGAAACATTTCTGGCATAATATTCTGTTGAGAAGCTGGCAAAGTTCAAAGCCTTAACAGACTATGGTAAGCATCCTGTAACAACTTGGTATATTTGGGATCCACGAGAAGACTGTTTAAGTTAGAAGTTCAGACAGTGAACTTCACTAAATGCCTTTTGTAGACATTCAGCCTGGGGTGTGGGAGTTGTCTTTTAAAGCTGGGAACTTGTTCCATAGGCTATTGATTTTCACAATTATTTTGGACTAAATATGTGTCAGTCACAGACAGAAAGCTGCTTCCAACTATTATGGAGAGCAATTAAACAGCAAGGCAGCAGAGGTCCAAGAACCATTTTCTTGATTCTCTTATTGACCATGTGAAGGAGAGCCACAAAAAAACCAATCATGCTGGGCTGTAAGACAAATGTCTTAATATCAGCTATAAATGTCTGGGTTCATTCAGCACTCAGAAATGTGATGAATCCCCAGTAGATATATTAATTGCTGCAGGAATTTAGATTAATTCCTGCATGAATGTCCTTCAGCAGTGTCACTCTTTGTCCTTTCTTTGCTGGCTGTTGAGGTAGCAAATACTCAACAGAGCAGGGAGAGAAAATGAATCCCAATATCTTCTGATCTGGAAGATCTGAAGCAGAGCATTAAACAGGCTCAGATAGTTACCATCTCCTCTGACTCACAAACTCTCAGGAAACATTCGCCTATAGTATCTGCAAGCACATTCAAAAATTGAGAAATATATATAAAGATAGCAGGATATTAAAAATATTTACATTACAGTTCTTAAATTGAATTTCCTCTATTGAAGTATTACATTAGTTAGAAACCAAGACCATTTACACACACACAAAATCCAGCTGTTGTATTTGGAAAGCCGTTTCTAAAACAGTTTGTGTGAGCACAGTTCTACAGCAAACATTCTTCACCTCTCCTAAAGTTTAGTTTTAAAAAGTTATCATAGTAAAAGCTGTTGGGTTTTTTTTAGAGCAACAACTGGTGTACCCTTTGAAATGGCTTATTTATTTATAAACCATTTGTGTGCGTGGAATGGTGATATTTGTTAACTGTCTTGGTGCTGCTTTGTTTTGATCCCACAAATTGCTTGTTTCGATTCTTTGTAACACTATGAGACGCTTACCATCCAGGCTAGAGCTACTGAAGCTGAGAGACGGAGATGAGGTAGTACTTCATGAGCAGTTACTTTCTGTGGAGCCCTGAAAACTGGATATTTTAATATCATGTTAGGTTTCACGGAAAGAGTTAACCAAATGCTTCAGTATGCATGCAAAAAATGTAGAAAGTATAGCAAGAGGGACAGGTCACATTAGGACTATTTGCCAGGCTAAGCTGAATATGTGAGGTAGAACTTTTACAGGAATGTGGAAGATTAACATTTGTTTAATTTTGACTACTTATGGCACACAATACAATACAATAACGATTCCCAAAAATACTCTGGAGTTGTTACTGCCTTTAAGACACCTGTTAAGAGTTTAGACAAGCCCATACAAAACAACAATACTTGCACAATGCACACACTGCCGTTATGGTCTAAAGGCTTTAAACAGAATAGTCCAACATCGTGTCATTGCTCATGACTTGCAAAACCACCAAGGAATGATGTTTATCTTAAGTGAAGGTCAACAAAGGCCTTCCACAAAACTCAGCTGTCAAGTGTTTTCTCTAAGTCATTAGAGTTTGGGGAAAGTTTGTATTAATCCCTGTAGTGACACCGAGGCAGGAGAATTTCCAGCCTGCAGTGGGCAGCAGCAAGACAAAAGCCACACAACCTCTGCAGCTCCCAAGGGCTCCAACTGGTCCCAGTTCTTGGCACGGCACTTATCTGACAGGGAATGCTGTAAAGCACGGGCAGGGATGACTGTGTTGGTCTTGCAGGAGCCATCTGAGGTTGAGACACAACAGCATCAGCCTTTTTTTATTGACAATACCCTGCCTCCCTGTTGCCATAACAAAGGTAATTCATTGTGCTGCCTCTTCTGTCCACATGCCTGCGAGGCTGAGCTGCTTCATTCATGACATCTAGCTTTATTGTGGATTTTTAAATGTAAATTCCACCTCTGTAATACTGACCCTTCTAGTTATCTCTTCAGTGCCTACTTCTTTAATATTTCTTCTATTTTGCCCAAAACAACAATGGTGTAGAATTCCTTCTCTCAGGATACACTGTGTCTATAAACACGCTGTACAATTCCTTTAGGAAGAGGGGAGCACTTGCTTTCTAGTATTGTGAGGTTTACTTTTATGGTCCTATTAATTCACAAGTTACCAGGCTGTAAATCTGCCATTATTCTAATACTGTATTTTGGCTCCTCTGCCCCTCAAGCTACCACATACTTTTCAACCTTGTAAGAGAAAGAGGCTACACATTTTGAAGAAGGAAATATTTCTACAGACACCAGTAAGGAGGATGTTTCAGCCAGCAAACGAAACATAGAAACCAGTCATCTGATAAATATGTATTTTACCTTTAACTGCAAACTCTACAGTACTCTTGTTAAACACTTATGCATACTTGGCCAAGGAACTCAGAAACAATAATTTCAGAAAATTAGTAAGACAGTCCTTACAAACTGATCATGTGACTGGTTTGAAATAATCTTTTTTTAACTGAATGATAAATAGTATTCCCCTTTCCCTTTACTTGCCTTTCCAATGAACAGAATTTGTTTATACCTGATTGTAGCAAGCGTAAGTTAAATTTAAATAGTCACAATATACAGGAGGCTTTCAAGCTTTTTGTAGATTCAAACTTTACTCAAATAAATATTACTAACAACTTCAAATAACTGAAAAGAGACTTACTACAGACCAAATTATTCCTGCACAACTACAGTGACTCCTACTTATGTAGTTACTCCAAAATTCAGCAGCGCCCCCCCCCCTCATTGCAGGGGAAAAAGCAAGACTGGAAAAGATGTTACAAAAGGGCCATTAACATACTGCAAGTTCATGAAACTTGGAAGGACGTTGTCTCCTGTGATGCTTTACAGATCCAAATACAAGGGGGTTTTTTGTGATATTATGCTTCCACAAGTCTTTTTTAACCCTAAATTACAGTCATTTAGCTATGTAAATAGAAGGACTAGAAAAAGAGGCAAAAAATGCAGGAGCAAATCCTGTGCACCCCTCCCACAAAGCCCAGGGCTGTCTATCTGGAATGTCCTTAGAGAACTTTATACCAGCATAAAAAGCTAAAGCTGTGACACTTTTATGTAAGGATAAGCTGGCTGGAAATCATGCAGTCATGACCAGCTCCAAACAAATCCTCCTGTCCCTCTTCCCATGAGGGTGATAACACTAAATCAGCCCTCAGAAAGCTGGTATCACACAAACCATTCCTCTTTTGGAGAGACAGACGGCCTCAAGAGCAAACACCGAAGACACCAAGTTGAGAAAGAACAGACCCATGAGCTGGGAGTTTTTCTTTAGCACTATGCCAAATATGACATCATGCTTGAACTACAAACAAAAGCTAATAATAGTTTCTGATCTTAATTTACAAAACAGAGTTTTTACACATTTTTGGAGTCTTACCAGATTTAAAAGATCTATAAGGCTTAATCATTGCCCAGGAGAACATTCATATTCCTCTCCAGCCACCAGAAACAATTAATTGCTCTGCATCTAGTGTAGTATCCCACAAACATTCAAAAGGTTGAAACTAATGACTACCAACTGCAAAAGCCCATTTACCAGTAGGGGGAAAAAAAAAATCAATATTTGGTTTTAAAATAAGGTCAAGTTCTTGATTTTTCATTTCAATCCAGTGTTTTCTACAGTAAAAAAAAAAAAATCCTTACCAGATGCTAGCAACACAGTAGACCTAAGGAACCTCCTTGCATTTTGAAAGAAAGACTAAACAGGCCTGTCCCAGCAAGGACACCAGAGCTTTCAGCAGCTCAGCAGAGGGTTATGTAAGATAGTTCTCAAAGCTAACAAAAAAAATTGTGGAGAAAATGTCAACCAAGTAAGCACTGAAGCCATGACACCAATTTTGCTCTTTGTAACAGTGATTCTTCTGGTGCCAATGCATTGCTTCCAGCTGACACCTACAGAAGGAGCCAGCAGGTGGAACAAATTACTTGAATGATGTTATTTACATGGAGAAAGACAGTGCACATCAGCAGCTATCATGACGCATGCAACCTTCAATATTATAATCACAGACATTTAGGGTGTAGAAGGTATTTGACACATCAAAACTGAGGACTACAATTAATGTTGGTGCAGCAGATGGCATCTCAAATATCTATCTGCGAGCACTCCCATTATTATGTCATGAAAAATGTTCTAATTTTAAGACTGGTTCACTGTTTCAGGCTAAATGCTGATATTTGAAATGCAATTTAATGGCTCACAACTCAGGACAATCTTACTAACCTCACTAATCAATACACCTTCTGTTATCCCCACGATTCTGGTCCTGAGCTGTTTCATCCTACAGGACAGCCAGCCAGTGCAAGGAACTGAAAAGGTCATCTTGGATCAACTAATTGCACTCCACTTAGGACAGAAGTCCTTTCTAATTTCACCCCAAATGCAAAAAGAATAATATTTTTTTTAATATCTGAAGGTCAGTCTGTCTTCTATCCTTTTCTTCGGTTTGTCACAAAATCAACCTAAGGGCTTGTACTTCAATGAAGTGTTGACTACTTCAAGTTCCAAAACCAGATCTGAAGCTCAACATTTCTAATAAGCTTACTTCCTTTTCTTTAGGCGTTCCCTCTTCATTATTTCCATTCCACCAAAGAACACTTCCAGTGCAGCAAAACAAAACAAACTCAGTAAGAAACCAGACTCTGGCAGGTCCTTGGAGATATTACCCTTAATCTATTAGATAGGAAAAGATCACAGTGCCCAGGTGCTCTGTTCCTCTTTCCACGAGTTTACAGACCTGGGGTAGCTTCTCTGCAGAGTAACAAGTACAGCCAATATGGGGAGGAAAAAATCTATTACCGTTATTGCTCATGAAATAAAACTCTTAAGTCACATGCTGCATTGAGTATAAAAACATGATGAAAGCAGTTTAATGCCTACTTAAACCTCTGCTATAAGGAAATGCTCATTAAGCCAGGGTGGTGAGATGTGGGTGTGAGTGACCTTGACCCACCACAGTGACCAGCATCAGGAGCACAGGAAAGAGGCAGGAGCTTTTTCCCTCCTGAGCCAGCAATGGAGGGGATTACCCAAAGCAGCTCCCTCTGGAAACCAAAGCCAGATCCCCATAATTCATCATTTAATTATAAGCACTTTGCAGAGCACACTGCAAGAGCAAAGCAGCCTCACAAACTACCTAAATTGCTGAAGCTGAAAAGAAGAATTTGCATTGTGTACCCTTATCAATATGTTTTTGTGATTTTAACTTTTTTAGTGACTTCATTCCATTCCTGTAAATCTGTATTTTGAATAAACGTGCTTTTATCATTAAATATCCTCAGTGATAAAGCTGACTCAGAGTAATATGACACACACCAACACCTCCTTCTTTCCAGGGTACCAAGTCATCTTTCCAGGGCAAACCAATGCTCTCTTTGTTTCCCACTGAATAGCTCAAAGCCTTCCTGAAAGCCTCCCAGCGATCTGCCACAGGGGCACAAGGTTTCAGCTATAGTTTCTCAAAAGCTGTGTCTGTGCAGCCCCGCTCTCTCAGCAGTGTGAAGTCAGTGGGAGAAAATCCCAGAACTCGAGCATCAAAAGAAATAATATTTACACTCAGCTTTCCAAGAAAAAAAAAAAAGAGAGAAAAAAAGATAAACAAAGCTGTAAAAAATATTCAACTGGATCCTTAAGAAGACAAGCGTAACTCATAAACTCTAGGTACCAACGCACCTCAGGGTTCCTGCCTATCCCATCAATTTGTAAAGAAGCCTCAGCAGCTCTGAGCACAGAGCCTCTTTATTAGGGTGGCTGATTAATAGCTGATTACAGACATTCATCACTCCCCAGGTGATCACATGAGGGGGCTATCCCTGTGGGCAGCCTATTCTGCCTGTACATGTTTGTACAAGGATCTGAATGCAGCACCTTGGGTAGAGAGGTCCCTGTTTTGGGATGCCAGCAGCTGGGGAGACTGGGTGTCATAGGTTAGCAAGCATAGTGCCGGAAGGGACGTCCTTGCTAAGAGGTGCTTACAGTTTCCTCTGGGAACTGATAGAACCTATCAGCTGGCCAGTTTGAATATGGACAATTCTCTAAGCCACTTAAAGTTGTGATCACCTCTGTGATCCACACTTAAGAATAGGCAAACTCCCCCTCCAAGCTCTCTCTCGTTTCCGGCGCTGGCACAGGTGGCTGCAGGCCCCGTGTGGGGGCCAGCGGGCCCGGCCAGGCCCTGCCTGGGCCAGGCCGGGCCGGGCCACGGCCATCCTGGAGCCGATGGACCTGTTCCAGCCGTGGAACCCCCCCCACTGCCTTGCCGTGGGCAGCCGGAGCGGCTCGGCTCTCCCCCCTCTCCACGGCGATAAGAAAAATTCAACATTCCAGCTGCAAAGCTGCAAGGCCGAGGTGAGAGTAACCCTTTTATTGCTGTGAAGAGCTGAACACCTGAGGGAAGAGAGAGAGGAGATGCTTAAAGCTGAAAGTCTGTTGTGAAGCTATGATATATCAGAGTATCCTGTTGTAATTTCATGAAGATCTGGAGGGTGGAGTGTTCAACTCGTGAGCAAAAGCACCTGCGCTGAGATAGGCAGATGCTGACGCAGCTGTAATTTCATGAGAAGTTTGGACAGGGAGAGATGAACCAGATGAGGACTTTTGCTCCAAACGGGAAAGGAGAAAACCTCAGTTCCTAGAGATGCTCCCAGAGATAGTCCTAACGATGAAGATGATGAAGACCCTTTGCTCCCAGGGAAGGAGAAGGGCCTCTGTTTTTGTTTCTGAACGGCTCAACCTTAAAATTGTACCCCAAAAAACTTCAAGAGTGGACCCTCGAAAGCAGTTGCGGGAAAAGCTGCAAGTCGGGGGAAAGGACTCACACGCAGGCAGAGAGATTCCTCTTCCTAAATGGACTGAACAATATTTGGAAGTGGGCGGCTGTCTCGTTGTGATAATGTTTTCATAGCATGAGCAAGAAGAGACTTCTCTTTCTAAATGGACTGAACAAGGTTATTATGGAAGTGGTAAACAGACTGAACATCTTAAGGGTTGTCTTTTCACATTGTCAGTGGGAGAAGGGAGGAAGGTGGGGGGAGGAGGAGGGTTCTGAAGGTGGTATAATTTTTTTTTTCTTCTTTTAGGTCTGTTAATAAACTTCTTTATATTCTTTCAAGTTTGGTGCCTGTTTTGCATTTCTCCTAATTCTTATCTCACAGCAGATAAACAGTAATGAGTATTTTGGACCAAACCACTACACTAAATTGGTGTTTCTGCCCGGGAAAAACCGAACCCGCGACACTGGGATCCAGGGGCAGCTACAGACTAGACTGAGAACATGTATGTGCATACATACACTGCATACTGGTGTATAAAGATGTGCTATATACATGTCTGTATTTGACTTTGATCTTACATAGCTGGAGAGGAGAAACCAACCAGGCCATCAACGGCACTCCTATTTGTGTCACGGCCGTGTATCCTCTGTCTGTGTTGATCTGTGAGTCTGTGTAACCCTGTTTATATGCACACACATATATGGTGTGCACACATGCCTCTCGGGGATACAACCAGACCTGGAGACACAGAGCCACAGCAGTCTCACCTCCCTTTGCCTGTTAGATTCTGCACCCCCTCACTCTGCATATTCTTGAAACACTACCAGCCCTTCAGAATGTATTTGGAAAATGATTAGTATAGCTTCAAGTGTAAAGTGCTGTTGGAAAGCATCAAACAGTTCTTCTGAAGACTGCATCACCAGATACCAGCCTGAATCATAAAATGCTTTTTGCAGCTCTGCATGATATCCCTGGATCCATCTGAACAATCTGAATAACTACAGGAGGCTTCAAATGTCTTTACATAACAATTTGCAAGATGAAAATATACTACTTACTTTATACTGCTAAAACACTTAAGGTGCCCTCTTTTAGCATCTCAGAAAGCGATCAAAGAATCGCCCTTCTTTCAATGCTGAATTCTTGTAAAAAACAGTTTCACCACCTTGATCATGTGTATCTGAATGTTGTTAAAGAGTAATATAGATTTAAAAAGGAATTGGACTAATTCTTTTTTTTAAGAAATCTATATATAGGTAACTAGTAAAAGTTCAAGAGTCCATCCTTATCAAGAAAATACTACAAATACATTTGGAAAAAGAGTTTCCGCTCTCTGAGAAACCATTTCAGCTGTGGAGTACTATGAGGACACATTATAGCCAAGAAAACACAGGGGCAAATTATTCACTGGCTCAAAGAGATGGGAAAAGTCTAGGAAAAGTGAAAATGAGGAACCAGTCTCCAGTTTCTTGATTCTGAGAGTGGACTGCAGTTAGAAATCAGAAGTTTTCTATTAAGTACTAGGTACTGCTTTTCATTGGGGTATAAAAATAGAAGCAAAGAACAGATTCTCCTCTTCTATGTTCAGTTTGGAAAGTAGTAAGCTCTGGTTCTCAGTGTTACTCAGGAAGAGATAAGCTATACCATGGCAGCTGGAGTCAGTTACAAACATAAAGAGTTTTGAGATTGTTCCAGTTTCTTGTGGGAATGGGTGTTCTTTGGTGTAGCTTCAGCTCCCAAGAAAGGGTCTGACACAAAGTTCACTGAAGTCTCTCTCTGGCTACAGATAGCTTTACATCAGATACAGAGGACCATGCAAGGGGACTTTCATTTATAGAGCAGCAACATCAGGACCTGATGGGATACACCAGGAAGATCCTGAAGGTAGCAAAGGATATTTGGCTATGGGCAGAAAAGCCAAACTGCACAGAAACGCTAAAAG
Source organism: Corvus moneduloides (assembly GCF_009650955.1). Taxonomy (NCBI): domain Eukaryota; kingdom Metazoa; phylum Chordata; class Aves; order Passeriformes; family Corvidae; genus Corvus; species Corvus moneduloides. Next base: position 104,422,710 of record NC_045477.1, read on the forward strand.
AAGACACCAGACCAGAGTTTTCACATTCCTGATGCTGAATTCTGCACCAGTCATTGTATACAGCACTAGCCACAAGTTTCTTCAAAGTTCATTAATTAAAACTGTTAGCAGAAGATATAGACTTATTTGGGACATCAAAAACAAATGGATTACTGCAGTACAAAGCACTGTAAACAGGTGCACACATTTGCCATTTAAGGCTGTAGATATTCGGGTATTCTTAAATGAAATCTTAGACACAGCTTAAAAATTTAAGCTCCGCAAACATAGTCAGGAAAAGAACTGACTGTGCCTGAGTTCACATGACTTAAGATGTACAGCTGCAATCCAGGTTTATAACTTGTCATCTTGTGGTATCTGTGGTTGCTGCTTCGCAAAACCAAAGTGGCAAGAAGACCTTCTATTCTTCCAGAGGCTATGCTTAAGGACGTTAGAAACCATTTCCTCAGACACAGACCCCTTACCTGTATTTCCTGAAGGCAAGGGTTCTCAGAGGTCCTCTGTTAAAGCCACTTAAGTTAACGTGAGGATTATGCTTCACCTCCTGCCTAATGGCATTAACCTGCACCACATGCCATCCACTCCAGAACAGCAGTGCACGGACAGTGAGTCCACCTTAGCAAAAGGATGCCCTGAGATGGACACCAGTTTCCCTTGGGGTGCTGGAACCGTGCTTCCCAGGGGTGAATGAGCAAGGAAGAGGCTGCCATTGAGCTTAGTTTAGTTTGCACCCCATTCATATAAATATAATATAAAATAATATTAATATAAACAAATCTTATTTTACTTCAATTTGAGCCAAGGAACAATTTAATTTGGGCTAAGAAACACATTTTTAGCATAAAACAGTTACACTGTACTCTAATAATACTTTCATTACAGAGGATAAAAACCTGTATGTTTCCTATTAAAATAACAGTGTGCATTCATGCTGAGGGTAGTTCCCAGCACCAATTTTTGGTAGTCTAGCTCAGGAGGTTAAAATTCAAAAAGTAAGCTTTTCACCATTTATGGCTCATGTTTTCTTGTTTACATTGCACTCTGCTTTCAGAGAGACAAGGCCAGTCAATTGGAGTTTCAGTTCTTCAACATCAGAGCTATGTTACTGTGCATGGGTTTCCAACACTAACAGAATTACTTGTCTCCAAAATAAAACCGTTAAATGAAATTAGGAAAAATATTTCATGTTCATAGAAGCAACACAGCTATTCAGAGCAGATTAAATGCCCTGTTTTGCATTTTGAAAAATTAATTTAGAAGACAAACTGCATAATCCTAAAAAAATTGGTGTTTGCCATACTAAAATGTACAAATATAAATTACATCTATTGCACTTACCTGGTTATTTTTAATCCTAAAAATGCAAAATTAAATTGTTTGAGGACAAAGTCACCTTGCTAACTGTTGATATGGGGATGGGGGCACACTGGGACATGCATGCACAGGCAGGTCACTTTGCAGGATGCTCTTGTGTGTCCCATCACAGCAAAATGTTGAGCACTACTGTTTTAGCTTGTTCTGAATACATTTATTAATGTTAATCAGAAGCTCAACAGCAAAAGATAAAAAAAATTCCATGTTTCCTTAAAAAGCTATGAAGAAACCCCTGAATGCTGTGTTTTACCCTATGGGAAAGTTCCTAAGAGGTCCCCAAATGTGCCTCATGCCTTTATACAACAGGAAATCTAGTTAGATACAAATGCTGACACTCTTGTGTGCTCTATCCAAGAGGTTTCAGGTCATGAAACAGACCTCGCTCAGCTAAATACTACACTCATGTTCACAGGACAAACCGCAGCAATACTTTCAAACCACAGCTAATCCTATCCAAATGGGAATGTAATCTGTTTGAATAAATAAGAAATAAAAGGAAGAGCGAAGCCAAGGAATAATGAGTGTTTCTCAGGGCTGTGTGTCACGGCTGAGTATTTGAAAATGGGGTTGCATCATTTGTACTGTATACGCTGAAGAAGACAAACTGTGCCCTGTAAGGCAACACAGACAAATGTCTTGGGACAGAAGACTCCATGCGTTAAACCGTGATTTTCTGCCTGCTGGAGAGTGCTCTTTGAAGTTACTGTGGATGAATTCCTTCTGTACTTGTATTCACACAGGCGCACACACTTGCATTACGAATTTTTCATCTGCTTCCACAGCACCGAGCATTAGGCACAGACAGTGACAGAATGACCGATTCCACAGCATAAGGTCTGACTAGTGCAGAGATTCTTGAGCAGCATGCACTAACTTACAGTCATGTCTAAACACTGTATTTCCTAATACTTTTTCCCATAACTATTAAAAATGTTTCATACGGCTGCAGTGGAGCCTACAGTTGTGGAGGGCTGTGAGCTCTTGGCACAGGAGCTCTCTGCACTCCCTTGAAGAAGAGACGTCTGATGCCCACAGGACTCTCCCCAGGGATAAGCAACCTTCCTCAGGTCATGGTGACAAAGTGAACCACCCCCAGCATGCCTTGTTTCTATATGGTAATAGCCTGTACCCAGTTGGCTAATTGGTTTCTACCCCACCCCCTGCCTTTCCCATAAAAGGCCCCTGTTTCTGCCCCTGACCAGGGAGTATTTGTCCCTGGCTTTCCCTTCACAGGGGCTGCTGGACAATAAAAGCCACCTCTGTGGAGCTGCCAAACGAGGCTCCTGTGTCTCTGTCCCCGAGTTTGCCTTGGGTGATTTCACAAAGAGCTGAATCACGAGAGCTGATATCACTTATAGCTGAGAAGTTGCTACACTTGCTGGAATCACCTGCTGCCCAGGGAGGCCGGCCACCGCCCCTGGAAGAGTTGTTCCTCGCAGGACACTCTCTCTAGGAAGGTCGCTGCACACGGGTGCTGACCAGCATCGGATCCCCTGCAATATACAGTTGTATTGCAACTACTCCTACTGCAAAATGATTCTTATATCCCATGCAGAATGGATGGCTATTGCAAAATTGAGCTGCAATCACATGAGTTTCATCTCCAGCACAAAAACTTCCCACTGCATAAGTTAAAGATAACATATTTGGTATGTGAAATGATAAACAAAAGCACAGTGGGTATTAAGTGCCTTTGCAAAGATGAGGTATTTGGCCACATGTCACTCTGCTGTGCCAATTGTGCTGACTGCAAAGGTTACAGCCCCTGGCCTGCCCCAGTGCCTGTCATCTCCCCTTCACTGGAGATTAACACCTGCCCTGGATTGCTGGCACAGCCGCTCCCAGGAGTATTCCAGCACCTTTTCAGCAGAAATAGCGCAGTACTGGAAGCTGAGAGAATTGAGACTTAACACAGTGTGGATCCCAGAAATGGCTGTGCCAGACACCTGCAGCAGTGCTGTGCAGGTAGGAGCAGCCTGTGAGCAGCTGGATGGGGACCTCTCCATCTTGGGAAGCAGGAGAGGCAATGTGATCACAAACAGGACACAAAACCCTTTTTCTTTGTCTGACATCACAAAGTGTCATGGGTTTGCACCCATAGACACTGCACCCCACAGACCCACAGACAAGCACCAAACCTGCTCTGAGCAGGTATCTTTTGAAAGTCCCTAAGAGGCTGAAGGGCTGAACACTGCAGGTCTGGTAGATTTCTTTCATTTATGTATCATTTCTAAAGAAACAACCTCTTAATATGTATGAACGGTGGAATGAGTGTTCTCAATATGTCCTACAATAAATCTCTCTGGAAACATCCAAAATCTACCTCCCTCCCTCTAGATGATCCCACCTTCCCCACCAGGATTTCTTCAGAGTTTGGGTTTAGGATAAAGCTGTCCTAACTCTGTACCTCCAGTCTTCTACTCCAGGTTTTAGGGTTTTATTTCTCCTTCCCCGTGAATATCCATGAACTAGCTTTTATGACTATTCCTGTCATCCAGAAGAAATTTAAGTGGAAGCACACATGACTTTTGCCATTTTCTTTTTTGTCCCAAGGATTGAAATAGCCACAGGGAAACTGGCCGCTATGTTACCAGAATCACTTGTCTGCAGTTTGGCAAAGTTCATGAACTGGCAAGTCCTGGAGTTGTCTAATGGCAAAATCTGGAAAACAGCTTTTAGCTCAGCACATTTGGGAGAGAGGTCCTCCTGAAACCAAAAGAACTACAGATGTTTCTATCTAAACTTAAATTCTACTGGAACTGGTAATGCGTGCGTCTTACTCCCTCAGCAATAAAATACAGCCTCACTTTTTTTGAAATGTTGACCTGGTAACTTATTTGAAAATATCCCCAAATAACAAGATCTAAAAGCCATTAGAATAACTCTTTAATTATACCACCATGTGAAAAGAATAGAGCCTCCCTTTTTGCTCAGCAACAATAAAGATACTCAGAGATAATAGAAGCACACTGGTGGTGCTGTGATCTATATACGACTCCAAATATGCCTGTAACTAAAACCTCTTTAAAGCACAGCCTGGGTTAAATAAACAAAGACTGATCATTGTAAGCAGCAGTGCTCAGCTGAGTTCAGTCACTGCATATCCAAAGGTCTTGCTGGATGAATATTCAAACAATGCATTCAGCCTCATGACCCTGGACTCTGCTAAAGAAAATTCCAGGGGACCATCGAGGTCTGATTCTCCACAGTCTGCCTGGGAAGAGAATGTAGAGATTAATGACCTAAAAGTGTAATGTAACAATCTGGAAGAAAATATAAACCATACTGAACTAGAGTTGTGAAAAAGGTAAATATCTGCACATAGCCATAAAGGCACTTTGACAGATATGAAAACCACAGTAGGGGCAGGGGAGGAAAGGAAGGGAAGAATAAAACTGCAGTATCAAATGACAGCACATAATATGCCAAAGAAAAACGTTGTAGAAAATGGACATAAAATTCTGTGCACACACTGTGAAATTTTGCTGCTGTAGTCAAACTAGGGATCAAACTACATGAAATAATAAGCCAAGAGTTGACAGCACTCCCTACTCAGAAGAGCTGTAATGCTTACCACGTTGTTCAAGTACACTCATTATATAGAAAAAAAAAATACTAAAAGGAATACTCTTTACTTAGTAGAAAAAAAGCACAGATTTTGCAAAGATCTCACTTTGAACAAAAAAAAGTCTTCTTTTATTTTTCAGTATCAGTTCTTACCTTGGACCTAGACAGTCCAAAAGCAACAAAGAAAATTTTTCCTCCACTTTCAGTTGTTGCATATACAGACAACCACAACCCTGTGCCAGGTGAGCACAAGGAGGATGAGTTCATTGACTTGCATCCCACTAGACACGTAGTCTATGCTCTCATGGGATATCTACACAAAGGTTGTACATACACTGCCTGCTTGGCCAGCTGCAGGCTCACACTCTGCTGTGTGCGGCACTAAGTCATGAACCCAAAACACCCAAAAACTCTTCTCTCACTGCAGTCCTCTCTAGCCATGGGGCATTTTTGAAAACGCACTAAGGGCAGACCAGCGGGCCACAGCCACAGAAGCAACACTTCTTGCTTCTCAGAACACAGATGTACTGTTCCTTTGCTCTACTTGTCACAGCCCAGTGCCGGCCATCAAAGAAGGACACGGACAACTCTGAGCATACGGGACACCCACGCTGATACAACTGGTCACCGGGAGGCAGCAGAGCACGATTTTTCTTTCCACGCATCCCTGCCACTTCTGTGCTTACATCACTGCTGACGCCAGTATGAGCACAAAAGAGGTTCATTTTCTCCAAGATCACATCTTAGAAAGAGAATCATGGACTGGTTTGGGTTGGAAGGACCTTAAAGATCATGTCCTTCCAACCTGCTACCATGGACAGGGACACCTTTCGCTAGACCAAGTCGCTCAAAGCCCCATTCAACCTGGCCTCAAACACTTCCAGGAACAGGGCATCCACAGCTTCGCTGGGCAACTTGTTCTACTGCCTCACCACTCTCACAGTGAAAAATTTCTTCCTAACATCTAACCCAAACCTATCCTCCTTCAATTTAAAGCCATTCTCCCTTGTCCTATCTTCTTCAGGTACTGGAAGGTGTTATAAGGTGTCTTTGGAGCCTTCTTCTCCCAGCCTGTTCGCACAGGAGAGGTGTTCCAGTCTTCTGATCATCTTCATGGCTCTCCTCTGGACCCACTCCAACAGATCCATATCTTTCTTATTTTGGGGGCCCAAGAGCTGGGTGCAGCACTCCAGATGGGGTCTCACAAGAGCAGAGTAAAGGGGGAGAAGCATCTCCCTTGACCTGCCTAGGGTGCTCCTACCCATGTTCTGGAAGAGCCACTTTGCAATAACAGCAAACAGAATAGGTACAAGAAGGGACAAAAAAATAAGGAAAACACACAAAAGATGCCTGATTTCTTTGCATCTTCTGTATTCTATCTTTATAGTGGAAGGACGTTAGCAAAGTAACATCCATACTTACTCTTTCTGAAATATACTGTTGATAGATGAAGATGAGAAAGAGCAGAAGTAATGAGGGCCAGGTATGATTTGCATCCAAGGGTTTTGGACACTAGAAGTATCAGTGACTGACAAAATACATAACTATTTATCTAGAGATCTCTCCCTTTAAAACAGCACAGGAGTCTTTATAACGCAGCTACAGTGTATGACATCCTTAACACTCAGAAAATATCTCCAAAAAAATAAACACACTTTCAGAATGTGAAAATTTCATTTACTATAAACTTAAGTTTTCTTATTGTATTAAAGAATTTATATTAAATTTGAAGAGTAAATAGCTGCTGATGAAGTTTACAAGGAAGTAAACACTCAACAGAAGAACAAACTTCTAATCACAAACTATTGTGTTGATAATAAAGAGCATTTTCTTTAGTTCAGCCTGGTTCAAGAACAGGTTTGCTTTAAGTGTGAAGAACTGATTGGAAGTAAGGACTTTTCCCCTTCCAAATCTCTACACACTTGGCAGAAGAGGCTGACATAGCTTCAAGAAAGAAATGGAGACCAAAACCAGTCTATTCAGACACCTACATATTCCTACCTACAGATTATGTCCAAAATTTATAATAACCTGCCCTCAGCTGCAGAGGCAAAGCACAGTTTGCTTTGTCAAAGATCCTGAGTACCTGATAGAGGCTGAGCACGCACTGGTACATTTGGCAGTCTAATTTCATACAAAAACAATTGCACCCACATGCTCCAAGGCTGCTGCAGCATGTGAACCCAATCAAACTCAATGAGTGCAGATGATCAACAGAGCGGCTTCAAAATACACACACCTGATCCAAATTAAAATAATAATTTTAATGCACATAAACTGGTGTTTAACCGATTTTAACTGATAATTCCCTTAGTGTCAACAACAAAATGTGGTTTTACACGATTTCCAGTTCTTCTCTTATATGTACTCAGTATTATTTAAACAATGTTATAACACTGATTTTCTGCCTCATGAACTGAATTCCAAGATATCACCACAAATAAAACATGACCACATACTATATGTATTATTCACCATTTATAACAAAGAGTATGTATGCAGTTTGTCAGTCTGAATAGCAAAAGAAGTACTAAATTAAGGAAAATATCATATTGCCATTGACACTCAACACATGAAACAACTATCAAACAATACAAATCATCTTGCAAGAAAAATAACTCTGAAATATAATCCAGAAAGTTTTAAGTCAAGTCCCTCACTTACTAAATTAAGCACACATTTAAAATCAGTGATGAAAATCAAACTTCAAGCCCAAATATGATGTAAAGGGGTACTAATAAAATCATAACTGAAGACCCAGTCAAGAGACAAAGGGTTATAACTCAGATATATACAGCATATGACATCCTTAGCACCTGTGAAGTTCTCATAAATAGCAAACTATGAGAATGCCAAAAGTATCTGAGGGCAAGAAACAACTGAGTAATTCTTGGTTTTCTAGTTTACTGTACTTTTAACGAAATTACAGATGTGATTCACACATTTGTTTGTATTTTTAAGAAAAATTTTACAGGTTTAGTGATAGTCCCAGTGACCTCTTTCCTTCTTTTTTCCTTGATTAAAGGAAGTTTTGTTTCTCTAGATATCCACAGCTCAGGTCTGCAGCTACATTTATTTTAGCAATGGGATGAGGCAAAGTTTAGATGTTTACCTACTCAAAACAGACAAGAAAGCCTTGCCAAAGCTTATTGATGCGAGCCTCCAAATCACTTCAAATTAGCTACATTTTCTCTGGGAGTCTGTTTCTTATTCCTGAAGGCTGTTTGGCAACCCACAATTACATTAACCTAAAGAAATTAACCCCATTTTAAAGAGTTAAAGGTGAATGCATTTTCACAAAAATAGCCAATCTACAATTCAACTGAGCTCTGAAAGCCAACGGGGACCTCAGAGATACTGCGGACAGGGAATAGGAGAGGACACCTCGCCTACCCCTGCCATTAGCCAGGGAAGCATCAAGCATCCTGGATCATCTTAAAGGAGCAGACCCCAATAAAGCAGAACAGAGTGGAAGCAAGATAATGAAGACACTGTATGAACACTGAAAATATTTCAGATTAAAACTAAAAGAGCCCTGGCCTTCTGAAGGCCCATGTTTATACAGATTGTGCTGAAGTGGGTGGAATTTTAATCATTTCATTGGCAGCTCACCATTAACAAAGCCAAATAAAACAACACCAGAAAAAATCAACTGCAACAACTCCACATTTCCACACATATATAGAACTGTAACAGAGTAACTGTTATTTTTTGAATATTCCCAGAATTCTGATCTGGATAGACTGACTTAGAGAAAAAAAAAGAAAACAGGCATCCTTCTCTTTCAGGCTTAGCATTTTGGCAGTTGATAAGCACAATCCCATATGACAGGCCACCTCACAAGAACACTGAGTGTTCAACCCTAGAAACTTCCGATGATAAAATTTCTTGTGTAACTTTGACTCTAAACTCAAGTAGGAAGCAGTCATTAAGTAAGTACACAATCACCAGAATTTCTCTAGCATGATGCTGTACACATTTTTTTCTGTAACTCTAAACATAATAGCTTTGTTGTTGAAAAAGCAATGGACATGTTGCATGCAAAATCAAAAAGCACTTGTGAAAGTCACATAATAAAAGTCACCAGTTATACAGCGCTTTCTGCCTAATACGCAGAAAAACCCTAAGAATGTAAAGAGACAGCCAAACCAAATCTTCAGCTAAATTAGCTACATGGAGTATTTCAGTGACAGACTTGGGAGTTCCTCTGTGCCCTTCGGTCCTGTTGGCTCTTCTCCCTACCCAGGGGCAGGACCTTGGTTCACACTAGACCTTCTCACCCCACTCCCTTGCCTCTTCACTTCTACATGAAGGAAAAAGTTACACACAAGGGAAGCAAGATTGAACCTATTCAGGTGGCTCTTTGACACCAGCAGATGGGGATCAGCTCCCCAACACGTCCCTGTCCTAACGTGGCACTTATGTGGAGACGTGCTACGCTCACGTCTCAGTTTGCTGGTCAGTACTCGACGAGCCAAAGCTCCTCCTGTGCTAGAATGGCACTGAACAGGAAGATCTGAAGCTCATTTACTAAACAAGCCTAAAGAAGACTCTGGAGGAAAATATTATGCTCTAGAGCTTCCTCAGATGTGAGGCCAATAATGAATCTTTATGTTTGTCCAGTTTTCACACATAAAATTCAGCCAGCCAGAGACAAACGTGGGAAACATTCTGTCCTGCATTTGAACACACACAAATTATTCATGCACAAAACTATACAGGAATATACACATGCACAAGAAATATATTTGTAATGATATATGGATATTGCTCTTTCAAATCTTTTCAGCTGCATATTTGTTTCTGGTCTCAGCATGTATAGGTGAAATTATTTTTATATGGAAACATAAAAATGAGTGATGTCTTCCAATTCAAGGAATTCAGAACACAATATTGCTTGTATATATAGAGATACAATAACTCATATCTTGTTGAATGCTATTTCTAACATGAATGACATGTCAACTGTCTGCCTCCAAAGCATGGTAAAACGTCTAAGAAAAGCTATGTAATACCCCACACAAAAATGATCAGAAGTATTTTGTCATAAATACTATCTTATAAATGCATTCATGTGTTCATTGACCAGTTGCAAACAGCATGACAGATAACTGAATAATCAATCATACATTGGAGCAAGTCATAGGAGCAGCACACTTTCTAGATGAATGTTGCTAACTCCTCTTGCAATACCAATGAGTGTCTCCATGAAGATCTATCTAAGCCTTGAAGTACTGAGTTATCTACAGAAAAAAGAACAGTGAAGTGGAAGAAGTCTCAAAATTAAATAAGCCTGTGGATGTATGAGGTCTGGAAAGAGACAGATCACATCTTATATAAAAGATTATCAAGAGACTCATGCAGGGACATACTGGAGTCAGCCACAGCACTGCTTATGGAAGTGAAACACAGCTGTGATTGATGGGACAGCTTAAACAAATATGCACACAAACCAAAATTTTCAAAATGTTTTTTTAAAGAAATATGGTAAATATGAAACAGTGTCAAATAAAAGCAAATCAGGTCCTTATCTCACCGCTGCAGTTGACATTGTATTACAGCTTCCCAGCAGGGTTCGGGTTAGATCAGGCAGGGTAAGATCTAATAAATACAGTCCTCCCTACTACGGGAAGGCAAATTAACTGTAAAAACAAACCCCCATCACAGACAGAAAGAAATACTGTCAAGTGAAGACTGCAACAGAGTCCTGACTGACAACATCATACCACAGTTTCTTTTATTGAATGTTACTTTTCATTTTATTAAAATAAACACGTTTAAAACATACCATGTGTTATGATTCCCCGACAAAAAAGTTACATTGCTTCAGTCCCAAAATAGGAACCAGGATACCCTGTATTTTTCCAGTATAAAAGAACACATTTCCTTCATGAGCATTATATGATCAACCCTAATTTTAAAGCTGAGTTATTTGTGACCTTTTCCTGTTAGGAAGAGCAGGGTGTTTACACATCTGTTGAAACACCATGTCATTTGCAAAGTAATAGTTAACTGATTCCACAAGGTGTTAAGACATGTTTTAAATAAGACCACCACTAATAGATGAACTGTGGCAATTAACACCAGATGTTGCTTGATAAAGCTTCGTGTTTGCTGGCCATAACAATCTTCCATTTTTTTTTGAAAAGCAGAACTTGCTACAAAAATCTCTGATTTTCTGACTAGAAATATTTTTCCTACAGACTAGTGGATTTTTTTGCAAAACAATCAAAGCATAGCTATTTCAAGTCGGACACATTCTAGCAGGAAAATGTACCATAAATACTAATAATTCTTCAGGTGAGCAACTCTCTCCCACTATGTCTATGAGCAGAACTGGAGCCCAGGATCAGAAATCAAACAAAAGCTGATATACATGCCTTTAAGGAGAGCGAACTGTATTCCTTTAGAATTGAAGTTTTTATTTTTTAAAATAGTTTAAAGAGATTCATCAATTAAGATGAAATACGTACTTCTGCTAATTCTAAGATTCAACTTGGTTACTTTCATTTAAGACAAAAAGATTCAAAAAGAAAAGTATGCAAAATCTTACATGCTAAATATTCACTGGAGATTATAATTTTTCTTGTCCTGTTAATGGGATTGCACATGTTTAGGAGAAAGATATCCCGCAGGGCAGGGGGACACACACCCAAGGACAGCCAGGAATGTTCAGCTGTGTCACCAGTGCCACCACTGCTGCAGACCAACCCTGCAGTGGCTAAGCCTGGGTGTGCAGAGCTGCCCCACGAGTCCCAACTGCTGCACAGGGAAGGCTTCTGTGTATTTGCCTCCAACACAACATATTTAGAGCTGGCAGAACAGGCTTCACTGCATCTGCCACTGGATCCTTTTTGCTGTCCTGTTCAGAAAAAGGTAAATCATTATATTCCTCTTGGTAATGGCTAACTACTAGGGCAGGGACTTCTGTGAAAGCCTTCAGTGCCCTAACGAGGCTGAAATATTGGAAACAGGAGTTGCCTGTTCCACTCTCAACCTCTCACACAAAGATCTAATCAAGGCACTGAAATCCCTATCTTCAAGGACAAAAGGTAACAATTAATTCTTCTTCTCAAGTGACAAGGTCACCAATAATTCAAGTCACATTCCTGAACTTGTATTTCCAAGTAAGATATTTGGCCTCTTAAATGGAGAAGGGTCTTCATATTGTGGTGGTTTTGTTGCAGCTTTTTCTCCTTTTTTTTTTCTCCAGTATTACAAAGTGGCCACTGCAAAACCAATTTTTACTGAAGTAAGTTTCCTTCTTATCAAAGAAAGTTCTCACAGAAGTAGTCCCTGGTTAGGGGAGCATGACAGTTCTGAAGGGCAGCAGGACTGGGACCAGGAACCATGCAACCTTGGCTATAATACCCACCAGCTTCCTCTAGAGATGTTATTACAAGGGGGAAGCTTGACAGTCTGTCCCCAAAGAAGATACTAAATGGAGAACACAAAGATACCCATCTAAATGAAGACACTGAGAAGCTTTGGCATGCACATCTCCTTGTCAGGGGGCTGAGGTGCTGAAAAAGACAAACGCTGTGCTTGGCTCTGTGCCCCACAGGCTGCTGCGGTCTAGCACTGGGTATGGGCAGGAATGGGGCTCCAGGGAATGAAGCGCTCCAGACTACTGTGTATGGTTGAAGGCTGGTTTACCCTCTCGTACAGAAACATTGAAGAAGGTATCTAGAGAGGAGGCTTACTATCACTGCTGCTGATAGAATAACAGTTCAGAAGTAGTTAAGTGGTCATAACAAACAGGTAAGAAACCCTGAAGTTCATGAATAGCAGCACTGGAGGAGGTCCAGCACAACTGTTACACATAAACAACCAACAGCCACTTTCTTCTACATCATCTCCACCTTCATTAAAGCACAGGCTTGCAAACTAAATGTTTTCATACCGAATTACAGAGCTAAGTTTCAAGGGAAACATATGTAAACACCCATTAGGTAAGTGTTAATAATTCACAGCAAGATGCCAGCTCTCCAGTAAGACATTGAATGTGCAAAGAAAACATTGCAAAAGGTCCCTGGAATAAACTGGATAACTTTCAAACAAAAGGAATTGCTTTGTGTAGTAGTGTTGTTCATCAAGCCATTCTTTTGCTGCTTTTAAATTTTTTTAAATACAAGTGTTTCTGCCTAAGGTTTAAATCTGTGTACTTAAAATCACATATATAACCTCTTCCTTTTCTGATGATGATTCCTCTGCCTTTGCCAGACAAAAGGGCAGAATCAGGCTGTATCAGGTGTCAGCCAGACAGCAGGATTCAGTCGCCCACCACAGGGGGTGGTACCTTGTGGTGGTAGCCAACAGCTACCACAGCACTTGGGTAACTGGTTCTCAAGGAGCACCATCCCACACACTCAGCAGACCAATGGCATGACAACAACACTGCTCAGGGGGATCAAAAAAGATTGTAAAACACCTCTTGGGAAGAGGAGTAAAACTGCCCCAGACAAGGAGCAGTCAGAGAGGCAGCCAGGCTGGGACAGGAAACAAGTGGGCTGGTGAGGTATCCCTACATGGGCAGGAGCTGAACTTGGTTTTATGCTTCATCTCTGGGTAATCTCACACATAAAGGTGTCAAACTCCTCTCACAGTACAAGCACGATCCAACACCACCCAAGTAAGGTATAATACGTGCTAATCAAAACAGACTTAGTTCTATAGAAATAAAAGTAGACTGATCCTTAAATGCATTTACTTTTAATTTATTGTTATTGTGATTTACCAGACTATTAGGCTTTATCATATTTCTTAGCTTAGTCACTGTGGGCTGTGGCTGCACTACTGTGAGATCTTAACAGATCTTGTGGCACAGACATAAACTGCATCAGCTTCTCAGTTTAGACCAGAGTTTACACCATGCCACACTGTGCATCTACACACAGTCTCCAGGACACCGAGAAAATCTGATGCCTATGGAAAGGGAGGCAGGAAGGCAACAAAGGTCAGCATATGTAGTATTCTTCTTATCACTGACCCCTGTCTAGGAGCTAAAGGAAATTATATTTATACACAAATTATCAATGCACAGCCTTTTCACTACGAAACCCAGGTAGAAATCCTAAGCAGACTGCTTTCTTCTCGGTGGCTCTGGTATTCTCTTTCCTCACCTTTCCATCTGTTTATATTCATCCACAATGCTCTGCAAAGGCATTTTGGTTTTGATGATGCCACCTTTTTCTGTGTAGCATTCCATTGTATCTCAGCCTTTTATCACATCAAACATTAAACATTTTCCTTCTTAACTAGTCCCATCCTCTCCATCATCCTCATCTACTGCCTATGTTCATTCCATCATGTCAGGTCTCTGTCACCCAGTTTTGCACACTAGGAATTTATCTCCTCCCCTCATTTTTGAAGAAATTACCACTAAATATTTTTTTAATTATTATTATTATTATTATTATTATTATTACTATTATAACATTGTCCCCATGGTTTAAGAATCTCTAAAACGTAGCAAGGCCGAACATTTGCTTGCTCAGGCCACTAAATATCACAAAACAGTCTCTGTGCAATTCTTGGTGCAACTGTATCTATCTATTGTCTCTTCTGTAAAATTTCTGGAAATAAAAGACTCTTGATGTTTATACACCTTGTACAGTGATGTCCTAACCCACAAATAGGGTGCCAAGACACTATGGTAATGTAAAAATCACTTCTGCAATGCAAGGTGACCCGTGACGCAGGAATGCCCACACAAATTCTCTGGATTCTATATGGATTTGCACACTGCTGGATGCATATTTCTGTCCCTCAATCCCCCACAGTCAGGGGAGAAATAACAAATACTCTTATCACGCACTTTTACTGTCTTGTCCCTAATTTGGGCATAAGCCCAACTTAAACCAGTTACCTAACAGCTAAATATCATTTCTCTAGCCTGTGTGCTTTCCAGGAATAATTAATGCTGCATCCCCCATCAGGGGAACACCCAGCAGCAATTGCCAAACCCCACTACCCTACTCTGTAGGGCCATGTGGCACAGACACCTAGCCCCCACAGCAGACACTTCCCACACTCCTGCGTGGATTAGCCATCAAATCCACAGGCTCATCTGCAACACTGCTTTCTCAAGCCTTCTCTCTTCCTAGTGCTTCAATGAGCCACCCCCACGCAGCTCCTAAGGACCAAGCAATCACCTGCCCACTGCTTCTGTCCCACTCTTTGGGAGGTAGTCAAAAGATACTCTTAAGAAACATCTGAGCTGTGCATACTGTAAATAAAGTGTATATTCTTACAGAGTGGATGTAGCCCTAATCCACAGTACCAGAGGAGGAAGAAGAAAAATGCAAAAACTTTCTTAGTCCCTGAAGCAAAATCTGCAGCTGATCCTTTTCCAAGCTGAGCAAATTAGTTTTTCCCTTAATGGTCTTGAGCACTGTCTCAACCCTTTTAATTCAAATATTTCCTAAAAAGCTAGGAAGAACAAAAGCAAAATCAGAAACAGAGTATTTCCAGAGTTATCCTAATACAAAGCATAGAAAAAATATTTCTTCATTTCTTTCAAATTCAGTATGTTAAATCCTTTTCTACACACTGATGTTGGGCCAGCTGAGCATAATTCACGAATTCCTCACTCTGAAGTAAAGGCAAAAGCCCTCCAGTTCTCTTTGGAAGCGAATGACCTCCAGCTATTTGATCTCACAACCACTCCTGGAAGTTCCTCCACAGGAGGCGTCTGAAGGAGTTTGGTAGGGACACCCAATGTCATCTGAACCAAGCACGGTGGTCCCTGGTGTGGTGGTATACGGAACTGTGGAACTGCTGTACTGGAACTCAAACCAATATCCCACTGATTCACCACAGTGAACAGTCAGACACATGTCTGAGGAGCCCCGGCTCTACCCACTACAACCTTCCCCCACCCAGCTTTGCAGTGTCTCGTCTGCAGGCAACAGTATCTCAGAGCTGGGAGATGTTTCCTGACAAAACGAAAGAGATGGACAATAAAACCTTGACTTACACTACTAAGAAGTAGTACATTTTATATTATTTTTCTTTTCCCTGACATTGTACGCTGCAATGTTGTATAAGTAACAGCTTTTTAATAACCTGGACTCCAGATGTACTTAAATGACTGTGAAATGGTTAAACTAACATTTTTCCATGTGGCAATCACTCACGGCAGCAAAGGATCCAGACACAAAGAGTATTTCCCATGCAAAAATGTAACATAGCAAACACAATTTTCAAGTTTAGAGCGAAAGAAACAATTTAAATATAAATGTATTTTGCAGGCAAAATATTTTGTCACAGAAGTTAAATTCTCCTGCAGTTTATAATTTCAACCATCCCAAAGTACCTCTAGTTTCCTTTTCCCTTATTGTGCTCCTAAACTCTTTCCCGTTCTCCCATTAAACATTTGTAGCCCAGCTTTCCTGGGCAACTACACCTCACAGAAGATGTGATAATGGAGATGCAATTCCCAAATTCTCTCCTCCGAGGTTCAATTCCAGGCTTCATTAAGGTTTGACAAATAAATTAGAGCACTTCACCACTGCACAAAATAATCTCCACTTCTAAGACAAGCCCCAGCAATTCAATTGCTTATCCCAAAATGTATATATGGCACTTTGAGTGCATTAACACAACAGCTAATCCAGTTCCATCTCGCAGCATGCTCACTGATCTACAGATCTCTGTTCAGTCATCCCAGTCTTTCCCAAATCTTCCATGCCTCTCCCAGCAGGGCTTCTTAGTCTCCCTGCCTGAAAAGGCTGGGTTATAAAATAACTAAAATAGTGAGGAAAAAAAAAAAAAACCTTTGGACCTGATGGGAGGTCCCATTATACTCCCCACATGCTGCTTTTTCTGTGTCTTCGACAGTTCAGCAGCTGCTTCTGCTGCACCAACACCCCCAGCACTCAAACTTGGAAGCAAATCCCTCCGCTTGTTCCTCCAGCCCTTTATCACTGGCTCCAAGGAACATGCCAAGCAAACTCCCCTTTGCTTTTCTGTTTTCAGCCTTCTCTAGCCTTGGATTTTCTTTCAAGTGGGGTCAGCAAGCAAGCCCCTCTGTAGCTCCCCCTGCTATGTATTTTCTACAAAAATCTTCACATTCTCCTTGGGAACGTCCTAACAAATTGCTCCCATCCAGCTTTGCTTTGATTTGGCCCAGATGTTGCCAACCATATTTTTCCTTTCCCATTGGCTTCCACTCCACCTCCATCTGTCTGAGTCAGATCCAGCACAAGAAGAGCTCCTGCTTTCCTACAAATGCTTTCATCCTATTTTAATTAAGGGGCCAGTCACCCTCTAGCAGAGCAATATGGTTATTAAATGCCTTTATCTAAACTAAGGGAGTATATTTCAAAAAACTGTAAAGGAGCCAGAAATAAATAATTCACTGCAGTAATCTCAGTCTTTTCAACCATAATTCAAGTTACATCTAAAGCCTGCTATCTTCAGCTCAGAAAAGTTCTATGGTTAAATCTCATGCTGCATGCTAAGTCCAAGTAGCTGGACTTGGTCCAGAAGAAGGGTCTCCAAGAGCTCAAACCACTTAAGAAAGGCGTCCTACCACCTGAGACCATGGCCACCATGAATGCAGTATGGCCATAAAGACGAGCTCATTGCTGCTCCCAGTGTTTCTATTCCCAGGGCTCAACAGCTCTTCAATCTGCCAAGTGATGAGGGTTCTCTCTGTTCCATACCCCACCTTTGGGATTCAGCAGCTTTGGCAGAAATGTTTGTGTTTGTGGACCACAGGCAATAAGGATCATGCCCTGTTATCTCCACCCGCTCCTCGTGCAGTGGCCACTCACTGTCTCCGCAGAGCTGTAGCTTTTGACAGCCTTTCAGGATAACGGAAGGATAAGCAAATTTATGTCTAGTTTCCAGCCAGTTTGTCAGACAGATTCCCAAACAACCAGGCCTTCAAACACCTGAGAGCTTTGCTTTAAAAAGACTTCCAGAGAGGAAGCTCTGATAAATATAGCAGTGCAGCCTAGCTCCCTCCCTGAGAGTCCCCTCCAGGCCAGCTATCACAGAACATAAGTTACCGAAGAGCAGCAGATATTCTCTTTTTAATTCTGGCAGTTATGCCAGATCCCACATTCTAGGGCAATCAGAATTTCCATTTACCATCTGATCAGCTGGATGCTACCGGTTTAAAGAACTAAAGTGCACACATTTGGACTTTGATAATGCACTGATACAGCCTCCAGATGTGTTTCTAAACACAGGTAAGCTGCACAAGCTGAAAACAACAAACGATAGTAGAAGGCAAATATTATATAGCAAGTTGTCCTAAAGCACATAGCTATCATCACAAAACAAGCACAAACAAAGCATGCACATTTGAAACAGCAACAGCTGAAAGTGCTACTAAAATGAAAAACTGCACAAGAAAACATGAACAAGGCCTAAGACGTCTTTACTGCTAAAAAACAGTAGTCATTCATGTGGAAGACCTCAGCATTACAGTCCTCCTTCTCTGAGAAGGAAGAAGAAAGAAGGCACTAATTACACTAGCAAAAAGTAACAATACAAAAGATCTAGAATAAGATTTTAAAAACTATCTAAATAATCTAGGAACTCAAGGTTCATCTTCAAAAGTGAGTCAGAAGCTTCAGAAAATCCCATCACAGAGATGATAATGAGAACTACTCAGGGAGCACAAAGCACTGTGGCAGCCAGTACAGACCACACACGGCTGGGTCCAACACCAGCCTTTCATCTTACTGAACCACACTGAGGGCCTGGAGATGTGGCAGGCAGAGCCGCAACATGCTGAGCCACGCCAGGATGGCATCTTGGCCTCAGCGCTCCCAGCAGTAAACCAGGACATTGCACCATGAGCAAGACAGGGCAGGGACACCCAAGCAGAACTCAAAGCTCTTCTCTGCCCAGCAGTGGTGGAACTTCAGTAGCAATCATGCTTTCCAGCCTGGTGTTCACTTAGCTACTCATTTACCACACTGTGTTGCCTTCTGCCCTTCCTTACCTCTTCTATTTGAACCACACAGCTGTGAATCACCTTTTCCTCCTCTTATGTTCTGATCCATGAAGGAAAAACGTACTTACTGAGACTGTAAAGGTTATGAGTCCAAGCCATCGTAGCTTTGTTTTACTGTGGGCAAGATCCTTCTGTCAGCCCATTTTCATACTTGATGCTGGAGGCTGCACCTGCTTGACAAAACCTCTGCCAGCTAAAGTAGACTTGCCAAAATCATTTCTCAAGAGCACAGAAAAGACACACAGATCTGATATTGATCAACATGATCCAGAAGCTCAAAAAAGCCCGCTGCTGCATTGTAAACAGCAGCAAATTATGACCTGTACTCCTTTTAAATAGCAGAATGGAAGCATTTATTTCAGCAAGCCAATTTGGTACCAGCTTTTTCCAGGCTGTGTGGCCCCATCTGCCTATTCCAGTTTAGTTTAGCTTTGACTGATCCCAGTTACGTAACTGTATCCTTAAGCTCATAAATTGTAAGGTCAGTATCAGGTTAAACTCTTGCTATGTAAGACAATATAGGCAAATCCTGAACAGTCTTATTACCACACCTATTTTTCTGTGTATCTGATGCAATTCCCAGCTCAAAGCTCAGCAGGAGATTTCCTTTCCTTCTTGCATACCTCTTCAATTTTTTTCCTTCTTCCATTTCTCTCACAGACCATTTTTACTTTTATAATGCAAGATTACAAAAATGAAAGTTAGAAAAGCTAAATTGACTGCTACGCTTCTGAACCATCATTTTATTACAGTCATCGAACTGAAGTGTTTTAGGCAGCGCATCATATGGCCTGTCATGAGCACAATGAATTACCATGAAATGGTAGGAAAAGTTAACTGTGTTTTGCCAGATCTTCAATATTTTTAAACTTAAGCCACAAAAAAGGGCACAGCTCAACATCAGAACAAGTCTGTCCTAACAGCACACTGTCCTGAAGGCATAAGCTCTTTTAGCCCTGGGCTCCCTGGTGCCGGAAGAAGCAGGCTGGATTGGTTAAATGAGCTGACAGGCTGACCTGGCAAGAAGTTACTAAAACTTCCCTGCCAAATCCCTGCTGAAGTTCTGCTAGAGCACTGTCCAGCTGCCTCTGAAAGCACTTGAATTTCAGAAGGGTTTGGTTGTGGTTTTGTTTTGAATTTTACTGACATCTTTAAAGAGCCACCCTGGCTTTCTTTGCATTTGTGAGACAACAGGAGTAGCATAAGAGTAGGATATGCCTCACAGAGTAGAAACATACCAGCAGCTTTGGAGAATGATTGAGTGAGAGAAATTACTCTTCTTACAAGCCTGCTTCAAATGTTGGTGCTGGAGAGCATCATAATTTCTGTAGCTCAGCAACTTTTGTCCCATCAAAGGTATGTTGTAGCACAAGGGAGAACAGCAGTTTTCATTCTACCATGGAAAGAAACGATACTCTGAGTCACAGAATCACAGAAAATATTAGGTCAGAAGGGACCTCTGCAGGTCATCTGGTCCAATCTTCTACTCAAAGCTGGGTCTCATCCTAAAAATTTGATTGAATCCTTTGGGCCTTGACCTGTCAAGGGCTGAAAATTTCCAAGAACAGAGATTCCACAGCCTCTCTGGGGAATCCATTTCAATAGTTAACCACTCCTGCTGTGAATGCTTTTTTACTTAGATCTACTCAAAATTCCTCTTGCTTCAACTTGTGACTGTCATTGTACAACTCTGACAATACCCAGCTGCATCTTCTCCTTAGTCCCCATGTAGGTAGTAAAAGTGGATTTTCATCCCCCCTTAATTTTTCTCCAGGCTGAAACAAATCTCATCCTTTTCTTACGCATTAAGCACTCTCATCCCTTAATTGTCCTGATGGCCCTCCACTCCATTTGCTCCAGTTTGTCAACATCTCCCTTCTGCAAAGGAGTCCAGATGGGGCCTCACAAGGCTGAAGTCACTTCCCTTGACCTGCCTGTTACCTCTCTGCTCATGCAGCCCAGTATGCAGGTATCCTGCACTTCACCTTATGCACCTTCCACAGCTCACTAAAGGAGTTAGATTAACTCGTTTTCCTCTGGTCCATGTGAGGTGGTGTAATTTACCTGCTTTTGGGCTAAAAAACAGGTGGGAGGCTCTGTTATGTAATTTACTCCAAGAAAGAAAAGTATTTTAATCTGTTACATTCACTCTGCCTCTGTTCAGGAGAGGTTTACGAAACAGAAAGGTTCCATCTGAGCCTTTACAGAGTGAGGAAATCGTATGTGCTCATACCTCAAGCAGAGAAAAGCATCAAGAAGCATTTTGGACAGCGTGCCAGAGACTTCTAAAACATGCAAATTTGCCAATGTAAATCTTCCTAACTGTTCTATTAAAAAGTTGCTTTAAAACCCTCCATATGTATTGGCTGCCAATTACATTGCATTCCTTTAGTGACTACAGAATTGAGGCACTTTATCTCTGAAATAAAACTTCCAATTGTGTCTATTTAAGTAATTTGGCTGCCTAATTCTCCTGGCTTGCTATGGTTTGGTACCACTCTCTGGCACAGCCCACTCCATGTAGCATTTCTGAGTCCGCCGCCCCCTTCTAAAGACCTACAAGATGTGTCCCTGTGGTGTGCTGGAACAAGAGCTGTCACTGGATGCAGACACAAACACATGCCTGAGAAACAGTAGTGAAGCAATGAGCAAGAGGCACGCCATATTTTGTCAGTAGGAGTGTTATGAAATAGCCACAAGAAAACTCAACCATGTTGTTCTAATTTATGACAGAGTAGATAGGGTCTTTTTCTGGAACATGAAAATGTAATCCATCCCAGTCTCTCTTTCCCCACCACCCCTTTCAAATACTAGTCTGCACTGTCATCAAATTAATTTAACAGTTAAACAGAGCTGATTTCCAACCAGGACCTTACAAGGATTTAGCCTTCCTATAAACACATACACTTTCAAAAGGAATTGTGGTGATGAGATTGAGAGCAAAATATCACCCAGAATCCTTTAAAGATTGAAGACAGGGAAAACAGAAAAGGGATTTCTTCATGATTTAAGAAAGATAAATATGAGATTCAAACAATCAAAATAACAACATTTGAGAAGTGATAGCAGATGTGCCAATCCACATTCTTTAGCTTCAAATTCTCCCATTCCGCGTAATTGTCAGCTGGCCCCAGAGCCTCATAACACTGTATAATGAAACAATTGCACATCTTCTAAAAACAGAAGATGGTGAGATCTCTTAAACAGCTTGCCCAAAGACACTATTGTGCCAAAATTTTTATGGGTTTATTCAATAAATTAAAAGAAATACCTCCTATGAGAAGCAAAAGACATAACAGAACTGAAAACATTTCCTGTAGGAGGAATATTTTTAAACTTTTACAGAGAGAGGCAAATGAAAACTGAACAGAGCACGGCCAACTGGTTTCTCACCACATTACTCTCAGTAGGGTGCTACTCAACTGAAATTACCCTTCAGAGAAAAAACGAAAAAGTTAGTGCTCAGAAATCATCTTGCCATATTACAACAGTGGTAGAAAACAAAGGGATAAAGTAAATAAAACCTGAAAATAGAAATGAAAAATTTGTATTAGTCTTCCTCTTGCAAAATCAGTTTTAGACGCTCAGCAGAGGTACAGTTCCATCACTGAAAATCAAGTCCAGGCTAACTCCAAGGCAATGCAAAAGTAATCTTAATTGCACTAAAAAACCTAAAACTAAATCTTTCATTTGTTAGCAAGGTCTGTAACATACTTTGTACTTTGCTGAAAACCAATTTGTCCATTTATGAGAACAAAAGTACTCATTAACATTAGACTTGGCCAACCCAAATAGGAGGCAACAGCTACAGTGAAGCAGCTTTTTTTTATTTTTCAGTATGAATTTCAGGTGAGGAATGCAACAAGACAAAGTATCGTCCTTTTTAATGTTTGGCAGGGAGGATAACTGAAGATACACATAAAAAGGAGTCCTAGAAATGGATAAAAGACAAGCCCAACTTAAAAACGTCCAAGTGCATGGAACAGGAACTCAGAACTTAGCAGGTGAGAAAGAGAAAAGCAAGTTCCCAGCAGCCATCAGGAGAGTTTCTGCATTGGAATGAGCGTTCATGTGCATCCTCACTAAGTGCAGTGCTCAAAAATCTCTTTTTGACCTTACACACTCATAGAGTCCTCATGGGTAAATAGTTAAGTCAGAAAGTCTTTTCTTTGAGAGGATACAGAAGAGATGAAGTAGGGAAGATCCAGAAAAGACAATTCTGGTTTCACAACTGGGGATGCTGATGCAAGCTGTTCCCATAGCCAGGACTGTGAGGATGATGACCCAGGGATGACAGCTTTAGGGTGTGAAACTGATGCTTGGTTTTATGAGCCAGAGACACAGTACCTAACCTACTTAGGTCCAAAAACACAAACATGTGGTACCCAACATCTGGTTCCAGTACAACAATGTGGCAAGCATCAGGGACTGGAAGCTCATCAAATCCTTCAAAAACACTCTCAACTCTCCCAGGGATTTAATAATTCTTAGCTGACAACTGGAGTGGAAAAAACATGTAACTTGAAATAGCCAGTCTGTATACATCTAGGAAAAACTAAAACTCAACCAGAAAGCCTCCACATACATCTCCATTGACATGTATTATCGTTACAGGATAAGAATAGAGAAAAAACAATAGAAATTATTTTGAACCAGCACAGCTTAAAAAATTTTAGAAAATAATTAATACAACAGTTTTAAAGAGAGGTGAAGAAAGTAAATTCCTAAGATTGAATGGTAACTAAAGGCTTTGCTTCCTTCCTGGTACTCTGGTTTGATTAGTAGTCACCAGCCAAAAGGAAAGCACACATCTTAGTACTCTGTTGAAGTATGAAAGTTCAGTACCTTCCAAAATTGGCCAATGAGTTGCAATGCCAAATTCCAGTGAAGTCTGAACCTTGCCCTGAACCTCCTTATTGCTCCCTTTCCATTTTCCATAAATTGAATGGAATATTTGGCCTCTTCTCCCACAATCCAGACACCTGGTTCAGTTAGCAACCAGTGTAACCCAGGAGGTACAAAAGGTACATTTTAAAATGTTAGCTCAATTCCAGTAATCCTTATGCTCTCAAATACTGTGCCACATAGCCAAAGAATCAAACATGAGTGGTGTTTTATCATGTTTAAAGAGACTAAGACGGGATTGTCATTATAATTTTGATTTTTAGTACCTTTTTTACATGAAGATTTCAACTCTCCAACTTTGACACTGCTACACTGAAGTTACTACTATGCCATCATGACTGTTCAGCTCTACGTGCTCACAACTCCCTGCTGGTTTCAATTACGACATTTACATCTGGAAGGAAAAAAAAATCCCCCAAACAGGCTTAATACCTGTGCACTTATACAGCCACAACACTGCAGAAGAAACTTCTGCAATGTTCTTCACCTGCAAGCTGTCACAGCTGCAGTTCTTGCCGTACAATAGTCTGCAAAACTAAATGTGCTTCAACTCCACCATGAAGTCAAGACAGCAGTCTGGATTGTTAATATTTTAGAGGTTACTCAAAATTACTTTTCAGTCTCATTTCTATTATTTTCACAAGTTCCTTTCCCATTACTTAAGCAATGCACACTTGAAGAATTCTGTCTGTCCTAGCCATCAACCCCCATATTTTCATCCAGTGTCTTCAGACGTAATTTAGTTGAGAATGGGAAGAGTACATTTGCCAAAATCAGAAATACTGAATATATTTAGTTACTTTTAATGGCATTCCTGTCATGAGAGACCCACAACATTCCTGCCCACCGAATTTTGCTATTATAGAACTCTTACAGCATTGAATGGGACAGACTTATGCTGAGACTAATCTGTGTGTCCAGTGGTTTGGAATGTCTTATGGATGAAAATAAAGCAGAACAGTTAGTTCACTGGTAAATATGAGCACACACAGATTTTTACTTAAAAAAAAAAATCTTCCAAAGTACAGTTCTCACACATCTCATTAAAAATCCCCCTCAACAGAAAAAATGCAAGTTAGCCATTTAAATATGCCAGACCCTCATTTTGCTTCCAGGACAGTTAATCAGAGCTCTGCAAGGGAGTATGTTCCAACATGTCTTCTATCCATACAGCAAAATCCCTGGGATAGGTATCAAGGTGCTTAAGGGTAACAGACACTGTGCTCACAATTGATGTCCAACCTGAACCTCCACTGAGAAAGCTTGAGGCCATTTTCTCTTGTCCTGTCACTGGCTGCCTGAGAGAAAAGCCAACTCCCACCTTGCTACAATGAAAGAGAGAATCTGACACTGCCTTCCCAATGAACTTAAACTCTGAAGTATCAAGCCAGTGAACTTACCAAAGCTGACCTCCCAAGGCACCTGTCAGCCGAAGCCTGTGCTGTGAACATTCACTACTTCTGATGGCCATGCTATAAAATAATTCAGTTAAACTAATGTTGTTCTGATAGCAAAGATTGGCTTCTCCAACATCCTTGCAGCTTGTCACAGCTTGGCCAACCAGCAGCGCAGGAGACACCTGGACAACTCCTGGCTTCTCCCCCAAAACCTGGTGAGGAACAAGTGAAACCTTCCCTCCCATGCCATGGAAAGCTCCTCCTGTAGTGATCAACAGAAAGCCTTTCTGGGCGACCCAGGGGATCGCAGGTTGAGTCAGGAGGAGGAGGTGACGAAGGGCTGACAGCTGACAGGTTGCTGACCACAGCAACCCGGTTTCACTGAGAAGCAAATTGCAAACTAAGGATGCTGCCCCCTGCCACCCAGGGGCCAGGCATGCAACTGGGAAGGCTGCAGATGTTATGCTACCATTGCTTTAAAATCAGCTTCCCCCCTCAAAAAAGCATATTAGTTGGAGATGGTAATGTTTAATTAGTTAGTTACACACAGACTATGACAGCAAAATAATCAGGCCATTGAAGCTTAAGTTGTAGATTTGGTTCATCATAACAAATAGATTACTCGGATACATTCCCATGATTTGCCATATTTTTTATACACATGTTGTGGCTTTCCATTACCATCTTTAAGATAGAAAAATAAGCAGAAGAATTAACACAACTTGAGACTTCACACAGATCTATTAATCTTGAGTTATTCTGGACCCAGCAAACGTATTTCAGCCAGTCAATGTAAATGCTTGCATCTTTAACCTGTACAGGACTACTCACATATGTTAGCATAAATGTGTGACCAATTTTGGCAGAATCAAGGCATCAAGGTATTTCTAGATATTTCTACCATCTTGTCCATGATATTTAGTTTACTTAGAGAGTCACTTGAGCATACAAAGCACTTAATGAAAGCATAATAGACTTAATTTTGCAAGTGAAAGTGAATTTTCTTTAAGGAAAATGGCATAAAAGGACAGCTGGGAATGGAGGATGAATGGGTTTTTTCCCCTTATTAAAAATCCCCCTTGTCTTTGTCCTACTGAAACCACTGGAAATGTTGTTGCTGATTTCCACAGACCCAGGAATGGGTTTTTTTATTTAAGCAGCTTATATACATAAGCAGAAAGGTGAATGAATAGCTGACAGCAAAGTAAAGCTCTACCAAAAATAATCTTTACAGTTGTAAAATATTATTGTGAAGAAAACAACCTGTCAATAAAGAAGTACCAGGTCACGGAGTAGTGAGAGACACCTCTGTCAGATGAGGCTTCACATTCAAAAAATCTGTGGACCTAAGCATACAGGGCTAACACACTTAGGTGTGACCTGCTGCTGAAACTGGAAATCCCCTGTGCATTCAGGCATTCCATTAAAAATTATTTATGAATGGTGGCATGAACTTAGCAGCAACCTTTCTCTCCCTAGGCCAATAGACAGGCTTGTGGTATAAAATGCAAAAGTCAAAGAATTACAATGCAAAAAAGGTAAAATAAGCAATCCATTTTATTCTCATGGCCTCATAACAAAGTTAGTATGGGCATTGTGGCCTCATATACAGAAATCCCAGATAAGTAGGGCATGCATGCTTTAAAGCCTGTCTAGAGCTGGGCCAGGTGCCCCTACCCCTGCAGCCCCAAGGCACCAGCTGTCCTGGCAGGATTCACCCAGCGCAGGCTGCAAACCCCACCTTCAGCATGTCCCTCTAGGTGCCACCACACAGATCCAGCCTGGACAGGTGCAGGAGGTCCTGCCCAGAAGTTATAATACTGAAGGGGTTCTGAAGAGCAAACCTCCATGGCATTTTTACTTCTCTTTACTCCTTTACACATTAAGGTAGCGGGGGAGAAAATAATTCCCACATGTATCTCCTAGTGCATAACCCTGTTGCTTCCACAGTGGCTCTAGAGCAATATTTTCTAAAAAGAGCAATTACACTGAAGGTGTTGGAATGAAGGTAAAGAAAACAGATTTTGCAATGAACATTTATTTTACTCCCAGCTAACAGGATTGGAATTTTTAAGTACCACAACCAAAACTTCCAATGTTCATTTTCATTAGGCAGTCATCTGTTCAGCTGTCTTTTACAGCCGAGTAAAATCATCATTGTGATGTATTTCATTTCCTAAGTTGAATAGAAATGGAACTACAGATTTCCTATTGAGAATACAATAATTTGAATAATGGGACCTTTTAAAGTTATAATATTAAAAGCAGTTACTTCTTTTTCACCCAATAAAATGTGGATTTTTTCACCTCCTCAAGCACACTTTCTTTGCTGCAGCCAGGATGAAGCTGCAAAGACAAAAAAATCCTTGGCTTCCAAAAAACTGAACCTTTTCAAATAAACGCTAAATAGGAAGCAAACAACTAAATCCTTCAGTAATAATGCTATTTTATAATGAGACCAGACTCAATGACCATTAGGACACATCCCTAAAATATGAAGGGGAATAAGATCAAAATTACGAATGTGCAGCTTCTTTTAAAATATAGATTAATATAATTTGTACATGTCTTTGCTGAATAAGTAAGTTCATATTTGTATATCATCTTGAAAATAGCAACTCTGAAACTACCAAGTATCACATTAAATGACAACTGACATAAAATGCTACCAATTCATAGTGACAACACTGACCCTCTGCAGGAGGCCAGCACACCCTGCTCCTGCATCACAGCCTCACCACTGTGACAGCTGGGACAATGACATCCCTCCCAAAAAAAGGTTTGACTATTTAAAAATGCTAAACACACACCAAATTAAGAAAGGACCCAGTATTTTTCAGTTTGCAGTCTGAAGATGTGTTGTGCTATGTGTTTTGACAACATACAGATCTGAAAAAAATGCCCCAAGTGTCCATCACCTTCAAATAGATTCAGAGAAAATCTGCTTAGATTTACACATCAGAGACTGTGCTGTGAGTCTCGGACTATGTCAGGACACTCTGCGCAGGAAATCTTATGTATCTTATACTTTTTGATGTACCCTATAAAATCATAAGTGGATAAGCAGCAAACTTATCCTTAATTAGTGTGACCACCTATTATCTCACTGTCCACTGGTGGGTTTTTGCCACTGATGCTGCAACTCCCACAAAGTTCTTTGACATCGTGAATTTTTTACTATCTTAAAATTCAAGCATCAAGATGAACTCTTGCTAAGAGTAACTTCTGATTACAAGACTTCATAATAATCCATTTTTAAAAACTGCTAAAATTCTTCATCACCTCTTTCAACATTAGCCAGCATGCCTGAAGTCACCATCCACATGTTGACACTCCATCCCAGTTGGCAGATGTTGACAACTTTTATACTCCAAGCAAACAGGGGGATATGGGAGCTCAGGTAAGAGGCAGCCTTTGCCCTTAAAAACTACATTTTGTAATCTCGTGCTGTCATGGTGCCTAGTTTGGCTTTGGATCTCAGATCACTGCATAAAGTAACCATTTTACAAGGACTTCCACATCCCAGTGCAACAATGGGACTGCTTTATTGATGCATCTAATTATTACTGACTATTTATAGTAAGTACATCTGAAATGGAAATGGAAATGGAAATGGCTGCCTTCTGATCCCAGTTCTCCAGAAGGCACTACTAAACAGTTAAGCAGGAAGCCTCATCACCATGAACAGGATGGAGAGTTTCTTAAAACAAAAAAATTTCTTCTTCTTCTTCTGCTACACAGGGCTCAGCATAACCAACTCGCTGAGCAATCGCTACCAGGAAACAACGCTACATTTTTTGAAAACATTCGTCCACATGGTATGGTATCTGCAGCCCAACACCGACGACATCCAAGTTAAATGAATAAATATTTGCATTGCAAAGTTGGATTTGTCTTGGAATACAATTGCTCCTCATGTGGTTTTGACACATGTGCGTTGTCAAATAAATCACAGCTCACTGGGTGTGCACATTAAAAATAATTTGTCTATCTTGTTAGAAGCCATCACATACTTCAGTTTAAGAGGTGTGAAACTGGAAGGGGAAGGTTTTACAGGCGTGGGACAACTACACATGGAACTCGTCGACGGAACGTCAAATATCCGACCCTCCAGCGCCGCAGATGCCAGCTCCCAGCACCAACAACCACGGCGGCCTCGACGGCCCCGCCGCACGGAGCGGACACGCGCGGGGTCTCGCCGAGCCGCGCACCCACCACCGGGTGGGCGCTGCTAGAGCCCCGCGAGGCCGCCCCGCCGGGACGGACGGGCGGGCGGGCAGCGGCGGCGCACGACGGGGGCGAGGGCAGCGCGGCGAGTGCCCGTCCCCCGGGGGCGGGCGTGCCTACCTCGGATTTCCACACGACGTAGGCGGCGGGGCGAGGCTCCGGCGGCGAGGGTTGCCCCTTCCTCTGCTGCAGCCAGCGCCGGGGCGAGGAGAAGATGCTGTTGGCGGGGCTGGCGGTGCCGCTCAGCGCCAGGGCGGAGGGGGTGCGCGCCAAGAAGGGTAGCTCGCAGCCGGGGCTCCGCTTCCCGCGGAGGCTCTCCTCGTCAAAGAGAGCGCTGCCCGGCGGCGACCGCTCCAGTGGAGTGCTGGGGGTGGAGAAGGAGGCGCCGTGGGGCGGCGGGGCGCCCCGAGGACCGCGGCGCTCCCCCGGGGGGCTGCCGGCGGCCCGCGCCCGCGCCGCCCGCCCCGCGCCCTCGCCGTCCTCCCGGCCGCCGCCGATGATGGCGGGGTCGAGGCTGCGCGTCTGGCGGAGCCTCCGC
The DNA here is from genome assembly GCF_009650955.1 of Corvus moneduloides. Taxonomy (NCBI): domain Eukaryota; kingdom Metazoa; phylum Chordata; class Aves; order Passeriformes; family Corvidae; genus Corvus; species Corvus moneduloides. The sequence continues at coordinate 104,452,690 of NC_045477.1, forward strand.
TTGGAGAGGCTCTTGGCGGCGGCGGGGGCGGCGGCGGCCGGGGAGGAGCAGGAGAAGACGCTGCTCAGGAGGCTCTGCGCCGACATCGCGGCGGGCGCTGCCCCGGGCACGGCGGGGCGGCCGGCGGTCCTGCCTGGGCTCTCGCTGCCTCTGGCTCCAGCCCCCGCCACGGCGGCGCGGAGCCGCTCTCGGGGCGTCCCCCGCGCCCGGGCTCAGTCCCCGGCAGCGCGGCCCGACGGCGGCACCGCGGGGCTCATGGCGGCGTGCGGCGCTGGGGCTGCTCCGGGGCTGCCGCCGGCGCGGTCACTTTGCTGGGAGGGAGAGGGAGGGGAAAAAAAAAAAAAGTTACGAGAGAAAAGGGGAGGGAAAACGGCAGCAGCGGAGCTTTTATCTGGGCTCGCCGCAGGCTGCCAGAGTCACTCCCCCCTCGGCCGCGACGCGCAGGGGAGTCGCGGGCCGCCCCACACACACACACCCCGTCGGGTCCAGCGGTGGCGAGGCTCGTCTGCTTCCTCACACGGGGCGGGGAGAGCCGCTCCCGGTGTCGCCTGCACCTCGGTGTCGCCGCGGGACGCCCCTGTCGGGGGCGCGGGGGTGCCAGCCCCGCCGGGCTGCGCGGGCAGCGGCGCTGCGGGTCCCGGGCGCTGCCGCACTGGGACGGTGCAGTTGCGCTTTGGGGAGGGATCGAGTAGCGGCTGTTTTCCGGAGCGATCGTTCCCGAGGTGCAGCCAAGCCTCGGTCTGGCCCTTCTGAGCCCTGCGCCGCGTCCCACTCCTGCCCCGGCTGCTGCCTATGGGACCCCCGTCTGCCCCGGCTGTGTCGGGCAGAGATGATGTCTTCAGGAAAAACTTCCAGCAATAAACAGGATGCTCACCGTGTGCAGCACACGGGACAGGGTCTTCAACGGAGCTCGACCTGTACCTGTGTTCCGGCCCACGTCTCTCTTTCTATCCTCTGCCAAAACACCTACTTTGAGGGCACATGGACGTGAGCCCCACAGGCAGCATGGGTCACCAAGACCTGTAACTCTTCTGCTGAGTACCTCACAGCCGCAGAAAAAGAAAGGAGTGGGACCAGTGGAGCTAAGCCTGCTGAGGACTAGTAACTAAACATGTCTGATCTTCCATTGAGATTTTCTCTGTTCCCACTCCAAGCATAGGCAAGGAAACATTTACCAGAGAAACAGAACAAACTTACGCAAAATTATAAAGAAATGCAGAAACAACACACAGAGAGGGACAATACCATGCAGCTCCATGAAGGCAGCCAGCTCCTTCCTCACCTGGAGTGAAGGAAGAAGCCCCTCAGCTGCAGAATCTGACTCCTGCCTCTTCTCCTAGGTGGGAATATTAAGAGTTCTCCCCTCACAGGGGGAGTTCAGCAGATGCTTGTCAGGTTCTTTCTGGATCCCAACACCATCATTTACTTAGTGTTTAAACTTTACTAAGTAACCTTTAGCTTCATGGGTGGGTTCGGTTCTGTTGCTATTGTGTCAGTGAACGCTACAGCCGTTACATTTTTCAAGTTGGAAAGCAAAACACAAAACCAAATCCTGTTTTTCTTCCTGACCTATACTTTTATATGGAGTAAGTGGAAGATGCCCAAGGACAACTCGGGTGCAAGTGGCGAACCTCCGCAGTCTCAGATGAACTCACAGTTAGACTACTGATTCCATGGGGCCTAAGCACCCTTCTTTTGACTTGAAAACCCACCGGCTCCATAAACCCTCCAGTCTCCCCAAAACTCTCACAGGCAGCTCTTAGAAAATTTCCCTAGAAAAAGCCTGGTTATTTTGAAAAAAGAAAAGTGCTTTAGCATGACACAAGGGTTATTTTCTCCTCATGCTGCATTTTTGCCTCAAGCCCTAGTGCAGGGTTGTGTTGTTCTCTCTGGGGTCCTGAAGCCAATGCAGGTAAATGCTCTATGGCAGCACTTTCTGGTTTCATCGATAGAGTAGACAGTTCTCTGTGGCTTTGTTTAAGGTTCATAAAGAGCAAGAGCACACAAGTCAATCCACTTTCAAAGGGAGGTGTTCTGATTCTAGGTAATGTTTCCGAATGAGATTTTTTTGGTTTTTGGTCTGCAAAGTAGCTTTCCCCTCTTATTTTAATAAACTGTCCTATTGCCTAATTCCAAGTTCCTCCACAGCTAAGGTTGCAGCTGTTTCTGTTTAAAGCTTCATTTCATTTTGCCTCTTCATTAATGCCTTCAATAAGTTGTCATGCTTGAGACTAAAAAGAAAGTCTGAAGCATAAAACAACAATCTGCGTTTGTTTCTGCAGTTCTGTGCCCATTCTAGCAATTTGGTTGAGAGGCACATCTGCAATACAATTATACATACGTGTGGCTCCAAGTATTCTCTTTTTTTGTCCTCTACAAACATATCACGCGAACATGAAGGAACAGGAAGACATGAGGAAAAATGCAGAGAGGGAAATTCAGAGCTGTAAGGAACTCATCACGTGAGGAGTAGAGAGGACAATCACATTTGCTTCCAAAATTCACCAGAAACAGTTCCCGCCACTCTCTGTGAGGTGCCCTGCCCACTTTGAAGAGCTGATACTCTTGGGCACAGCTGGTTGCCAGCAGGCAAACCTCCAAGTTTCCGATTCAGATCCTTATACACTGCACACACAGCCTGTGAAAGGAGACTGAAACGATCAGATAAGTGCATAGTTAGGAGCATACATCAGCTTACGAGTAGCTACTCTAAATGAATGGAGGCAAAGCATTCTTATTTCCACCTGCTTCAGCCCAGGTATTACTTACTGCCCAGCTGGTTTAGTTCATGAAAGCCCTCATGAAAAATTATAATTTTCATAAGACAGAGACCTGGAGGATCACAGCTGCAATTCAAAGAGTAAATGCAGCATATGTATAGATATGTTCCACGTAGACAACTTCACTAATGGTCTTAGCTGCTGTCTGCATCTTTCAGGGGAAACGGCAATAAAAGCACTTGTTAATTATTTTTGAGGTTTCTGTTCATCATCACTATGAACTGCATTATTGTTAGACCTGACAGCACCACCCTGAAATAGGCTTGAGCTCTAGTGGGCATGGACAAAAACACAGTCCTAATTCCCAAATTTTACTGATAACTTCCAGCCACAAGATACTGGCTGGGCAGCCATATCTGCAGAGGATTAGTGAGATAATATTAGTTGATCTGATGTTGGTCATCATCCCTTCTCTTCTGAAGCAAAGCACTGGAACAGACTGCCCAAGGAAGCAGTGGAGCTGCTATCCCTGGAGGTATTTAAAAAACTTGTAGAAGAGGCACAAAATGATTCCATGATTCTACTTATGCCTTCATTGCCTTGACGTTCACCAACAAAGTGTCCCAGCCCTTTGTGCCTCAAGGTGAAAAAAACTGTAAATAGGGGAAAAGGACCAAGTCATGGATCTTTGCTTGAGGAATCCCAGGCCATGCAAGTCTCAGGAGCCAGCGGGGATGAACCCGAGGGTGCTCAAAGAGCTGGGTGATGTCACTGGAAGGCCACTTTTTAAGTTTGAAAGGCCATCAAGATTTGGAGAGGTACCTAATGGCTTGGAAAAGGCTAAATGTTGCACCTATCTTCAAAAAGAGCAAGGACTACCCAAGCTGCTACAGGCTGGTGGCTTCACTTCGGGAAAATCACAAAAGCGAGTTCTCTTAGAAGCCATTTCTGGGCACACAGAGGAGAAAAATGTGACTGGAAAGACCCAGCATGGATTTACCAAGGGTAATCATCAGTACTGAAACAGGTTGTGGAATCCCTCTCATTGGTGGTTTCCAAGACCTGACTGAGAAAGGCACTAAGCAACCTAGTCTTAGTTTAGTTTCTGCCCTTCTGTGACCAGGAAGTTGCACTATAGACCTCTCAAGGTTCCTTCCAACTTGAATCCCTCTCTGGTTCTAAACATATACTAATTTTGAATCAAAGTCAAGAAAACTTTAACCCGCATAAATTTTTTAGAGACTTTGCATAAATGCCTATAATCTGACTTAATAACAAGCCCATTGAATGGGTTAGTTTTAGAGAAATGATGGTCTTACTGTTATTTTAACAATGTCTGGTTTTATAATGCCCCATTAAACTGAAATTGGAAGGAGATACTGCCAGCTGTTTTGGTTGAATTAAAAAAAAAAATTGTTTATCCAAATGTGTGTGTATTCATCTCAAGAATTAAAAAAAAGTCTGTTTTGTTCAGACTTCTGAACAAATCCCTGAAAACAAGGGTGATTTGGAAAATAGCTTTTTGTTACTCGAATTATTTCTTTAGAATTTATTAAGCATTAAAAAAATTCCCAAAGCCACACTTTTAGCTTACTCTTTTCTTACAGAAGAATTCCTTACTTTGTCATTCCTGGGATTTGATATTTTTGGACAAAAATACTTTTGTCTAAAATATATCTCTTCCAGTCTTTCTGTGAAAACAAAAGAGCTGTTATTTTTTTTACAGAAGTTTTGTCTGTATTGCAGTGGAATTGATCTATAGACATTTCAGCACAGCACGCAAGGCTGGTCCTCCAGAAGAGAGAGTGCTACAGAAGTGTTTGTGGAAGCAGCTGTGGAGTGGGTGCATAAGTCCACACAAGGAGCCAGCACCCAGATTTGGCTCCATGGGGTTCAACTTTCACCCAGCAGGTGATCTAGTCAGTGCTTAGCTAGGACAGCTGATGCTGTGCGACAGCACACACAAACAAAAAAAAAATTTAAAAAGAGAAAAGAAAAGAAAAAAAAAGAAAAAAAAGCCATTTTCTATAAACGGAAAATGAGGCTTATTTATACTGGAAGGGAGAAGTGATCTAATGCCATTACTCCTCAAAACGTTTGCTGCACTGAAGCAATAACAATGACAACGGGGACTGCTACTGTATGTCTACTACATATCCTTACAGCAGTTACATATACAGCATGCGTATGTATTTTATAGCATATAGAATATATAACTAAATATGGTGTACGTATTTATATGTGTGTGTCTACACGTATATACATATGTACGTTTAGATATACATATATATATAAATATAGCATGCATATGTATACACTAGTATTGGGGGTTATTTTTCCAGAGAGAGAGAGAGAGAGAGAGAGTATTATGCCTTCTGCGCGCCAATCCAAGCATTTCAGTGTCACACAGACGAATCCATGGAACGTCCCGGGGATCGCCGAACCTGGCCGGGCGGGGCGGGGATTCGGGCCCCGGGCCCCGCCCCCGCGCGGCCCCGCCCCCCGCCGCGCGCGCCGCCCGGAGCCGCCGTGTCGATGCCACGTGGGAGGCGGCGGAGCCGCCGCCGCCGCCGGGCCGGAGCCGCGGCCCCGCTGACGCTGGGGACGGCGCTCGCCGGGCGCCGCGAGGAGGGGAGGTCGCGGAGCCCCCGGGACCGCGCCGGGATCGCCGAGACCCGATGGGTGCTCGGCGCGGTGGCGCCCGGCTCGCGGCTCGGCCTCCCGGGCCTAGAAGCGCTGGCGGCGGCAGCGGGGCCTAGAGGCGGCTCCCCGCCCTGGGCGGCGCCCTCGCTGCTGCAGGTGCCGGCGGCGGCCCAGCCGGCCCCGCGGCGGGACGGCAGCGACCTGCCCGCCGGCGCGCCCGCCGCCCTGGCCGTGCTGCGCCTTCAGCCCGGCGCCGAGGGCTCGGCGCGGGCGGCTGCGGCCGCGGCCGGGGCCGCGCCGCGCCTGCGGACCGTCTACGTGAATCCGCGCTGGCTGGAGCGCCAGGCCGCGCTGGGGGCGGCGGCGGCCGCCAGCCCCTGCGCCGAGGCGGCGGGGGCGGCGGCGGCAGCGGCGAGCGGCGCGGCCGGGGCCCCGGCTCCGGCTCCGGCTCCGGCGGCGGCGGCGGCGGCGGCGGGGCAGGGCGAGGCCGAGGCGGCGGCCACCCCCTACGTGGGGCTGCGGCGGCCGCTGGGCTACAAGCTGGCCAAGGCCACCAAGGAGCGGATCTGGCGGGGGGAGTTCATTGACCTCTTTTCCTTGCTCCACACAGAGCTGGCCCCCGAGCACGGCCCGCGCCCGGGGGACACGCTGGACCAGTGGGTCTCGGCCTTCCTGGTGTACGCCAGCGTGCTGTGCGAGAAGCACCCGGCGCGCTGCGGAGCCATGTTCAAGTACCTGGACACCATCCGCAAGCTGCACGCCACCTACGGGGGCACCTCCTGGATGAACTACGATGAGGACTTCCGGCGGCGGGCGGCCAAGAACCCCTCACTGCCCTGGGGCGACGTCGACTTGGACCTGTGGATGAAGTGGATGGCGCCCCTTAAGTCGCTTGTCCCCAGGCGCCCGCGTGCTGAGAGCGAGACCCAGGCCTCGCCGGCCCAGCCGCCACCGCCGGGCCAGAGCCCCAAGCAGGAGGAGAAAAGCCAGGTGTGATGGGCCGATGGCCGCGTGTTTCTCTGCTCCGCTGGCTGGGCATGGTGCTCCCTCGGACGGGAAGAGGAGAAAGGGGCAGTTGGGGTGCCCTTGCCTTGGTCGGCAGCTCTCGTCTCATGGCACTGACCCTTTGCTCGTGCTGACCATAGGGACATGGTATCGTGGGTGCCCAGCTGGCCACCGTGAGAGGTGTACGCGTGGATGGATGCTCTGAGCAAATGTTTGAGCATTTATTTCTCCAGCCACCAGAAAATAGAAACCCCACTAATTCTCTCTTCTGGTATATTTTTGTATTTTCCTGAAGACATTAGAAGAAAGATGTTCTGTGGTTTTGTTCTTTTCCTCTGAGTTGTCTTTAAAAAAATCAACTTTCTCAGCAGTACAGTTATTTGTATGTAAGACAAAGAGTACAGACTTTCCTGTTACTATGGGAGCATGTGGGCAGTTGCAGGCAGTGTGGGATGGCGAAAAATAGATATGAATAAAGATAAACTTCAATGGCCACAGTGTGCAAATTCACCATGACTTGAAAATGAAACCTGGTTTGGGGCTCAGTAGATTTAATCCACAAATTAGAGCCTGTTTTGTGGGAAAAGATGATGAGTGTGATTAGGAGAAATAGGGAGGATTTAGTGTACTTGTTTTGCTTTCAGTATAGGCATCACTATATGAATTGGTATAACCTGTGGTGGATGCAGGCACATCTACCCTCTCTCCTGCCTGAGGCATGACGCTGAGCTCCACAGCTACAAAGGGCTGCCTGCCTATATTAGGGGTTGTGCTGCTTCTCTTACACTGGTGATTGCAGTCTTCCAAATCCCCAGCACAGAAAATGCTGAATGTTGAGTTTCATGCCAGCTGAATGGTGACAGATTCTGTTATATTGGCTATGTTTGTTTCTAACCAATTTTTTTTTTTTTTTTTTTACAACTGTAGAAAGAACTTTTGCCTTCCAGAAGAATTTTTGCTAATTTTTCAGATGCTGTGCTTCCCTGGGATTGCCAGCACATAGTGGCTAAGTTGTTTGACTCATGTTAGCCTGGTCCTTTTACAAGGCATCTGAACATATTTGGTGTGTCACACTGAGTCTTGTCTTTGGTACCTATCAAAAGTAACTTCCCTAGGCCAACCTGTGACAAAGAAAGGGAGCAAACACCACACAGTAATATAGATAAACCCAGACCTGTTGGCCTTGTGCTTTCTGTGGTCTATGCTCTGTGTTCTGCAACTTTTTCTGATGTGTCTGTTTACATTTGTCCATTCTCAAGATGAATAGCTCGGTTCTTGTTTTCCTGCAGATCTTATGTGAGCACCAATGGGATATAGCTTTCTTCTCATCTGAGACTGTACCTTCAGCTTGTCATGTTAACCACTCTTGTAACTTCTTCCACAGCAGCTGGTCTGTCAGTGCAGAGCTTTGCTCTGTTGTGTGCTGAGGCACCAGGGGTCTCGATCCAGTTTGATTTCATTGAAATTTCAGTGGTTTTTATCAGTGTCATTGATGTATTTTTTTTTCCCAGAAAGTGTGTAAAAAAAAAATAAACATCTTTATTTTAACAAAGTTACAAAATATCAGAAGTTTAATGTTTGTGAAATGAGTGGTACTTCAGCAGCACAATGAAAAAGTAAAACCTGTGCAGTTAATCACTGTGGTTTTGGCCACCTTTCTGTTATTAGAGCAGTTTTTAATGGGTAGCATATAGTCTCTTATAACTGTTTAAAAATGTCCTTAAGTGAAATGATAGTTTGAGCAGCTGTCAAATGTTGATGAGGCCTAGGATAAAGCATGAGTGTATCATTGGCAAGGTTGTAGCAAGGAAATGTTTTCTTGGAGGTGACCTGTGCATTTCCCCCATATCTCCCCAGCTCCTTGCAAGCTCTATTTATGTTGTGTAAAACTACTTTAGCAAAATAAGATGTGACATCACACTCGGGCAAAAGAATTGTAGAATTAAAATGGGAGAGAATAGCCTTTTATGGGCTTAAGACTTTGGACAGAACCTAAGCTTTTCCACATTCATGGTGCCAAGAGGAAGAGGAGGTGTTTTACAAAAACCTTTTTTCCCAGATTGTTGGTTTGAACTGATTTTTGTTTTCATAATTTCAAGGCAATAGCATTAGGCAGCCTGACTGGATTTCATTTCCCGTTTTAGTCCAAGACTCCTTGAATTTCAGCATCTAGTTTAGTGCCTCTATCTCTTGATACTGCGTTTCCACAGATGGTTAAACAGTAAAAATGAAGTCAAGGTATACAAAGTGGCACTGGTGAGAAGCTGTAACTTTGCTTTACGTGGAAAGAACGAAGTGAGAAATTCTAGTTTTAGTTTGAGTGCAATAATTTGTGTGTGTGTAGGATAGCTGAGATTCATTCCTGCAAATTTATGTCTGTATGTATAACTTCAGACAATTCTCTTTTTTTCCCCAGACTCCATGAAAACAGAAGACCAGTTGGGATGGGAGTCAGACTAAGTGGGTGAGTTTATTTATAAAACTGAATAACTTTGGATCTTAAATATTTGCAGATTTGTTAAATACAGAATTTCTTATTGGTGCCAACAGCCTGACTCCGTTGGTGTTTAAGTGGAGCTCTGGTATTCTAGTGCATTCTTTTACCTCTGCTTCTGTTGCGTTGCAAGCTGTGCTAGAGAAGACGTAGGAAATTCATTTTACCCAATCAGCAATTGTAACAATGGACTACAAACCCGCAGAGCAAGCCGGTTTGCTGGAAAACAGGAATTCCTGCAGCGCAGCACTTGTCACAGACTATCCAAAGAGGGCAAAGATTCAGGAAGGTGAATAAATTGAACATTGGTTGAATGAGGTCAGGAACACTGTCCCGGAGGAGAGCCCTGCCCTAAAATACTACTTTGAAAGTAAAAGCCAATTTAATGCGCAGATTAAACCTTCTCATTTGACCAAACTTGTGTGCAGTCCTGGATCTTTGCAGATCACAACCGGACACTTCAAAACCCTGTGTATTATATTTGTTTAAAAAAAAAAATAAATCATAACTTGTCTTGTTACAGCTGTTACTTTTGCCATTTCATTGAGAGTATCTGCAACATAAATGTGTATTTGACTCAAAAAAGGATCATACACTCGGTATAATAACTCAGGTTGTCAACAGAATTATTCTGTGAGGCTCAGTATCCTCTCTCAATTGTTCTGCATTAACCATTGCTGTCATTGCCAGGGAGCCCAATTGTGCATTACAAAATTCTTCATCAATTATAATAATTGACCTAAGTTATGATTCTGTTTTTATCCTAGTAGAATACTTAAAATCCTGACCATCAGACTAGACCTTTGTAGTCTGGTGTTCATGAAAATCTTTTTCACTGATTCACAGTTTTCATTCTGCATCTCAGTATTTTGTTTTCTCCTTTTTCCTTGCATACTAGGGGGTATGGTCAGGGTAATACTATGATCCAGTAATGCGCACGATGGAAAGGGTTTGCCTTTAGTTGTTTCAGGAAAAAGCTGCCATTATCTTCTCTCCCTTTCTTGATAGTTCCAATAATATGCATAACATAAAGTGTTTGTAAATTGATATCAAACTGTTTGTGACTTCACCTAAATAAATTTTTATATTTAAATGTTAATCTTATCGGGTTTTTTCCTCCCTTGTTCTTGTATTGCCACTTCCTTTTTGTAATCACTTTTTTTCATCACTTGACCTTTTACACAACTTCTGGTTTTCAGTTATTAAAGCACAACTGAATTTTAACTAGCAAGTGAAAATAAATCAGCCTTTGGAATTTTCTTCCAATATTTTGCATAAAGACTTCATAATGTAGCTGTAGTTGTCATAGCTTATTCATCTGCCAGTTGTTCAGACAGTGATAGCAAGTATCAGGCCTTGAAAATGAAATAGCTTCTGTACTAAAATGTCAGTATCTTAATGGCCTCCAAACTGAAACTGATCTAGTAAATGCTGAGATTCCTGCATTTGATACAGTAGAATATAGAGCACTTTTACAGATGTTACAAAGGTACTTTTTGTTTTCAAGAAGGGTCTTAAGCTCAGTCATCAGATCACTCGTGCTATTTTTCCCTTGCCCTCTTGTTTTAAGAAATCAGAACTTGGTTACTCGCTGGTCTGTGCTGTGTTTGTTACCATCATTGCTATATGAACTACATGGCTGCTGCATTGCTGCAGGTATCTCCTGAGCAAGTGCTGTAATAGTGGCAGGAATTAGGGAGAGTTGTGGGAAGAGGTGGATGTGGAGTGAGGAAAGGTGAGCAGATACTGGTCTCAACTGTCTCCCTGATGAATTGTACAAGCGTGGGTCTTAACCTACTGACTCAGAGCAGCAAAGCAGCAACAGTTTTGGTTTTTGTGTCCTCTTCGGGAGCAGCATAGCCAGCTGGAGTCTGAAACACTTCCTAATGTTCTTTGCTGAGACCTTCTGCCAAGAATGTTTTGGGTTTGTTTGTTACTCTCTCCAGCTTTCTTACAGTCTGTTGCCCTTCCTGGTGCTCTGTCACCTCCCAGTCTCCTGGTTGCTACTGGTGCTGGGTTGGACCACCCTGTCTTCCATGTCTGCTGTAGACAATTGCCAGAGCTCTACCTTGCTCTCCAGTGTCAGTGGCTGCTTTAAAGTTGCTGCCTGCTTTCATAATGAAATGTATGTTTCGTGTTATTGGCAGTGATGTTTTTGCAACGTGTGGGACCTCCTCCCCTCTTTGCTGTTTTTTTTCCTCACTCTCTTTGAGCCACCCTGTAGTTTCACTGTGGTACTTGTGCATCCTTGCTTTGGGGTTTATTGTTGGGTGTGTGCTTTGCCTCTCATTGCTGTGCTGTAAGCTTCTGCAGGAAAGTTCCTTCTACACTAGTTTCTCATTGAAAGTGTTGGACTTCAAGGGGTTTCTTCAAATTTCAGCAGTTAAGTTACTGAAAGGTTTGCTTCTATCCTTGACACTGGGAATAACCCTTTAACTAAGTGCTGTGTTGGGATAGAGCACACACTTGGAGAGAGGCTTGGGATTCGACCATGATTCTGTTACTCTTTGAGTAATTGTGATCTGCAGTGGAAACCAGTGATACACAGGAGTTATTTTTCTATAAATACTGTTTCTCTAAGTCCTATTTCATAGCATGGGGGAATGTCTTTGGTGTTGCTGCAATTTCTTATGCTTTGCTTGAAAAACTTTGAGCATTTTTACAAAAGTGCTGCAGAGCTTTTCACTAAGACTGATGGAATTTCCAGTTGGGGATATTTGTGAAATGTGTGTGAATTGATTTGTTTGGGAGGACCAGCAGCTTATGAAAAGACAGTTTTCTCTCAGTTAAATAGAATTAAGGGGCATACTTTTGAGGAGTAATTTCAAATAAGTTTCTTTTTAGGGATTTCTAGCAGGATAGCTTTTTTTTCCACAGATGTGCTTTTTCATGTGCTGGATTGATATGCATTGTTTTTGCAAAGAACAAATCAAAACTAGTGCAGTGTGATTCTGACAGCATAAAATGAGTTGTAACGTACGGATAAGACTAAAATACTTAAGTCTTTAAGCAAGCTGGTGTGCTTGGGGAGCTCAGAGTTGAGCTGTAGCAGAAGAAGAGTCAAATAAATGGGATTTCTAACTTCCACCTGTGGGCAGCAGTTCAGTTTGAGGTATTTGAAGCAGCTGAAAAGACAAGGCTGTTACTACTCTTCTGGTCTTATTAGTATAATGATATGTCTTTAAAGATAAGGTGACAGCAGAATGTTTTGCATGTGGGGTATCCTGTTGCATCTGCAGTTGAACAAAACTACTTCCAGTCTCTGACGAGATCTTCTCAGTTGCTCAGTGTGATTTCCAATTTAAGCTTCAAACATTGCTTTCCCATCTTCCACTGTCTCCATCTTACCAACTTGGTTATCTTCTTCATAAAAACCTGGTGAGCACAGCAAACGTTCTGAGGGCAGTGTCTGATCAGCCTGTCTGTATGTACAGAGCCTTTCACCCCCTGTGGGTAGTTCTACTAAGTTGCGTGGTCTAGCATGAAGGAGGTCAGAGCGTGTCTTCAAGTGTGGCTGGATGGAGAGCACACTGGAGGCTCCCCAGCTGCCTGCAAGGCTTGTGTGTTTTTGAGAAGCCAGTGGCACTGACAGCATGTTTTTCTGTCCACTCCTCTGGTAAAATCAAACCCAAAAGCCCCAGAGACAGTTGTAACCATTGAGGGGAAGGGATGTGACTCAGTTCTAACAGCCTTAGTGTTGGTGGAAATGTTGCTTAGTGAGTTACCAAACTTCTTTTTAGGTTATATGCTTAACAGGCACTGCAACAATTGATAGTGTCTGTGGAAGTGCTTTTGGTAGCTCTTCCTACAAAGAGATTGTCTCTGAAAACCTGGCTGGAGAAATTATAAAGATCTTATTTTCCCATCTTGTTTTAGTACCCAGGTTTGGTTTTTACCCTGTCATGAAGTTTAGCATGCCTCAGCCCAACCCAATAAAGGACAGAAGTTTTTATCCATAAAATCTTCTGGGTCCAGCATTTTTTTTTTTTTCTTCACCTGGGAATTCTCATCAAAACCACTTGGCATTGTTGCAGTTTAGGAGTTTCTGGGCAATCAGTTAAAGAGCAGTGGAGATTTAAATACATATATATATACATATAAATACAGGAACATGTTTACGATATCTTACTATTTGTAAACTTGAAATAATTCAATAAGTACTTTCACCTTTTTTGGTGATTGTTGCTCTTTATTTACTTTAAAAAATATTTTCTTTTTTGCAATGTCTCAGTGCAGTGTTGCTGTGTCAGTATTTCCGAGGCAGCAGGGGAATGTTTACATAAAAAAACCAAAGTGTTTTCTTTAAATTGTTTAATTGCAAACATTTGTATCCATAAAATCCTTTCCACAAAACTTAGGTAGCTCTTTTGCTTTTTTTCTTTTTCTTTTTTTTTTTTTTATTCTATTTAAAACCCAACCCGGATCACTTTCAGTTTCCAGATTTTTTTTATTTTCTGAACTGTGTAATATGAGCATTTTATCTGAACCTACATAAGCAGGTGTAGAAGATGCCACTTGCCACTTCAAATGGCAGTTCTAATGATCCAAAGTCAGGAGTGGTTATTTAAAAGCAGCTACATTGCTTACACTGGCTGCAGATATTATAAGCACCGTCTGCATTGCTCATACTCAGAGTGTCCATAAATGCCCGCTGTTACCCCCAAATATGAGGTTACATGAAGGTAGTGGGCAGTAAAGTGTGCTGATGTTGGTTGGTGGGGCTGCTTAGGTGATAACCTATGAGACAATATGGTGGTAGAAGACCTGGATTGTGTGTCCCCTGTGGATGTTCCTGGCATAAACAGGGACAAGGCATGTCCTTGAAATGTGCAACATGGGCCAAGAGTTAAAACCTCCTCTGCCTAAACTGGGGGCTGCTGGTTCCCCACTGGTTCACAGCATCAGAACTGCTGGGCTTGGAGATACACAGTACCTTTTTGCTTCTCTTGATCTCTCACAGTCCTTGAATGAGCAGTTTCTGCAGAGCATGGAAACAAAGAAACTTCTTTTTTGTGTTACTTTTTGTTTTTCCTGTTCTGCAGCTTCAGTCTTGACACCTTGTTCTCTGAAGCTCCTGCGAGAAGTGGTGGAACTGAGAAACAGGTGAAGATGGCTGAGATGTTTATGTAGAGTGTAAGAGAAGTGCAGTGCTACTCAGCTTTCCTAAGTCTGGGAATTGTTTGTTATAGCCTGGTTAATATCTCCAAGTGGTGGAGGACCAGAAAAGGTAAACCTACTTATTGCTGTAGCTTGTGTTGCCCAGGAGTGTATCACAGCATGCCCTGTATTTTCAATGGCATGGGCATGGGAAGATTTGGCTGTGGCAGGAGGTGAAAATTACTTGACAGACGTGTCCTGGTAAGATGGCTTACTCTGTGGCTTAACCTGGCAAGCCACAAGAAAGTAAAATATGTCTTAATTCTCTTTCAAAATGCGAAGTGAGTTTCTTGAGATGGTGTTGTTGCCTTGAGCATGTGTGCCTTTTTGGTGTAGAGTGTTTTAAAACTAGTGATGCAAGTAATGGGTCTGGTCAAGCAAGAACCTGAAAGCTTTAAAACGTTAGCTCTAGCTAGCTTCATATGTGACTTTGCTCTGCTCAATACTAGTGGCAATTAAATTAACTGATGTATTCATGTTTTAATGCCTGTGAAGTTGAACCACAGGTTTACACTGGCATTATTGATCATTATTATTTTATGCACAACAATCACAGGACCTAATCTTCTGATCTGTCATCTTCTCTCCTCCCCCTCCTCCTTCCCCCTTCTACCCTGTCCCAATCTGTGGGAGAGATGCCACTGTGAAAAGGAGAGCAATGTCAGGCATCATGGTGAAGGCTGGACTTACTTAGGGAGCTTCAGAGAGTGCCATTTACCTGATGTTCTCCTCTCTGTTGCTGCACCCCTTGAAAACAGGCAGGACTAGAGGCAAAGAGTCAGCAGCACCCAGGTGGGTCAGTGAGGAGGAGCGAGCCCTTTGAGGTAGGAAAGGATAGGAGAGTTGTCCATATTTCATGACTTTCACCTATGGTCCATTGTAAGGATTTGGAAAAGTAGGAAATGCATCCACCCCACACACTAGTACTTACACAGAGCTCCAGAAAAGGGATGAAGTTTGGGGCTGGCTTTAGATTCCCTGCTTTCCCTCCTTGCCTGTTTGCCATGCTTGCTGCAGAGGCTTTGGCAGGAGGAAGGGGTCAATTCAGCACCCCTGCTGCCTGTGACACCTGGGCTTGTGGAGTTCCAAGTGGTGCTGGAACAGTTGGTGCTGCTGGGAGAGGTGGGTGAGTGGTGGCTGAGGGCTGGTGGGAACAGTACAGAAAATCAACATCGTGCTGTGCCAGGGCTGCACAATGACTGCCTGAGCTCATCTTGCTCCGGGAGGTGATGGTGGAAGCAGAAATTTAGTTGATGTCTAGACAAGATGAGTTTGGCAAATTTGAATTTGTAGAAATTGTAACTACAGACCCACAGGAGGCTGGAGAAAACATAGTCAACAGTAAACTAGGGGAAATACTCTATTTGGAGGCCTCTTTCAAGCAGTGAGGAAATAGCAAGTCTGTAAGACTTTGTCATGTGTCATGCTAAGGACTGTCAATACTGAGTCATAAATTACAGAGATGCATTGTACAGATCAAGTTGTTGAGGGTGGCATATGAACATTTATTCCCTGTGTTATTTCCATTGCAGCTTCTACTCCAGTCTTTGTCCTGGAAAAACTCTTTTCCCTTTTTTTTTTCTTTGACTAGGAGTTCCCAGGGGCAGTCAGTGGCAATGCCCTGAGTAGAAGCTCTTTAGAGCTGTCCCAGATACACTCATGGTTTACCTTCCACGTGTGCTCCTTTGCTTTTATGTATGCTGGATTTTACCTCCTGTTGTTCTGTGTAGTTCAACAGTTTGACAGGGCCCTTGACAATTTCTCAGTGTTTCCTTTAAAGATGATGATTCAGCCCACAAATTTCCAAATATCCCAGTGTTCCTTCTAATGTCTTCTGAGTGAAGGTGCTTCCAACATCTCTAAATACTTCTGCTAGGCAGTGGGTAAGAGAAGCTCAGCTTCTGTGTCTTCGAGTTTATTTTGTTCCTGTCATGTCTCTTGTCCTCTGAGACACTGTGCTGTTCTTTACAGTGCAAGCTTTTACTTCTCATGTTTCTAAAACAAAGCTTAGCCACCTGACCTAGGATGCAACATTATGGCAAAAAATATCATTCAACCCATATTGTTCAAAGTGAAGCTGCTCCTACTGCAACTATATAAAAATTACTCCCGTTTTTCTCAATAGATGAGCCTCTTTTTTTCAGCATCACACTCATGTACATTTATTTCCAATTTTCCAGTTGAGTGTTTTCGTTCTTAAAGATGTTATTTTAACAGGTTGTGGCATCAGAAAAGTTGTTTGTTTCTTCCAGAAAACAGCAATTCCTATAAAACAGAAAAGGTCCTGAAAACCCATCTCAATTATTCTGTTTTGTTCCTTTTTACTCCATGAAAGGAAAATTGATTGATCTAGGAATTTGCACAGAAATTTCTCTCACTTTACTGCAAAGCCCTAGAAGTACATGATAATCTTTTCATGCACTTTTTACTGCATAAAGTTGTGTGTGCTAACGAAATATGATTCTTGGCTTTTACATTAATGAAGATGGCCTGCAATACAAGTGGGATGTTTCAAAACCTTTTAAAATCAGTTTAAAATAATTTCTTTTTTTTTTTCCTTAGAGGATAACCAAATTATATGAACCAATTTCTGAGATTATATTTGTAGCACTATCTTTAGTTTCTGTTTTGGTGGTCTGGCTTGGAGCCAGACTTTTTTTTGTTAACTTGGACTTTTTCTGACACAATGCAAAAATGGCTCTGTTTTATTATTCCAAACATCTTGCAAAAGCTACTTTCAGAGTAGACTTTCCTAAGTTAACCAACACTTGTGCAGTTATTTTCTACTTCTTAGAAAACCACAGCTGAAAAGAGCAGTTAAAAACTTAACTGCTGCTTTAAACTTGGAATTTAATCTGTATTTAACACAAGTAAGCTCTCATTTCAAGATTGTTTGATGCAGCCATTTCCCCTGTCAATGTTAATCATACTTTTGGGTGTGTGCAGCCTGTAGGATCTCACACTTAGGGATTTAGAAATCATGGGCTCTCACACAAGTGATTCCAGATGGGTGGATTTTTTCTTTGGACACTCCTGGGTCTTCCCAAGACATAACTTGTACCAGCCAGTCCACACTTGCAACATGATGCCTCTTGAGAGGCATTTGGTGTAGCTGGGCTTTATTGTGCTTGGTAAAGCTGCACTGAATTTCTCTCATCCAGACTTGCAAACAGATTAATACTAGGCCTTACCAATACCAATATAAAAAGAAACACATGACAAATCCTTGGAGGTGACTCGCTGCATACTCCCTCACTTTTACTGTCACTACGGGAGCAGGGAGGTGCTCTGTGCAGAGATAGCTGAGCTGATCCTGGCGTCAGGTACCACAGAGCTGTGGCAGCATCCTGGGGATGTGGGTCCTGGCAAGTCCGAGTCCCCACAAGCATCCCCAGCAAGACAGGAACACAAAGGAGGGGAACTGCTGCTCATCTGTGCCTTTTGGGCAGGGCAGATGTCCACCTCTGTAGCATGAGGTACAGAGCTAGGATTTACTCACAAAGCAGTCTAGGCATAGGAGAGCACTGGATCCAAGTCACACCAGTCCCAACCAGGGCAATGACTAAACCTACATGTGACTGAGCTGTGAGCTACTGTACAGGACACCAAAGCATTGTGCCTGCCTACCTTTATTCCCCCTCCTCCCAAAATATAAAGCAAAGTTTATATAAATGTAAAACACTCGTGTAAATACCAACTGGATTTCATACTCAAGTTTTAAATAAATGTCCATGGTCTAAGCATTAATAAACAAACAAATAAATAAATAAATGGCTGTATGTGTCTGTTTTATTCAAAGCCACATTTGCAATTCAGAAATGTTTGTTGGAGCCATCAGACTTTTCCCAGCTCTAAAGCAGAGAGAGAATCTACTGTTGGGAAGTCAGCTGCCTCAGGTGATGCACTACTCATGGGTGTGTTGCGTCTATTAACTGCAACAGCAGTCCCTGTCTGAAATTCGGGGTGGTGTGGGGCTCAGCTGCCATCTCACAAGAGCATCACAAGGCTTGTCATGTAAAATCAAGGCACCTCTAGCTGGACCAACTTGGGCAAGCAGCAGCATGAGGACAGAAAACTTGATTTGGTTGCTCTCTTGGTGTTCATCATTCCTGTATCCCAGGAAAAGTTCCCACCATCAAAAAAAAAGTTTGTCTTGTTTTAAAACAGGATGAAACTTCACATGCACAGGGTTGGTATCCACAAAGTTTCAATGTAAACTTATTTCCTGGGCAATAATAGTTCTCACTATCCTTCTGAGGTATTGATAGTCTTTTCAATTTCATTCTCCCAGCAGACTACAGAGCAAGTAACAAATGAGTACTTTGATTTTTACCATCTTTTAGTAGTTGGCCTGTTTTCATAATGCAGAAATTATTACACAGATTGTTGTTTTGGCTGGAGGAATAAGTTCTAATACACTGCAGATCTTTAACAGGGAGAATTTGTTCTGGAGACAACCATGTGTCCTGGGAAAGAGATGAGAAAAGATTAACAAAATAAATGAACATTTGGAATGGAAATGGTGAGTTAGTAGCTGCCCAAAGTGGAAAGCAGAGTTCAAGTGTATTTCTTCTCGTGTATGTGCAGTAGTTTGGTGTCTTGGATCGAAAGAAAGAACACACAGAATCTGCCCATTCTTTCCAGTAACTGCCTGCATGTTCACATCCAGCTAACATTTGCATTTTCAGCTTAAGCAGGAATACTGTAACAAGTCCTAGCCAACCAACAGACAATATATTGCAATGGGTAATTTGATGTATTGTTAATCTTTTTTGATCCTATTACATTTAGATACTCGTTTGTTTTCAGCTTGAAAATTTAAGAATGTGTGAGCTCTGCTTTTGATTAGCTCTATGGACCCATCCCACTGTGCATCGTTAATTGGTAAGATTTTAATATCACAAAAACTACAGAGTTACAGCATTAGCAATGGATCCATCCTCCTTTGCACTGATTACGGGTCAGCTGAGGATGTCACTGGTGTGGGAAGATGTATGGCTGATGTGAATCAGCAAAGCTGGCCCTACACTTCACTCATCTTGGCCCCTGCCAGCATCAGAGCCGTGCCTGCTTGAAAACAAGAGGTCACACTCAGTGCACTGCTGAAATATGCCTGTTGTTGGCAGGAGGGTCCCTACTGCAGAGCAGTGAAATTCAACGCAGTCTTCAGGATCAGCCTGGCAGCAGCTCGTGGGTATGAGCTTTGTCATTCTCTTCAGGACGTGCTGAACAAATCCTTAGCCAAGCAATGGAAATGAGATATGTTTTCCAAGTCGTGTCATTGAGTTTCAGTGCAGTGCTTGTCAGTAACTCTGTGTGCACTCCTACTTTGCCTTGCTAAGAGATGTGTTTTAGTCTGTCTGGGAGAGGGATGCAACTTGCAAAGTACCTGTAAATGCTCTTGCTGAGCCTCAGACTGATTCTTCAGCTCCTTAAACAAACCAAGAGATTAAAAGAAAAAGCACTCTCAATCTATTTAAGCTGACATTTTGTTCTTCTGAAAAAATAAATATTTTCTTTTAAGCAAAAAATTTCTAGAGGAAGTTGTAGGGGGTAAAAAGACACAGACCTATTTCTTACTGATGAAGAAGAGACGATAATATGAGAAGGCACCTTTCAAGGACACCATTTGCTCCTTGTCAATACCGACCTACAATACAGATTTAATTATCGAATCTGAACTATTCCTCTTCTAAAGTTTTTTCTGAGCTTTCTCTTCACACATGGTCACTATGCTATTTGTTTCTTTCTGCCTCTGTCATTAATTACTTCTTTAATTTTTAAAAACTCTTTTTATTGTTGATTTGATTAAAAACACCACTGCGAACTTTTTTCCCTTGCCTTACAACTGGGACCTTCACCATGCACTCAGCTTCCCACGACTGTCTCTTGTTGTATGCCACAGCCTCTCCATGCTCCATCTCCCCATACCACCATCCTCTGCTTCTCTTGCTTTGCCCGAGGCTCTGCATGTCCTCGCACCTGATCTTGCTTCACACTTTTTTTTTTCCAGCAGGTCAGCCCCCAGCCTGTACTGATGCAGGGGTTTATTGTAAATTTTGCAGCCGATTTTTTGTTAATTGGTACTGCCATCACTCAATAATCTCCTTTTTAAGTGTGTCTCATATGCCCATAATACTACCTAAACTGGCTTAATTTTTCCCCTTCCAATTCCAAGCCTTCAGGTCTATGGCTGCCATGTTCCAGGGAAGCAGAGAATGCAGGAACTCAAACAAAAGGCCACAAATGCCCACTGACTGTTTTTTCCAACTATTCCCACAACAACCTACAGCCTTTTTTTGTGGCTTCAGCACATGTCACACTGAGTCTGCAGCCAGAAGCATGTGTGTGTGAGCAGGTGAGTGATTATTTGGAGAGATGAGGCAATGCGGTTTCACTGCGATGCGAAACCTCCCAGCCTCCATGACCTCCTTGATAAGACCGGCCCCCCTCAGCATGGCAGGTGCAAACCTTTTGGAAGGCAAGGTAGAGAAACATATCTTGGGAATATTCTACAGGTCTGAAAAAGTTTGAGGCACAGCTTTGTGAGCAGCTTTTATTTTTCACTCCAGTCACAATGTATATGTGACTGGAGTCACATATCATGTGTATGCCTTTGGGAATGGGTTGTGGTCAAGAGAA
This sequence comes from Corvus moneduloides, assembly GCF_009650955.1. Classification (NCBI taxonomy): domain Eukaryota; kingdom Metazoa; phylum Chordata; class Aves; order Passeriformes; family Corvidae; genus Corvus; species Corvus moneduloides. Next base: position 104,473,351 of record NC_045477.1, read on the forward strand.
TTAGGAGTGCATTCAGATTTGCTACTCGGAAAAGAAACCAGCAGCAGCCTGTGGTAACAGAGCATTGTAATTAATCCAGGTGAAAACCAAAACCACATTGAAACTCTCCCATAATTTGAAGTCTTTGAAATCCCAAACTATATCTAATTTTTGTAGCTTAAGCAGCTACTGCTGTTAGATGCCTTAGCTATCTGTTTTAGGCTGAGGTCACCTTTGAGTCAGGGGTGATCTCGTGACCGATAGCACATCACATGTTCCCTCCTCTCCCCAGGACTGATGCATGAACAAGTCAATAACTACACTGAAGATTTTTTCAAAAAAAACCATAAATGTATCAGTTAAAAAAATTAGTTAAGATATTCCACTGTTAAATATAAAATGTGCTTCTCCTAATTGGTGGCAAGTTCACTTTTATAGCATTTTACTAAATGAGATATGTCAAAATCATTCTCTTGAAAAATGAAGCATTCTTTTGAAACAAATTAAGGTCACCAGTCTGTTTCAACTTGGAGGGAGCAAGGCAAATGAGAGACTGACTTGATCCAAAGCCACCTGACTTCAGAGAGAGTTGTGCTCATTTTTGGATTAGGTTCTCCCATAAAAAGTGACATAAGTCATGGTAATGGATACAGAAGCTGTAGTACTGGATCACCCGGTAATCTGCTATCAGATGTGAACACCTCTGCATTATGCTGAATGAGAGTGAAAAATATGTTAGGTATGTTGATTTTTTTCCAGCCATGGGAGGACAAATAATACCACAGCCAAAAGAAAGTGTTATAATACTTTATGTAATATCTTACATATAGCTTATGTAATAAGAATTCAAACAGACTGTGTAAGTCTCTAGGACAAGACATACCTCCCACCTACATTGTTTTGAACCAGTATGAACCAGCAGAGTGAGTTTGCCCAGCACCTTGCAATTTGTGTCTATTAGATAGGGTATGAAACACCCTAAATAATCATGTCAAACCACAGCCTGAGCATATAATAAAACAAGCTATTTCACAGAAAGTTTCAATCTTACAAGCACAGTCATGCAGCTGAAGTGTCAGAAAACACACACATGGTCAAGGGAACCCCTCATGTGCTCAGAATTAAGTAATCAGATGAGAAGTTGCACAAAAAGGCCATTAATCCATGATTTCCACATTTCAGTTTGGCCTTAAACCTGGCAATGTTTAGCTAGTACCCCAAAGATCATTCCAGGCTTATGGATATCTTTCCACCCTCAGCTGGAAATATTAAACAAGAGGTTGTCTGCCTGGTGGGATCTAAACAGTGCTGCTATAACATCTTTGTGCAATCTCTGCAGCTGGAGTTCTCAAGAGGTTCATGTACCAGAGGTCCAGAGTTTCTCAGTGGTACCAGAGGCACACTTTGCACCTGAAAATGTGAAAAGGGCACATCCTAGAGGAGTGCTTCCCTGTTGTTAAAATATGAAGTGCTGTTAATTCACTTACATGGCTCTTTAATAGAAGAAGCCAAATACCAGGAAAATGTTTGCATGTGCCTCCACAAGAATCAAGGATGCCTTTGAAAATCATTTGCACCAGAAATCATCTATTTGCAAAGTGCTGTCCTATGTGAAGAAACAATCCAAAGTCCTGGAAATATAACAGCATGCTTAAATGACACCGGAAGCAACCCGGCACCATGCCAGGCTGAGGGAGAGTATTCTGGAAGCTATACTTCTGGCTCTATTCAGCCCTATTAATTAAGAGAACTAATCAGTGTGTTGCAGAAAGTTTTATTATCTTCCCAGACTCATTTGAGATCACTATTAAAGGAAATATAGGCAGTGATTTAACCACAGCAAGTCTCTCAAAAGATCAGATACTTAATTTTGCTGAAACAGAAAAGGCATCCTGAGGAAGAGAGATTTATTTTCATAATAGGGTGGAAAACATAATCAGCTGTCTCCAGAGAGGCTGTAAGCTGTTGGCAGTAAAAATTTAACAAATAAAATGTAATCTGATAATCAGTTTAGTGCTGTGCCTTTGCCCTGAAATTGTCTGTATGAACTAAGAGCAGAACATCATGAACACATGGCACTCGAGCTGTGGCCAGGCGATGCCAAGCTGGAGTGAAGGCATTTTCATACACATTACTGCATCCATGTCAACAGTACACAGAGCTCCCCTGAAATGAAGAAAACTAACTACTGCACAAGGGAAAAAAACAGTACCACAGAGAAGTCCCAGAAAAGTGAGGAGAAAGCAGCAGTTATCCATCAGGCACTGCTTCCCTGCACAAGAAGGGGCTCGGCAGCAACCACTTGCTAGGAGGGCCAGGTAGGGCCACACTGCCACAGTCAGTGACAGCACCTCAGCAGGGTGAGAGATTGCAGTAACCTCAGGGGGCCTTCAGTACCTCCCTGGAAGTAAACTATAACAATTCATAGTGTCTTTTAAATTGGAAAGAGTCTCTATATTCTTTTGTAGCTTGCCCGCACTTAGATTTCACTACAACATATTAAAGTGTGGGAGATGGCCATAAAACAATCAGATGAAGCATCTTCCTTACCTCAGACTGTGTTTAGCATTGGAATGACAGGTTACATTACTGTGGAGCAAGGACTGCATTTGTTTACTCACTGAAATATAGTCCGAATCTAAGAGTATTTGAGTTCCTTTTTCAGCCTTTAAATAATCATGTCTTTTCACATCTGTTAGTTTTTCTGGAACTCAATCAGTAAAATGTCTTTCAGTTTTCATTTTTAAGTTCATGTGCTATATATAGACCATATGATTCTTAACATATTATGCTCTGTCTATATGATCCTCTATAGCCATAAATCAGTTTTCTTGTGTTTCCTTTTCAAAAGATATTTAAAACTTTCTCATAAACTATTTTCTAGTCCTTGGTATTTTCAGATAAGTACAAAATATAAATCTATGCCACTTTCAGTAGCCAAGGATATTCTTAGTATACATGATCCAAAAAAGTTTGGACATTGCATGAGTAGTCTGATATAAACACTTGCCTTCAATAAATAAATTAAGTATAAATATAAAAAAAACAGTGTAAAGTGATTTAGTTTATACAGAAATCTAAGTGCAAAATATCATACTTTGGATGCCAAATACTGTATTAATATTGGACAAAAATGAGCCACTTACTCCAAGTAGCTTCTCTATAATCCCAACATCCTATCTTTCCAAATTCAGGACTGGAAAGAACAATCTTCCAGGCTGTTGGAATGATCCACTTCATAGTTTATTCAGCCTTTCTCAGCTCTACTCCTATGTTATGCACAATCTGAGGAGACCCCAAGACTCATCTCAGAGCCCACTGCCCACCAAGAAGATTTCAGCCAGCACCAGCTCTCCTGGATTTGCAGGTTTTGTTATGAACTCCCAAAATATCCCTCATCTGATGCTTGATGAAGATGAATCCCATAGCCCTCCCCAGGACCCTTGAGCAATGAGATGCTAGGCATCACAAGAGCGAAGCTGGACCAGGGCTTAGGGCCTCTGCTCCCCTGGGACTTGAAGGTCTCTGATTTACCAGCCACCTTTAGTCATTCTTAGTTGGCACATGCAAGGAAAAGAAGCATAGCACATCTTATACTTCTGATAGCTGACTCCAAGGTATCTCATCTATTTCTTTTTTCCTAGTAGGCTGTCAAGAAGATCATCATTAAAGATTTTCACATTTTCTCCAGACTTGGGTCCACTGTTTTTGACAAGCTTCCTCCTGGCATTGGGCTCTCAAAGCAGCTACTGACTGTATACTGACTGTAATTCCTCTTTCACCCCTTCATAGCATGGTATCTACCAAATACAGCTTTGTTGAAGGGGTAAACTACTTGTGATTGATTTAATTAGGACATTAATTTGTCCTTTAATGTCCTGTCCCCCCTACAGTTGGGCCATCACCCTCAAGTCTGTTCTTCTGCCCTCAAGAGCCCAAGAGGGTCCCTGGAGAAACCATGCTGGACATAAAACAGGGATGATGTTCACCTCTTGACTTTGGATAGGATAAAGCGGGCACCTTCAGTGTTGTCACACCAAAGTAGCTACTGATATTTCAGCATGTGTTAATACTCTTTGCTGAATAGGAACAGAGTTCAACTTGTGCCTAATTTCCAACAAAACAGGGAATTTCAAACATGGGTTTATCATGTGTTTTGCTGAATTTTCAGCCTCCAGCAAAACAACCAAAGAACACAGGCAAGCCCACCATGTGAGAAGCCTTCCGTCTTCCTCTTTCCAGGGTGCACTACCTCTGTTTAGTTGTATTTGCAAATGGTAAAATAAATAAATGGCACTGTGTGTTCTTTAGCTGAACCATTCTTTCCTGGGAAAGGCTGGTTAGTCCAGAGCACACCAAGTAATACCAGAAGGCAGAAAAGACAAGAAAGAACAAAGACACATTCACTTAGCACAAAATAAATATGGTGAGAAGGGAATTACTCAAGGCTTGAAAGAATATAAACCCACATTTTTAATTCTTTATGTAACAGTGACAGCAGCCTGAGTAATCAAGAAGAGGAAGTAATTGCTTTAAATTAGCATAAACTACACTCTCAATTACACTAATAAAACACAGTGGGAACATTTATATCACTAGATTTTTAATAATCATATATCTAAAACTGAGAGAAAGAAAAAAATTAAAAACTCACGTTAACTAGGAAAACAATTTAAATATTAGGTATTAGATAGGTTTGATTTGGGACAAAAAATCACAGAACTATCAGAGGAAAAGAGTTGTTATTTTCAGTTCATTGAAGAAAATTCACTGGAGGTGTGGTAGACCAGGCTATGACCGTTTCTCTACCTTAGCTATCTAAATCCACCTCTTCCCATATCTGAGGAATTACTGTGGACACCAGCTGCTGGACTAGGCTAGACTGACAGTTTTAACACTTTTCAGTCTCTGTGAATAAACACTGCCTGGAGCAGGGGCAGGTCCAGGTCCTGCCTCCTGGAGGAAGGACCAGCCACCAGCCTGTGCAGTCAGTCTTCATCATTTAGTCTCTTTTCACAGCAGTATTTATACACAGTGAAACAATATTAGGGGAAGCCTGTAGAAAGCTCATTGTGAACAACTTTGTGAATTGAATGCTGGGTGGTATTCTAAGAAATGGGAGAAAATCTCTGGCAATGAGAGAGTGGGGAAAACAAAAGCTTTATTTTTTCCATTCCCATTTTCAGACTGGTTTGTGTAGCCTTTCTTATAAATTAATTAGGATGGACTGACTGGGAAGAAAGGATGGAGAACTTGTGCACTTTATTTCTGAACTGGTTTCCAAGTCACTCAGAGCTTGGAAGCAAAGGAAGGACTGAGAGGATGGGATTTCACACCACAAAGTCAATTCACAAAGATCGATTTGGCATCTCAAATTCTTTCCCACACCATCTGCTGCTCACCACTCCCAGTCCTTGACTCATAAGCCCACCTCTGACCTCTACCTCATGCCAAATATCCTTCATTTTATAACTGTAGACAGGGCTATTGTCTGTCCACAATAATTTGTCTCAGCTTGGGAAGATAGGAAGAAAATGTGGGAAGACACATAACTGCTTTCAGAACTACACTCCTTTCTATAATTATTTTTCTAAGAGCCATCAGTCAGATCCTCACTCTGAGGATAGCAAAGGCCATTCATGGTTATTTCCCATGAAACCAGGACTGCCATTCTAAACTAAAGTACTCTTTTGCAAATATGTGTCATGCGGGGAGAGCATGGAGTGCTTCACTGTTTCAGAGAGCATTTTCTTTTTGCACACTCAGAAAAATGACACTCTATTCCAAAGCAACTGCTTGCCAAGTTTACAGCTAAAGTAATTTTGGAGTTATCCAAGCAAGGAAGAAAAGGAAATACATATCCCAAAAATGCTTTAATTAGGGAAATTTATGTTCAGGGTCTAAATAACTTAGGAGATGCCTAAAAAACTTCTGTGAATTATGAAAAGAAAAAATCATTCAAAAGCATAGGGGCCAAATAAAGCATTGAAAATATTGAACTACTGGGCAGATTATAAAAACATGAAATGTTAATTTAAAGTTTTAAAATTGGCCTTATCTCCACCACTTTTTCTTTAATAAAAAGAGTAAACATAGGTTAAGTTAAGAAACAATTTCCCCCATATGGATTTTTCCTTGTGAGTTCATCTAGAAATAATTCCTAAGTGCTCTTGTCATGTCAAATGAAAAACTGTTAAGAATGCTTCAAAGAAATACATCTTCCTTATAGCAGGCTTGTTATTTGGGTCTTCCAAAGGTTACCTTGGTAACTTTTTCCATTGATCTTCCACAAGTATAGTCCACATCCTGTTGTATGAGAAACAGCCAAACCTTTCAAGAATGCTAAATCATATTTCAGTATCACTCTGTACTTTGACTGAAACTTTGCTTTGTCCGACTTGTTCAACGTACAGGTAAAGAAGCAAAAGGAGGAACAGAAGGTGTCAATGGAGTGATCTTACAGAATAAAAGACCACATTGTATCTTGTTATCTCAGGTATTTCTTTTTTAAAGTCTCTCCCCTTCTTTATACTTTGGAATAAGGTGACCATGAAGAATAGAGCTTAGCAAAAGAATGGGCATATGAAAAGAAAGACTTTACTGTACCAGTACATCGGTTGAATGTTTGTATTGCAGTATGTTTGGCAGCATGAGGACATGCCTTTCTTTGAAAAAGGTAATTTCATAGATCAAGAGGGGAAGGTGTAATTTGCTTACCTGTACTTCACAGCAACTTTTCTGCCTCTTTGAATAAGTGCACAAAGTCAGTTTTTGGTCGGTTGGTCAGTTGTTGTTTTTATCAGCCACCATTTATTTTCATTAATTGCCATTTTATGCTCTTACACAAACATAAGGAAAAATCTTGACCTTGTGCATATTCTCACCCTTCCCTTTCCGACTCATGTAAAAACCCCTACATCCGAAGAAAATTACTGGGAACACGCACTCCAACCAAGTGAGTGGGAAGTGTGAGAAGCTGCAGGCTACAAGAGGAGACCAGAAGTTGTGGCATGGGCAAGTTTCCTTTATTGGGAGTCTTTCCTGAGCACTACTAGAAACCTTCAGGGAGGTGCTCTCAAGCTACTCTTTTTTTCTGAAAATTGAACGGGAATGAAAAAAAGGTTCTTTGCCAGGAGAGATAGCAGCCCATTTCATTATAGAACAAAGTGTCAGTTCATCTCTCCCCACCCTACGAAAATGGAAAATGGGTGAGAAAAACACTTCAGAAAAACCAAATGGTTATGGGGGATCACAAGTGATACAATGAAAGAGGGAAAAGTAAAAAGTGTTGAAATAGAAAATGGGGGCGGTAAAGAGCAGGACTGCTAGGGTTACAGAGGTTACATTAAAGAGGAAAACGAGCTATGTGTGCATCCCAAGGCCCCCTCCAAAAGTAAAGAATTTCACCTCAGCCTGTGCAACTGCCTGAACTTGAGGACTTTTCTACAGACCGCATCAAGGGACTGTCTGCAACTACAAGGGGCTCTACAGCAACACAAGCATCAAAACCCAGGGAGTGGCTTTACAGAGAAGAAGAAAGCAAAAAACACTTCTGTGCTATGGAACTGCAGAATGGAAAGGGCAGACTTCTAAGGCTGTGTTCCTGAGAGCCTGGGTGACCCGCTCTGACATCTGGGGGATGCATGCTGCTGCACAGCCTGTCCGTGCTCCACAAATCCAGAAAGCAGCTTCTTCTGCCCTCAGTCTTGGGGCATTGGGGTGCCCTCTGCTCTCTTGGGCACTGGCTGCATCTGATTAGCCACACAACACCCACCTAACTCTCCTGCAGTGGCCTCAGCTGTTCCCTCCCAACCTGAACTGCACGTGCCCTCTTACACACCCTGCCTTGCTCAGCACTTCCCTGGTCACCAAGGCACGCATAAGGTCTGTATCTTTTTCTTCCTTCCCAAGCTCCTGACTTTGGGGCAGCAGCTTGCTGAATTATTTACGATGTCACAGTGCGAAGGCCAGGAATGAGGGAGGTTTGCATTCCAAGAGAGCCATTTCTTTCCCATGAAAAGCATGCAAAATCCTAATGCCCAGACTATATTTTCTACTACAGACAAATAATTTCCATGATACGTGGTATGTATAAATACCTTATTTCTACCTCTTCCCCTACAAATTTTGCCCTCCATAGCAACACAAAATAATGACAGAACCTGAAGGAAACCAGTAAAATTTTGTCTATTTTCCTTGTATTTATTCTATGCAGATGGGGATGAGCATTTCTAAAGTCTCAATGAACACCCTTTGAATTACTTGTGATTATGAGTACTTCATCCTTTTTTCCCCCCTCAAGTACTTCTACAGCTTCATTGACCCCACTCGGCTACTGTGGTCAAGCCTCTCTCAGGATAAATGTATTCAGTATGTTTTCTCCTAGAAGTCTTGGGCCGGTGAAGGGCAAATCTGAAGATAAAACTGGAAATACAACTGAAGGCCTGAAGATTGTACAGCCTGCTGCCTGGACGCCTGCAGGCCCCATGCCTTGATGCCAGCACCATTTCACACTGCAAGACTGCTTCACAGTCCATTTAAACCAGAAAGGTGGGAAAGTTTTAGCTTTAGCTCTGTGCTAGCTTGAAGTATTATTGTTATTTCATGAGACAGGAACTGAGGCAAAAATACTGAAGTGAAATGTAATATGTATTTTGTCATAACTCTACCTGGAGTTATTTAAGTCTTGATTAGTTTCTAAGAATATTTGTCACTATATATTGTTTGTACTTCAGCCCGAGCTTCTGCTCAACTTTGCTATAGCTACATTTGCTCAACCTATGTTCCAACTAGGCTCCTTACTGCACACACAGCCATGCCAGGACAGCTGGAAGTGGAGGGGCACAACAGCCAGCAGCAGAAACTTTTTAAGCTTCTTCAAGGAACCCTAGCCTGAGACCTTCTAAAATTAAAGACATCTCTACCAGTCACATGCAGTATAACGTGGGGTGTTTTTTTACCCAAAGGACTCTAAAGCTATGACCACAGCACTAGAAAAAACAGGGTCTGGAAATGAGCTTAAGCACTTGACTGCTAATTGCCATTATGCTTAACTGCAAGCATGTGTCCTGGAAAAGGTTTGGCTCATGTCAGCTCACACTGTCTCAGACAGAATCCAGACCAGGACATGGTGAGTGTGCAGCCCATTCCAGCAGGCAGCATGCACCAGGCAAACGCTGACCAGCCTCCCCTTTTCCCTCTTCCTGTGCCCAGCGTCACCTTTTTACACTGCCTTCAGACTCCCCAGGGCATAGGACACATTCTCAGCTTCATACTATGAAAATGTCACTCCAATAACCCTCTTTTTTTCAGGAAAAGGAAGAGCCAACAAAAAAAGCACAAACATACTAATGATTGTGTCTTAGGTCTGTGGAAAGGAAGCAATTGCTTAGTAAAATGGATCTGGTCAGGCCTTGGCACTTGACCAAAAAGCCAAGTGCCTTCACTTGTTTTTTTCGGTGTTATAAACATAGTCCAGCTGCAAGAATCTGGTCTTACCTTCACAGGGTAGGCAGAAGGCACATGTGACACTAAGGTCACCATCATTTGGACAATACTCTCAGGCACAGGTGGATGGAGCTGTGAAAGGCCAGGAGCTGGATTCAATGATCCTTGTGGGTCCCTTCCAACTCAGCATATTCTGTGATTTTGTGATCCTGCTGAAACCCTTGAGGGCCTTAGAACCAGGAAAGACTTTTTTCCCTTGTGCAGAACAAATGTTGGTTTTGACCCTAGAAACAACAATCACTTTGGCTGAAACCTCTCTGAAACAGACACCCAAATAAGAACATCAGGAGGAATCTCATTCATAGGTAACAATAATTTCACCATCTGTAGCCCTTTTTATCCCTGAGAGTCTGCAGCTTTGCAGTAAATTAGGGTGGTTTATTTCTACTCTTTGTTTTTATTTTTAAGATCTCAGAATTTAATTATGTTGAAACAGGAAGCATGCTTCATTTAAGTGATGTCAGGATTCCTTTCTTGAGCTGTTTCATGGGAAGAATCCTTACTTCTTTTTCTCTGTTTACACTGAAGGTTCATGAAGCCAATGTAAACAGCAAAATGAGTGTAAACACCAGGGATTAACTTTAGAAGATTTGAAAGCAACAGGGTTTGCCTTAATAAAATCAAGCAAATAGTTAAGCGACAGGGTTTGCCTTAATAAAATTAAGCAAATGGTTTAATACTTCTATATATCTCTATATATAGTTTAGAGATCCTGAAGAAGTATGTTCCACTTATTAAATATTCACCATTTGAGCTTTTTGAGGATTATCTCAAAGAAACAAGGATAGTATTATGTTGGTGTTAAGCTAATTTTTTATTAACTTCAGGGAGAGGACAACTGTGTTATTGCTTCATTAAATGTGCAGACACTCACTGAAGTTGTATTCTCTGCACCGCAATACAGCAAGAATTTTATGCAATACAGTATTCTTAAAGGACTGTCTCTTTCTCATGAGCTGTGCTTTGACTCTAACTGCCTCCTCCTCCTGCTTATTGTAGATATCCTCTGCTTCCTCTGAGTGTCCTGTAATGTTAATGGGGAAATTTCCATGATTCTAATACTAAAATTCCTGGTTATAATTACTTTTGAAAACCGACTGGGCAAAAAAGAAGAATGTCACTCTGCAAAAAATAATATACTATCTTGCTCTGAACAATGCCAAAACTAATAATTTTGCTTTCTAACAAACAAAATGAGAAGAGAAGAGAAGAGAAGAGAAGAGAAGAGAAGAGAAGAGAAGAGAAGAGAAGATGAAGGCAGTGGCTGTTAAATAAAAGTTTAGAACGAAAGTTATACAGTTTTAAGAGATTCTGATGTGGCCAATGTGATAAGAGCCTCATAAAGCCAAAATATCCTCAGAATTCTTAAAAGTTTCTGCTCGCCGTTTCCAGCTTAAAAAAAAAAAAAAAAAATGAAGGAGGGTTTTTGAAGAACTCATTGCAGGGCTAAAAAAAATACCGATTGCTTAGGTATAACCGAAGTCTCACCGGGATTTACAAGAAGCACTGACAGTGTGGGTGCTGGAGTTCATGGAAACACGCCGTGTCTCTACTGCGCTCGGCTGATGTGCCTTCCGCTTCAGCACCGCACCAATCCAGGTGGGCCAGGCAAATACACTCCTGGCACCCGAACATCGATCCCAGGAGAAACAATGAAAAGCAGGGCAGATTCAAACAACAGCAACTAACACCGTGCATATTGCATCCTGCCAGACTAAGTGGGTATGTCTGTAGGGTGCCGTCACCTTTCTGTTTGCCTGTGGACGTACGGAGAGAAGCCCGGCAACAGCAGACGTGGAGGTAAAATTGAGGTTACGCACACCGTGGCAGTGAAGGCTCCGCTCGGAGCAGATCGTGGGCAGGCGGCGGGCACCCCTGTTCTCCGGCCAGCCTAAGTCTCAGTGTTCCCCAGGGTGCTGCGCAGGAAGGATCGAGCAGGGAATTCTCCTCTTTGAGGGACCCCGACACCTCTTCCCCGCGGGGCCACGGCGCTGCCCCGGCCCCGCGCCCGCCCCGGACTACAGCTCCCAGCGAGCCTTGCGCCGCCTCCATCTTCCCCCTCACAAACAGCGCGGGCTGCGTTGTTGAAACACAACCCCTTGTTGCAATAAAACCTGTCCTTGAACAACTTTCTCAGAGTGTGCTTTGAGCCTGCAGTGAGGCGGGCAGCTGAAATAGATCCTCAAATTAGACGAATTAGCACTCATGATCTCGTTGGGTTCACTTTGGCAGGAGGCCAGAGTCTCCACTCCCGGGCTGTTCTGTCTCCCAGAAGAGCTGTAAAGCCGCTTTTCTTTCCTGGAGGCGATGTAGTGTCCTGGGAATGTCCTCAAAATACGTGGTGGATCGGCTCATCTCCTGGTTCAGCAATATTCAACAAGCCCGGCTGCTGGTCTCTCCCACCACTCATCGCCCTTCACTGTTCCTCAGCATGTGGGACGATGACCCCGAAGATGCTGCCTGACATTGCTCTGCTGCCTGTGATTTTCTCCTTGCTGCAGACTTGCTGCCTACGAGTGAGGAGCTGCCGTTCAGGCTTTGCTAAATCTCATTTATCTGTACTGGGCCTTTTGTTTATGTGCTGTACATGGCAGGTACAACTCACGACAGGCACTGCACGGGCAGTATGTACACACACACACAAACATAATTTTCCAAAAGGCTATTGCTCTTTATTTTTGATTTTGGACAGCCATTTGGCAGTCTTCACTATGGAGAATTCAGTACCTTTGAAAAATCCATATTCTGCATTTTGTCTAGAAGTAGGCATTGCCTGGGTAGCACTATCATGAGTTTTCCATAAACACACCAGCATTTCTCCTCTCCCGGCTCCCTTTGGGTAAATCTTAGTTAAGCACAGCTCACATACAGGTTTTTGAAAGCCCTGCTGGAGGAGTAGCCTCGGTAGGAGATCTGGCAAGGCCAGGGATCTGCAGGCAAGGATTATCAACAGCAAGGTGCCTCAGGGAGATAAGGACAGATGCACGTGTGCACCCACCTGAGAGTGGGAGCAGGGAGAGAGTAGACAGGGAAACAAGTGGATCTCAAATGCTAAGGCAGAGAGCTGTATATAAGTATTAGGAGACCCAAGTAAAAAGAAATTTGAATCAAAAGACTTGAGGAGCAGATTGGGTGGGAGCCATAAAAGTGGGCTGGGGTGAACTAGGAGAGGCTGAGACGAACAAGAAGCAGAGTCCGCAAGTGGGCACCAGTGGGGAGGAAGGAAAAGGAGGAATCTAGGAGGCAGTGTGGAAATACACAAACTGTTTATGCAGAAGTGGTGTGAGGCTCCTCTTGTGTGGGTACTCTTTAACATCAGGTTGGAGGCAGGGACACAAGCACAAATTGGTGGTTCTCTTTCCCTTGTTTTATTTTATTGTTGCTGTTTGCCCCCATTTTTAAAGCATAGTAGTCCCTTGGAAGCAGCTTTGTTCTCCAAATGTCCAACACCATTTTCTTTATCTTAAACACACACACAAAAAAAAGTAACTTAAGTAACACTTCCTGCAATTGACATTGCATCCGTGCACTTTTGGAGCCTGTTTCCTAACCTTAGCATCAGTGGGCTCTGAACAATTTCAGGAACCCTTCCTCAATTTTCTCTTACACTTTTCCATTAATTGGCTTCTCTCACTCCACCCAGTCTTAGCAGCAAGTTTACAGGTTTTTCCTACCATTCCTACTATTAAAAAATATGTAAGTTTTGAATCAAAAGAAAGTAAGTACTCAGTCCATCCTATCCCAAGGAGCACCATCTCAGAATCTTGTTTTCTGGGTACCCCCTATCACTTTTTACCTTCAGAAGCTTTCCGGTAATACACTAGAACTCCACGTTCTTTCCCATGGCACTCCTTACAGCTTCCAGCTTTGCTATCAACCTCAGTGACTGGAAAAAAGATATGAGGATTTAAAATTCTCTTCCCCTTAGCACCAAACTAGTATATGCTCAGTTGCACAGTCTAGAGTCATCCGTCTCCTGAACAGCTTTTACAGAAAAACAACTTCAGAAATGCTAAATAATCACAAATTAACTGGTCTTTGCACAAGGCTGGCCAAGCCCAGGCCTCCCAGCCCTGTTATGGTCTTGTGTAAATCAGAAATCCAAAACTAGCATAAAAACTGCAACAGCCTGAGGGAGCATCTAATAACATCGTGTGGGAAACTGCAGTGTTCCCCTGGCTGAACCCCATGAGGTCCCTTCCAGGCATCAGTCAGCATAAACTGGCAAAAAAGCTGTGTATTGATTTTGATTATTTGCACTATATGCATGATTGTAGAATCTGAAATGAAACACTGGATCCGGTTTCCAGTCTCAACACCCTATTTACTTCTAGCTTCATTTTCGTCGCAGGTTGAAGGCAGGCTGAAAGGGCAACGGAGCTCAAAACAAACCTTCGGGGAGGTTACAATGTACATAAAGCCATCTTGGGAGTAAGGCCGGTTCTTCACTTAGCCGAGAACACAGGAAAGAGGGTGAGGAATGGGGTTTGTCTGCTGATGTTTAGGGGAAGCAGTACCAGCGACAAGGGCAGCTGTCGTTCTCGGGGTTCACTTAACCCTCTCCCGCACCCCGCTCCGCAGGCGGGCACAGGCCCAGCGCACGCCGCGGCTCCCATGGCGCTGGGGCACCGCCGGCACGGCCGGGAGCTCTCGCCTCCCGCAGGGGCTCCCCTGGCCCAGGGCAGGCGGCCGCCCCTCCGTCCGGCGGGACACGTCCCCCCGCCGCCGCCGCCCCTCCCGCCGCCGGCTCCCGCATCCCGTGCCGCGCACCCCGCGTGACCAGCGGGGCGGGCACGGGCAGGCACGGGCGGGCGGCGCGTCCCCGCACCGCCCGGGGCCGAACGCCGCTCCCCCGCGGAAGGCAGAGGAAGCCGGGCGCTGCATCCCCGCTCTGTCCCGGCCGCCCGCCCCCGCCGGAGGAGTCGGGGGCGGGGCGGGGCCGGGCCGGCCGCGGCACCTCCCTGCGGGAGCGGGCGGGGCTCCTCTCCTTTGCGCCATGATGAACAAATGACCTCGCGGGGAATGAAATTTAAGTTCCACCGGGGAGAGAGAGTTCTCTGCTTCGAGCCCGACCCCACCAAAGCCAAAGTGCTCTATGATGCCAAGGTGACCGGCCGCGCGCGCCCCTGCCTCCCCCTCCCGCGTCTGCCCGGGCGGGAGGGCGCGGGGCGGGGCCGGCGCGCGGCCCGCCCGCTCCCGTTACGGCTCCTGCTCTCCCGTTACCGCTCCCGCCGGGCGCTGCGCGCGCCCCCGGGCGGGAGGCGGCGCGGGAAGCGGCTGTGGGCCCGGCCGGGCAGGCGGCGGGGGGAGGCGGCTCCGCCGGCAGCTGCACTTGTTGCGGGAAGCGGGCGCTGGCCTGGGGAGGGGAGAGCAGCCGGGGAGGCCGCGGGGTGGGGGCCGCCACGGGACAGGGAGACGAAGCGAGGCGGTGCCGTCCCCGCAGGGCCTCTCCTCCCTCCGTCATCGCTCCCTGCGGGCGGCTCAGGTTCCCCCGGTGGGGCTCACCTCTCTCTCAGCGCTCCGGGAGCCCCGGGGGTGGGGGGTGCGCGAAGCAGCTGTTCGCGAGTCTCCGGGCCTTCCCCGCGCTGGGGAGCAGAAGCGATGGGGCCCGCGCTCTCGGGGCCTGGCTGCCGCGGCCGGTAGAGACCGGAGCCGCCGAGCGGCGCTGGAAGCGTCGAACCCGCT
Source organism: Corvus moneduloides (assembly GCF_009650955.1). Classification (NCBI taxonomy): domain Eukaryota; kingdom Metazoa; phylum Chordata; class Aves; order Passeriformes; family Corvidae; genus Corvus; species Corvus moneduloides. The sequence continues at coordinate 104,488,522 of NC_045477.1, forward strand.
TCCCACCTTCCCTTCTCGGCTGAACACCTGCAAAGTAATTCTGAAGTCTTATTACCACCCCTGCAGTTTTGTAGTTTATTTCCCCTCACGCTTTCCCACGCTTACTGCCCGCCCTTTTGCGTTTCAGAAGGGTTTAAGTGGTACCGCTGGTGCAGGAGAGTGTACGGAAATACGACAGTAAGCAGTGCGCGGTGGGCCACAAGTGTTGCAGTAAGAGGTGACTGCCTCAGTTAGGGCCTGACCTTAAGAGTACTGATAGTAATTATAGATATTTATGTAAATACAGTGTTGTTTTCGGATATCAGTGGTACACAAGATTATTTTTCAATCCTAAATCCTCTGTGTCTGACTTGGAAACAGAGTTCTGGGGGTTTTTTGTTACAGCGAGGAATAAAAAAGGAAGTATTGCAACTGGGTTCTTGATGAAATTAGTACTTTTTGCTGCAGGTTTGCTAGGTATGCTTTTCTGCGTTTCTCAAACATCTTTGATTAGGAATGCCACTGTCCTGTAGTATTTTGGGCTGCTCTTTTATTTATACACTTATTCCTGTGTTCTGACAACCTGGTAGCTTTAGTTGTTATCCCTATAAACCTGGAACCTGAGTACAAAAGTGTACAGTACCTTTTTTATTTTCAAGTACCCTAAACGGCATGACTGTCTGCGAATCCATCAATAGTTCTTAAATTCTGAGCTCCCAAATTAAAACACCACTGTAGCCTAAGTACTGATATACGATCTATTGAAAGCCACTCAAGTGCGGGCAACACATCTTTTTCTTCTGAGGTGCAGGCCCTTTCAGATTGGCCATTGCACATTCGTGAAAGAGGAAGAAAACAAAGGCTCAGATATTCCCAAAGCTTTTTAATGTTTTGTGGCTGAGAGTCTGTTGTGTTCAACAGAACAGCATTTCTGAGGTTTATGTCTAGAGACCTATGTTGTTTCCTGCTTAGGGGGCTGGAGGAGACAGCATGTGGGAGAAAGCCCGAATTAGTAGCCTGAATCTGTGTATCCATACTGTGCTACTGCAATGTTTGATGTCTCCCTTTGTCTTGAAAGCATGGGACATTTGAGAATAGGACAAAGATGGTGAGCAGTTTGCAGTGTTAAGAGTACTCAACAGGAAGGCTGGGTTTTCTCGTCATTTAGTGTAATTCTTAACTGGCAAAACAACTAGTCTATTTAATTCCGTTTTCTTTCTTTCTTTGTGCATAAACTCTCTCAATATCCAAAAGTTTACTTCCTCTCAAGCTTTTTAATATGTACTGTTTAATATGTTCAATTTCTGTTTCAGATTGTTGATATTGTTGTTGGAAAAGATGAGAAAGGCAGAAAGATTCCAGAATATCTGATCCATTTTAACGGTTGGAACAGAAGGTAAGAAACTGTGTGTGCGGTTTCAGTTCTTCCATTTCTTCTATTTTATTCTGCAAGCACAGGCTTTGCACAGAATATCAAAGGATTGATGTTTGCAGGAGTATTTTTGGTTTTGTGAATGCCTTTAGTATACTTGCTCATATTGATGCATTGGTCTGTATCCATAAATTTCAGTGAATCAGTTTGATAGACATGAGTTTAAACCTTATGGGTTATCTGTCTGTGGCATATACTTATGGCACCTAAGTTCCCAATAATAAAGGTTTATGCTTTGTTAAATCTAGCCCTGGATTATTTGATTATCAAGGCCAGTACATGAGTGCAGTGTCTCAACTGGGATCGATAGTATGTGTCAGTGCTACAAAGGCTATCGCGGGTTAAGTCAAAGTTTGAGAGATTTTAGGTGGCAACATGAGAGTTGAAGCCGTGTGAACAGAGAAGAGTGCAAACCTTGTGATACAGATATTGCTTCTGAATGACATTAAATGAGTCCTTTGTAGATTTAAAGTATATCAATTCATTGGTAATCATGAGTGGCATATATTCGTAGTAATTTTTTGTTTTCTTGTGGCCTGTCCTTAGCTGGGATAGATGGGCAGCTGAAGATCATGTTCTTCGGGATACAGACGAAAACCGCAGATTACAGCGTAAATTGGCACGGAAGGCTGTGGCTCGCATGTAAGAAATCCTTTTGGCCTCTACGTAAATGAGATTCATTTTCAGATTCAGACAAGTACATCCAGGTGTCTACAACTGAGCTTGGCCTCTGAGCTCATGCTGTAGGTAGTAGATATGTAGATAACAGTGCATTCTAGAGAGCCATTCTGAGCTAGAGACCTGTGTGTTAACACTCTAAAAGACCAATACTCAGTAACTATGTTATTCTTAACTATTGCTGTGAAATGCCTGTGTATTGGATCTGCATCTTCCCAAAGAAACATACTTGCAAAATAATTTAGGAAAACCTAAAGTATTTTTCAGCTAAAGGCAATAATCTAATATTGGTTGGCCATGGCTTGAGGATCTGATTGAGGACACGAATATGAAGTAATGTACAGACGTTAAGGTATCCACTCTCAAATAAGTGTTGTCCAAATGATGTCAACATTAATTAATGAAAATAACTCAAACGTATGTTTCCTGTGCATTTGCATGTAATTGAATTAGCTGGGATAAATAAATGAAATAATATTGCCCAAATGTCAGTGAACCATTTTATGTTTTGTAGGAGAAGAAAGGGAAGAAAGAAGAGACGTTGCAGGTTGCCTGGTGTTGACTCTGTGTTAAAAAGCCTTCCTGCTGAGGAAAATGATGAGAGTAGCGAAAACTGTGAGCTTGTTTTCATCCTTTGGTAACTGGTGGGATGCCTTTAACTTCTTGACCTGGGGGAGAAATGCATGATGTCACTTGCCATGAGAGTATCGTGGTCCTATCTGAAATATACAGAGGCAGTCATATGAAGAGTGAGCACTATGTTTCATGCTAAGCATCTGTTAAGTTAGAATATCTGTTTTTTTCGTGTATTCCAGAGGCTTTTCCTTGTATCTCTTCCACTCAACTATTTTAATGAGTGATTTCAGAGGTTAATGCTGTTTTCTTTAGTGTAGTATTAATAGGCGTGAGAAGCCCTCAGTTTTCTTTGTTTGATTTTAGGAAACACAACATTTCCCTGCTAGTGTCTGTGTATTTTTGAGGGCAATAAGATTATTTTTTTCCCTGGTCTGTCTTGTGCAAAGGTCTGTTTCTTGTCAGCTGACTGGCTGATTTCACTTTCAAGCCAGGTCTTTAATTTCCTGCATTTTCCTTTGCAACTAGAAAGCCAGCAGAACATTGGCTGGCACTTAACTGATGTTCTGGGGACTGTCGCTGCTGTAGTGGTTTTGGTTCAAAATATTAATTACTTACTTATTTTCCTTCTGTGAGATAAGAATTAGGAGAAAAAGCAAAGCAAGCACAAACCTTAAACAGTTGCAGTACAATGAAAAGAGTTTTATTACTAATAGAATTAAAAGTAAAGAGAAAATAACAAAACAAAATTAAAGCAAATCCCCCCCCCCCCCCAGCACTTCTCTCCTTTTACCCAGCTCACACAAGGGATAACAGAACATGGGATGTTAGTCAGTGTTCCAGTTCTTGAAAAGTCTCTCTCTTATGCTTAAGGAAAAAAGGTTTTCCTTCAGTTGCACGTGGTTCCCAAACTGCCACTAACAGCAGATCCGCCCGGAAACAAACAGTCTGCTGTGTGTAGAACATCTCTCCCATGAAAAATCTCACAGTTCCTTCACACTACAAAACATGGGCCATCACATGGGGTTATTCATCTTTTTAAGGATAAGTTCTTTTGGCCTGCACACAGAGGCTTTTCTTCGCCACAAGTCTCTAACAGCCTCTTACTACTTCTGTATAGCCTGGCATAGGCACTCTTCACAATCTTCACAGGCACACGAAGATACTCCATCCCCCCATGTTCTTCAAATGGATTAAAGAGACAAACAGTTTGTGGTATTACAGTTTCTTACCACGGCATGCAAGAAGGTTTCTTTTAAGCTGCGCGCCAGAATCGCGGCACTGCCCTCTTCTCTCCTGTCGCCATTTCCAGCTCCGTCCCACGTGACTCACTTCTCTTTCTCTCTGACTCTGAAGCCACCATGTTGAAGAGTGTTCTTGTTCAGGCTTTACGGTGGGGAAAGCCTCGCTCCCTTTGTGCTGCTGGCTGCATGGTGTCCTCTTCAGTTCAGCACGAAGTGTGCTGGCTGCAGACAGGAGGCTCTGCCGGCTCCCGCTGGCTCCGCCGGCTCCGCATGGAGCGGAGAGGGACCCGCCTGTCCCCAGGAGCCGCGCTGGATGGGTTTAGCTGTGGCAGTCCATGGCTGGTTTGAGCTGCCTGCGGCTCTGGGACAGTCCCCCCCAGCGACCCAGGGTCTGTGCCACAGCGCTGGGAAAGGGGGGAAGGGGCAGTGGCCCCGGCCCGGCCCGGCGGGGCCGGGAGGCTCGGAGCCCCCCCGCCACCTTCCAGCAGGCGAGCTCCGACAAAAGAGGAAGTCCCCCCTTTCCGTGCGGTTTAAATATGTAAATTGTGAGAAGCGTAATTGGTCTTAAAGACTGTCCATCAACTCAGGGTCAACCCAATACAGCTGCCCAGATTCATACCTTTTGATTGAATGGTTAATATGTTAATCCCCTGTGCAGAACTAAAATCCACTGAAAATGGGGGTGCTCAGGAGTGTAGAGAGCTTTTAAAAGTGAGTGTTTTTCAATTAGAGAGGATGCAAGAATACTTCTTTAAACACATCTTACGTACTTAAAACATTTGTAGTGTGCTGTAAATAATACATGTTTAATTCAATTAGAATGATTCATTCTCATTAAATATAACAAGCTAGTTGTGTTTTTTTAGTGGGTTGGATTTTGGTTTTTTGGGGGTTTTTTTTGGATTGAGGCCTCAAACTGGTCATAACCTTTGCAATGTAATAACAAATATGTGAAATCTCTTTTATGCAGCTATAAGTAGTTCTTCTTCTGATGACAGTGATGAAGGAACAGATGAAGAAATAAAAAGTGAAGAAAGTGACATAGATGAGAGGACAGAAATGGTATGTTCATGTGTTCCTTAAGTTGAGTGAATTTAAACATCTGTACTTGAAACTGTGAAAAAATTGAAATATAGGCCACAGGTGGTAATTTAGCTGGAATTAAAAGCATAATTTTCTTACTCCTGGTGTTTACTCTGATTGAGATTTTGAAAATTATACAATATGTCATAGTCTTACGGAACTATATGATATAATTCTAAAAATACACATTTGTTTCTTTTCCTCTCATTCTACACAAAGGGCTTATGTGGAGACAATGCAGCAGACTAGATTTTCCACTTTCGTGGGTGCTGTAAAAATTTACTTGTCTATGCAGATTGGACAAACCTAATAGCATCAGGATGTTTGTCTTGTATTTTACTGTGAGACAGGCATGTCAACCCTGGTCTTAAGTTAAAACGTAGAGAGGACTGTTTGCAAGAAAAAATTATTTATTTTTCTGCAGTAAACAGTTGATCTAAAGATATGTAGAATTTAACTACTACAGTTGGGTGATCTGAAGCAGCAAGACCTCACAAATTTCTGGGTTTTTTTCTTTTTTTTTTTAGTTAAATACTTAAGAGAATGTTAAATCTAAAAAAGTTTAAAAAAATGAATTTGCAGATGCTTTAAAGAGCAGTGTTGTTAAATAGCTTACATTAAGGCTATTATCCACTTGTATCTTTACTACTGAAGTTCTTTTTTGAAACCAATATATTGTTTTCTTTCACTGGTCTGTTGTAGAAAGAAGAACAAGACGCTCATACAAAAAGGGACATGGAAGAAAGAGCAATAAGCATAGAAATTCCTGAAGTCTTGAAAAAGAAACTTGAGGAAGACTGCTACTATATTAATAGAAGAAAAAGGGTATGAAATATAGGCTGGGAATGTAATGTGCATGGGGGTGTGAGAAGGATGTCAAAAGTAGTTTTTGCGTATACAGCTCCTGGGGGTTTTTAACTTACATTTTTAGCTTCATGTTGAGCTCAGGGTAAGGAAGAATACAAAGAGTGTAGGGAGTAGACTTCTCTACAGCTAAAACAGTCACTTGTCATATTTAACAGTGTAGTGTCTCTGTACCTCATTGTGCTGTAGAATTCAGATTGCTTTTTAACTCTGGAAATGCAGCAGACTTGTTGATCTGACCATGTTTCTTGTTTCTCCTAATGTTGACAAAAGATGCAGTTTAAGGGTTGAAATTATACAGTCCTGAATTTGCTTTATGCGCTAGACATTTACTAAATTAGTTGGTACATTACAAGCTCCTTTTCTAACTTGGTGTACTTACTTATTGTTTTTGTAAGACATTAATTTGTTGTTTCTTTTTCAGCTAGTGAAGCTTCCTTGCCAAACAAATATAATAACCATCTTGGAGTCATATGTAAAACACTTTGCAATTAATGCTGCTTTTTCAGCCAATGAAAGATCTCGGCACCATCAGATGACTCCACATGCTAATATGAATCTTCATTATGTGCCACCAGAGAAGAAGTAAGTTATCTTAAGTCCACTGCTGTTGTCACAAGAAGAATGACCTTGCATTCTGTGTTCTGTTTTATGGCTGTTCACTTCTGTGAGCTTATACCATGATGTATATCTATTTACAGGGCTTAAAGTATTTGACAGGTACCTATAGTAATATAATGTAATTATAAAAAGTATAATTTGTTTATCAGTGAGAGAGTCCCTATGCTCTGAGAAGTCATTATGCAAAAGTGTCAATATCCTGTTTTATCACGTGAATTGTTGTAAATATCGTGATCCATTTGGAAGAACGTGTTGCTGTTGTCAATGTGAAGAATTTCACATCTGATACAAGAATACCCTGCTTAGATAAACTTGAACAGGTTCAAGTTTTGAAAAGGTTAAAAATTTAATACAAACACTTACAAAGAATTCCAAGTGCAAGTTGTTTGTTTATTTTAAATGGACATACGATCTTAAATCCTAGAGTCAGTAGGGAAACTGTGGTAACACCAATCCTATTTCGTTCAAATTGATGGTGTCTTAGTTTCTGTTTTCTCACTCATGCTGTATGTTCTTCTACCAAGTTACAAATGCATTAACCATGCATGTTTGCAGTATGGTGGTTTTTGATTGCTTTGGGGTTTTTTTCCTCTTATGTTAAAGATTTTTCATATTAGATGAGGCTGCTTCTTCATCTAAGTACAGTGGAATGAACTCTTGTTATTTTATCAGAGAGAAATCCTGACTTGCATTAGTGTTCTATTTCAATGGTGTGTAATTATGCTATTCCTTGCAATATTTTAGCCTATGTGAGTATCTTGGTTTATGTTGATGTCATTCATTCTTTGACAGATTGACACTTTTCCTTCTTTGTAGTATAATCTCCCAAACAAAAAGTTAGATGAAATATCAGAAATGTGAACAGAAGGTTTTATACACATTAAGATTTTTACAGGTTTATGTTTAAGTAACTTCCTCAATAAAAGCAGTGCTTTAGTAAAAAAAAAGGGTATAGTTTCAGTGATCCATTAAGTAGGAGAGGTTTCAGCTTACATCTTTACTGTATTTTCCTTACTGCTCTAACACTAAAGGTTATTGACCTTCTTGGATTCTTTAGAATTTGTGCACATGATAGTCCCCTGACCCAATTCCTATGTAGTAGTTTTAGTAGGTGGTATGAAATATAGGCAGTTTGGAATTTCTAACATGGATCATTTTGGTGGAACCAAATTCTGTTACCATACACATAATGCACTTGAAACATGAGAAGAGAGTACCTTCACAAAGGTGAGAGGTGTTGCATGTGGGCTGCACTGTGTGTTCTTGGTTCTGCTTCTAATAGCTTGTGTACTCACCACCTAATGTTATAAGTCTTCTACAGAGACCTAAAACTGAAATTCCTGGTAGCCTCCAAATGTAGTGCTCTGATTACCAGAGCAGACCATTGCTCTCCAATGCAAATGTGTCTGGTTTTGTTGATTCACTGGATATCTCTTGAGCACAGCCTTAACGGCATCTTAGCACCTGTAGGTCAAATTCTGCTTATGCCTTGTAGACAGAGATTCAGTCTGTTGAGTACTTTTTCTGGCAGGTGCCTCTTTTTTCAGCGTAGCGAAGTTGGAAAACCAAAATAGTATTTACATGAAAAACATCTGACTAATTTTATTTACTCTACAGCAGTAGAGTAGTTAGTAGAGTAGTAGTAGTTAGTGAATAGTAACACAACAGAACTGTTGTGTGGTTTTGTTTGAGGTTATGAAGCAGACATTTAAAAAAATTCATATTTCTGAAGTTAACAAGAACAATCATCATCTTTTTAAGTGTGTTTTTAATCACTTATCATTACTTAGTAATTGAATCAGCATATTGTAGTTATGATGTTAATGGACTGTATTAAAGGACGATTTTGTGCAATTATGCAGAAAAATTTTTGCCATGCAACTTTGAAATGCATAATTTTTTTCCCCTCTAGTGTCGAGCTATGTAAAGAGATGGTGGATGGGCTGAGAATAACCTTTGACTTCACACTTCCCTTAATTTTGCTCTATCCTTATGAACAAGCTCAGTTTAAGAAGGTGACTTCATCAAAATTCTTTCTTCCTATCAAAGAAAATTCAACAAATACTAACAGGTAGGTTAGATATAGCAAGTTTAATAGTGCTTGTCTTAAAATGTAGGCGAATGTGGTATTTGTGGTTTTTAACTTTAATTTGAAGATAAATACACTTCTGGAAAACAGTATTTAATAGAAGGCCTCATCACTTTAATAGTTATTGGGAGGAGACTGTCTTACCTGAATAAGTGTTCAAGAAGATCTGTGAAGCTAGAAGAATTTCTTTTGTGGGTAGCCCTGATCTCTTCAATTCTGTAAAGCTGCCTTAATTTCCTAGAAATCAGGAGGAACTTTCCCCAAGCCCTCCTCTGTTGAATCCACCCACGCCTCAGTCGACTGACAGCCAGCCCACCACAGGGGAGCCAGCCACGCCGAAAAGGCGAAAAGCTGAACCCGAAATCCTGCAGTCGCTCAGGCGTTCGACGCGCCACAGCTCCAACTGTGACAGGTTATCGGAGAGCAGCGCGTCCCCACAACCTAAACGGCGGCACCTCGAGACCCCAGCCTCTATGCCAAAGCTCTTCCTGCACCTGGAAAAAAGTAGGTTCTTCTCTTTGCATTGTTGGTCTAAACAAAGTATAGAGTTCTGTTCTTTTTTTAATGCTGTGTGGACTGTGAACTGAATGATCAAAGTGGGAATTCATTACTTTTTGTATCAGTTCTTTAACTCTGAGGCCTTATTACCAGAGAAATATAAAGCAATATTCTCAGTACTTTGGTGTATTTTTCCACAGAATTCAATGAGCTGCTTTTCTGAGTGTCTCTTTTAGGATAGCTTTTATTGAATTTCAGTGTTTAAGACTTAAAGCATTTTAGCAGCAGGCCTTTAGAAGCATTTAATGGCTTATTGTTCCAAGTAGTAGTTTACAAGTAGTAAAATTTTTCTTTTGTTTTGTGTTTCCTTTCATTTTGAAGAAACCCCTGTCCATAGCGGGTCGTCTTCACCTATAACTTTGACTCCTAGCAAAGAAGGGAGCACGGTGTTTACTGGCTTTGAAGGTAGAAGAAACAACGAATTGAATGAGGTAACAGATTTTGATGTTACTGTCCTAGATTCAATGATTAAAGGTTTTGTGGACCTCCGAGTAGGGCTATGTAAGAACAGATTTTGTTGGTATTACTTAGTTCATCTTTGAGTTTGAAGTTCTGTACAGACTAAATCATTTATGATGTTATAAAGTTTTCATAACCAATACTTTTATGTCTAGGTTTTGTCCTGGAAACTGATGCCAGAGAATTATCCACCAAGTGATCAACCACCGCCTCCTTCATATATCTATGGATCTCAACATTTGCTGAGGATGTTTGGTAAACTGATGCAAAATTCTCTGCTCAAAGTTCCTTTATTTTTTTTTTCCAGTGCTGATATCGGTGTGATTTTTCTGTTTGCTTTATTACATTTAGTTTTATTCTTGGAGGAATGTACATTTTAATCTATTTGGAACTTTTAGGCTATTCATAGATTTTGTTATCTTTTACTGACTCTGTAAGCCTTCATTTAGGGAAAGCAAAGCAGCATTACTTCCAGTACACTATCAAACATCATTAAACCCAGCAGCATTCACTTTCTCAGCATGTTTCTCTTTAGTAAGGCTTTGAAAGATCAAAACTAGCTTGCAAGAAAAAGTGGGGTCTGTGGGGAAAATAAATTTTTGTATTCTTTTTTGTATAGTGGATAAAAGTAATTAGAAGTTGCATTTACAAGAACAGGTATAAACGTTATTTATTTTATTCACAGTAAAGCTACCAGAAATACTGGGGAAGATGTGCTTTCCTGACAAAAACCTAAAGGCTTTAGTAAAACACTTCGAGATGTTTCTGAGGTAATGTGACACAATGTACCACAGCAGTGTTTCTATTGTTACATAGATGTAAATGTCCTGGAAGGACAAAGGGGGTTTAAAATAAGATGTGCATTTTCCATAACTACAAGATTATGATAAAATTAGTATACAATTTTAACAATAGCAATTTGAGTAAAGATGAACATAAGATTTTCTATTCTTTAATTCAAATTGAAGGGAATCTGAGTTTCCTACTTCATATTTTGATAAATACAGTGATACAGAACTGAAGTGTGAAAGTTTGTTGCTGTGTATAGAATGACAAGTCTGACTTGGTTAAGTAGCATGTTTTATATTAGCAGGGGGAGAAACTTATGCTTTAAGACGTGTTTTTAATTATGGTGGTTTCTTAAAAGAAATAAATGTCTGTCTTAACTGAACTTTGAACAGAGAGGTTTCTCTGTGATGCAGAGCAGTGGTTTGTAGAGATACACAACTCTCTCTGACCACACTAGCTCCACCACCGGAGTCAGTAAGGTCATACCTGCACTGTGATCAGATTGGGTTATCAGGTACTGTAATTAGTATTTCTGCATGACATTGAGGATGTAGTTAGAAATCTAGTGTGGCACTGTGTTGTGCAGCATAAGTACACTGGAAAATAAAATTGCCAAGGAAAACTTTCAGGAGAAAGTGTTGTAGATGGTAATGGAACAGATACAGAAACTGTTATTTAAATTTGGTCAGTGACTTAAGTAGCCACTTACAGAAAGGTTACACCAGCATAAATAAAATTTGTATTAGAGATCAGGGAGATGAAAGCTTTAAAATGCTTTTACTTTAATTGCTTATTAAAAATAGAAGATGTTTCCAATGTCAAAGTTTCTACAATACACAGTTTTTCTCTGGAAGCAGTTAGTTGTCAAGTTTTACTGATTCCATTTTGCTTATCTTTTGTCAGATCCTTGTTGGCATTCGAAATACCTTTAAATTAAAACAGGACAGAATTAAAGCTCTTTGTTGGAAACCTGTTTTTGCTTGAAGTGAATATTTCTTAGGGAGCTTAACTCACTGTGGATCAGATCAGTTTTTATCAGACCTTTGCCTGTTCAGATTCTTCTGTGTTGATCAGAGCATATCTCTGTTCTTTAACATATTTAATACAGTGTTTTCATACCCATTTTGTGGATAAGCTTTGGTGGAGTAGAACAGAAGAAAAGAGAAGCATGTCCCTTACACCCCATACCATAAAGATTACTTATTGGGAAAGGGTTGCTTAAGGGAACTGAAATTCCTAGTGATAGCATCTCTGTGTGTTTCACTTTTCCATCTGAGCATCTCATTGAAATGTGTAGTCATCTGTAAACAGAAATAAAAATAAATTATGTTTCCATGTCAGCATTTTTAGTGGAGATAGAGCTGTGCTTTTGAAGCAAATCTCTCAGTAGTTCCCACTTTCCATACTTTGTGTTGTGGTGGAGAGTCCTCTGAGTACACAACCTGCATTCCTTTTAGAAAACACTTAGCCAGAAGTGTGCTTCAGTCCTTGAGGCCAGGCTACAACTAAAGCAAAATGAGCCCCTTAAGGCAATCATGATGTGGATATCACATACCTTACAATAAAATATTTGAAGGCTGTGTTTTTTCAAGTGCTTTCTTTTTTGACAGTGTGAAGAAAGCTTCTAAGTTACAGTTACTGCTGTAGGAAGCATTTGGTCTTAGGTGGCTTTGTCATAAATATTTTTCTTAGTCTAGTTTCCTTATCTGCTATGCTATTGGACATTCACATAGGTAACGGAAATCACTGCAATAACTAATTTTTTTTTTCCTCAACACATATTCACATGGTGCTTTGAAAAGTCTTTCATTTGGGTATTTATTTCTTTGTGTCATGTGTCATTGAAAGTGGTCAAACAATTACATTTTTTAGACAGTTGTTCATGTTTGATTACAGAACAGAAATAGTTTTGCATTATCTGTTTGTAATCACAAGAAAACTTGAGTTTTAGGTGACATCTTTTACTGATGCCTGGAAAATAGAATAGATCTTCCCAGCAGTGTTAGAGTGAATATAAAAGCAAACCTTTACTTGAAAGCTTTCAGGTACACAGTATGGCGAAAATCGCATGTGGTATAGTAATTCTACAATTTTTATAAGGTTAGTCAATTAGTATACCTACCATGTATTGTGCAATTAAAAGGTGAGTTGGTTAGGTAATAATTCCCTGGGGTGCTGCCCCACTGAAAGCAGTCCAGAGGTTTCTTTTGCCCCACTTTCGTTATGTCTGGTCCAGACTCTGGTTGGAAAATAGAATGTCCTTGTAGTTAGTTCTCTTCTTGGGTTAAGACTAAACAATATTTAGGAATGTGTTTGTAAGGTTAGCTTATTGTTTCTAAATGTAGGGAAGAAAGATAGGAAAAATACTAGAAACTACAGCCATGCTTTAGCAATCTACAAAACTACAAATATAAAAAAATACAAAAAAGCTAAAGATCTTAGGCATCAATACTAGTTCTTCAATTTTCACATTCTGTCTTTTACTTTTTGGGAAAGGATTAATGGATGTTTATTATAAATATTTTATGTCAGTTCTGTTCTGGCTTAACTTTTGAACAGTAAGAACTTCCCTACAAGGTCTGTATGCATTAGGTAATAGCAGCCAGTTTACTTACGACTGCTTAAGTTTTTTTTTTTTAGCGAATTGCTCTTCAGTGAGAAGCTGAAGTACTCTCCTTTATTTCTCTAATAGCAGACAAAGGACTGATGTGTCTGCTTGCATTAATAAACTGCTTCTAAATCCTTTTTGAAGTCTAGGTAGAGTAGTCCAAGTATAAGTAATTAATGTATTCTTAAATAAAACTGTCATGCAGTACACAACTGATTTAGTTCTTGCATAGATACTGATTTAATTTTGAATTATGATTTTGTGGCTAAAATTTACAGCTTGCCATTTGTACTATTAGTCTCCTGTGGGCTGGGAAACTGAGACTTACATAATGTAATACTTTTTTGGAAGCTTGTTGTCTTGAGTTTACTTGGGACACGATAGATGCATTAAATTAGCTTTGAGATACTACGTGGATAATATTTTCCAGTCATGCCCTCAGACTGCTTCTAGACAAGATTTTTCTCAATTTTCCAGACAATGTATGTTTTTAAGGAATGTATGAAATGCATCTTTTTGACTTTCTTGTTAAGTAGAAACTCTGCCCTCTGTGCTTACTCCAGCTTTCTACAAGTGTGCAAAATGAAAATTTATTCATGGAGAACATGAAAGTTGATTTCTCAATTATATAATTTACAGAAATCAGTTTCTCAAATTAAGTACAGAACTCTGAGTCTTAAATTATTTAGCTCTGAAATAATTCATAGTGCTTGCAGTCTGAAATAGACCTCGTGAAAAACTCACCAGTTGGTTTCACTGACTTTCACTTAGTTTGCATTTACTCTTCAGGACCAAGCAGTGGAAGCTGATGCTCTAACTGGTGCTTACTAACTGGTAATCGGACTAGTGAAAGACCCTTGATTAAATCCTCTTGCCTGTTAATAGCTTCTGAGTAAGAGGAAGTATTATCTTTAAACTAATTCCATTATTTCAGCCACTTTTTAAATAAAATGGTGCATACGCTCTATTTTACAATTTCCTGGCATTGTAAGGTGCCTAACATGCCTCCAAAGGTTGCCTCAGTGATGAGAAATGATTGGCAGGAAGGTGCCTGTTTCTGTTTTGCTGTTTCCATTGATTTGCACACAGCAAATCCTTGGCTTGGAAAACTGTTTTGGAAACAGAGGTCTCCTCTCAGGTCTGTTAACCAATAGGAGCTACTTAAAAGTTAGGAGAAAACAGCATGTCTCTTTTTACAAGAGCAGGACCCATCTTCACTGAGGTAATTTCAGAGAATGTCATTTTCATTTTAGGAAAAAAGGCAAAATGAAGTGGTACAGAAAGGCGTAGACATAGATATTTTGACTTCCATGAAATTTAATGAATAAGTGATGAAATATTTCTAAAATATTGCTTCTATAATTTCTAGTAAGGCTTTTTTTTCAGATGAGGCCAATATGTATTATTTCAGATTATGAAGAACTAATGGTCAAATATTTTAGTTTTGTTAAAAACCCACAGGTATTTCAAACTCAGTATTTCCTTAAGCTTAGATCTCTTTTTTTTTTTTTTTTTTTCCCTGATGCTCTAAAATCTGCTTGTACCTGTTATGCCTCTCTGTTCCATGGGTAGAAAAATATTTTGAAACTGTTGAGTTTTCCTGAGCAGGAAGCCAAATCAGAATGTGACCAAATTAGAGGACTGTGATAATAAAATCTATATACAATGATGACAAGTTGTTTCAAGTAACCTTAAGAAATAGATTTCTGGTTTTGACAGCACATTTTATGTGTAGTAATTTTATTATATATAACTGCAGTGGTGAATTACGACCACTAGTCTGTGCTAATGTACAATTCATGAGAGGTTATTTGTGTCTGAGAATGAAAAAATTAGGCATTGCACATGGTGAATGGAATAGAAGACATCTTTAGTTAGGCAGAGTTGCTTTGTGATAGAGTTCCTGTTCATTGTGAGTCATTGTGACTTCAGTTGCAAAAGGCCAAGTAATTAAAAATCACTTTCTGAAAGATGAAAAAGAATGCAGTTGTGCCAGTGTTTCTTATGTTGTATTATTAATTGCTTAATATTGTTGAATTATATTGGGGGTTTTTCTCTCAATTTTTTGGATTAACCAGTTACTCGGTTATGACATACTAGAAAACTTCATGGAATTGGAACTTAAATGTGAGGAAATTAAGTTTCTGAATATAAATGGAGATGTGGGTTTAGAGTGCACAAACATGTAAAGGAACATTTTTTTTCCAAGTTTTGAAACACTTTGAACTGAAGGAATTCTGTTTGCACAGTGCCTTGTTTTAGGGCATTACTACCATTTATTTGGGATTGCTGTAGTCCTTGAATGGGTAGAAAGGTAATTGCCATTTTGGGCCCTCTCAAATTTTTGGCACCTTTATGTAGAATGCTTCTTAGTGAGTACCTGATGTTGTGCAGGTTCTTGCTTTCAGTGGGCTTTGCTGTCTACTTGGTCTGCAGAACGTGCTCACTGGTGCTTATTGTTCTTGACTAATGTTTTGTTGCATTGCCAAAAACTGTTCTGAAACTCACCATGTGAATTGCTTCTCTTCCTTCTGCTTTCCAAATCGTCAGGTATCTGGGAATTTGAATGAGCATATTGCTAGTCAATAGCTGAGGTTTGGATCATGTATCTAAATTGAAAGGTTGCCCAAAATACTTTAAATGTGTTATGGTAGCTTTTTTAGAACGCAGCTCTAGGGGCCTGTGCTGGCCTGGCCACGAGTGGATCTTCATCCTCAAGACAAACCAAGGACTCCTGTATTGAGCTCTTGTAGGACTGTTTTCCTGAAAGGTCTTTGGGAAAATTTAATTTTCACTCACTCAATCTGATTCTTGGAAATGTTATGATGGCAGCTTGACATCTTCAGAGTTCTCTACACTGTGCTGTAAAAGGCCAAGGAATGTGATCTCAGTTTCTATCTATCAAAGAGTGACAAGAGTCCAGTCAACAAAACAGGCCAGTTTACTCCTTTAACGTGGTTCTTGACACATTTGGTATTAGAATAAACATCTGAAACTTCAATTCACTTCTTTTGTTTATTTCAATGGGGTTATAATGGGCTTGTCATCTTTTGCCCTAAACAGCTTTCTGGATGGAGACAGGCCTATAAATTGGGGAGGGGTGAGGGTCAGGTGGTGGCATATGCTTTTTCTGTGAAACTAAGCCTTTTCATTTTCAAATCCTGCATTTGAGTAGTAGTGTCAGAGATGAGGTAATTTCTTAATCTGCAGATGACATTTCTTTTGATGAGGTGACCACAGAGTTAGGACCCATAATGGTCTTCTAGCAAATTTGGATAGATCATTACAATTGCCTTTCAAACAGCATCTAGATCTGGCCACTGAATTCACCAAAGAATCTGCTTATCTTTTAAAACTCTGTAGCAGAAGTGTGTAAAATATCACCTTCCTGGAAACTTTTCATTTGGACTCAGTCTTCTTTATACCTTAATGGCTGAGAATGTCTTTCCAAATACTAAGGTTTTCCTTTTTTTGTCATTTTCACACTTTCTGGGGTGTCCCTGAGCTTATTCATGTGATGGTAGCTGATGTTTAAAGGAATTTTTTTTTCTTCATTCAGAGATTTCTGGTAATAAGTTGTGTTGGTGGTGTCAGGCCCACCAGAGGATGCTCGTAAAACTCATACTAATTCAGTGGCTCGTGTTGAGATATGTTCCTGACGTGTCAAATGACCTTCTAATGTGGATAGTGGTAATTCAGTGCCTCTTTTTTGTAGATCTGCCTGTATAAGTCAGTCAGATGTTAGGATATTTGTGAGGCTACTGCTTGCTTAAATACACCCACACTTGAAGATCAGAACATAGCTTGAAGAATTCCTAAGTTGCCCACATGTCTTTTTCCCTTGTCTCCATGTCCTCTAGTCCCTTCTGAAGTGTTACCCTTCTAGGAACCTGTGGTAGGGAGGGAAATAGCTTCACTGTACCATGTTACCTCTGTGTTCTAAGCATGAGTGTAAAGCATGAGTTTTGTTTTTGAGGACGTTCATGATGAAAAATGCGTGCAGTCTCACATCAGTGTGGACTCTGCATCCCAGCACTTGGTTACTCATAAGCAGTCTCAACTGTGTAGATGTATGCATATGAGCTCCATAAAAATGAAAAAGGCAATAATGCAACAGGTGACTGAATTGATCAGATTTGTAAGTTGAAACTAATGAAACAATTTCTGAATAGCTCAGTAGCAATGTGCTTTCTGATCTATTGCTGAACATTGGCTCTGTCTGCTAAGTACAGCTCCCTCTGTCTTTAAATCTTGGCTTCTGACTTGCAGGTAACATTGTAATTGATCTTGGTGGTGTTTCCGCTTGTCCAAGAGCAAAGCAATAGTGATACCCAGTAGGCAAAAGTCTTAGGAGACTCCTAATATTTCTGTGCCAGCGTTCTGCACTGTGATGTTGTTTGAATGGAAAGCAGCTTCAGAAGGGCCCCCACTCTTTGTATACAGATACAGAAGGGATTGGGACAGAAGCTGACTGCGTTCTTCCAGCAGTTTTCTTCTCTGCATAAAATAATTTGTGTTTGCTAGCTCTGGCATATTTTGCTTTTCACAACTGTTACATGAAGAACAGGGAGATGTATATTTGTCTATTTGACTGTGTGCATTCTGCCTTTTTTTGAGCTGTAGCTGTGGCACAGCATCTCAGCTAAAATTTCTCATCTCTACCAGCTGTCATTTTAGCATGCACCAAACTGGCATGTATGACGGATGATTTAAGCAAAAGTCAGGAAATTTTAAGAGAAAGTGAGCCTGTTTCCCATTACTTGCCGTTAAAATTCTTGGAAGTGTCAGCTACCCAATGCCCTTGGAAGGTTCTTTTAAAACATGCTCCCTTGTATGATCTATCTCTTAGTACTGTCTTTTACTGAATATTATCCAAAGGCACTAAGATTTTCATCAGCCCCTGTAATTTTTTGTCTTGGAGTCATTAATGTGTGTTAATGAAGAATTATTAATTAAAAACGACTTGTGGCTCATCTTAATCTTGTGCAATCTAAGTGTGTTCAAAGTTAAGGTCAAGTCTGTTAAGTTTCAGGCATTTCCACACTTCCTTCATACCAGCTCCTCATCCTAGAAGGTGATTTGTAGCTAACTAAAGTCAGAGGTCATAGCAGTTGATGACTCAGGTATTTTATTCACTTCTAAATTGCTATAATTTCAGTACTCTATTTTAGTGGTTTGAAACATTTTACATCCAAAACCATTTAGGTCCCTCTATATACTGTTAATTACAGAGCTGCTATGAAATAAGTTGACAATGTGCCTTCTAAATTAACAGTGTCACCATGAAGGATTGATTTCTTCTAAAAAAGTTTGTATCTCTCACTGCTTTTTCTAGAATTAGTAGGATGTAACTAGTTATTCCTCCAGTTTAGCACTTGTTTGATGCCTGTGTTGAAGTGCAAGGATTGGGGGTGTGTGGGAAAAATCAACCCGTTTTCATTTATCTGCAGTTTTGTATTGTCACCATTTTCTATGAGCTCTGAGCAATTAATATATTCTTTACTAAATTTAAAGTGCTTTATTTAGGGGATCTTGCCAGTATTCTTTGGCTCTGTTTAGATCAAAGGACATGCCTAGTTCAGGCAGTGCAGCAGTGAGTGAGGTTGGAGAAGCACTGTAGTTTTTATGGCATTCACCTGAGCATTTTGTAGTTTGGACTTTCTATGTCCAAAGTATTGGCTATACAAAACTGATATTTTCAGCTTCCAGTAGTGAAGTCATCACCCCAGCCACTGTTTTTTGAGAGAACCCAGATTCTGTAAATGATACTGTTTTCTGTTGCTTCCTACTCTTAAATAGAGACCCTGTAGGTAGCATTTTGCCATGTTTATTGACGCTGATCCTTAATATCCAGGTATTTTTGAAGGTCTTTGTTTTTTTCTGAAGTACAGCTTGATTGTAATCTTGAGTTTAATAACCATTTTGCCCTTTTGCCACATTTATATACTCAGTGTCTTTGATTACAAAGGAAGGAGCAGAGAGAGCTTATAGTCATTTCAGCTGTTTGTTACTGGTGTTCTTAGCAGCACTATTTGTTTTCATTTTCAGTCCTAAACCAAAGAAGCAGTTGTGTGTTAGCAGAGCAGGAAGACGTCATAAAATATTGGTTGCTTGGCTGATTGAATAATGTTTGAAGGCAATCTTGCAGAAATAGGAAATTAAGGAACTGAATTTGCAAAGGTTGTGTTTTGTCATTGAGAGCCGTATTTAAATCAGGTACTCCTGTAAGATGGAGACCCTAAATGTGCAGGCACATGAAACATATGAAAAATCATAGCTTTACTTGCTTTAAAAGATAGAGTTTGACTTAATGGCTCCTGGCCATTTGTATAAGATACTGAAACAGTGATAGCTGAAAATACTGGTTTGGACATAAATGGCGATATTGTGTTGAGCAGGTAACTTACAGAAGTTGCCTTACGTGCTAGTTCTTTGAATTCTTTTTCTGAGTATAGCTTCAACTTTTGGAATTTTTTTGTTGTTATTGTTGGTTTTGGGTGTTGTTGTTATTGAGCTTGAGGAATTTTTTTTAATGCTTGTTGGATATCAGAATGGTAGGGGAAGGCTGTTTCTCACTATTTAGAACTTGTAAAAAATAGGTCAAGTCCTTTGTATCTCAAATTTCAAAGAGTAATAATTCTTAATTCCCAGGCTGTATTTTTGCTGAGCTCAAAAATCAATTTGAAAATAGCTTTTCTCTTAAATGTTTCATATTCTGTTCTTTTTTTTTGGTGTGATTTCTTCTCAGGTTTCTAGCAGAATACCATGATGATTTCTTCCCAGAATCTGCTTATGTAGCTGCATGTGAAGCCTACTACAGTACTAAAAATCCTCGGGCAATCTACTGAAGCTATTAATAAAGATTAATCCCACTATACATAGCCCATGACAATGGTATTCTGCTACATGGCTACAAGATGAAAAAGGAATTAAAACAACTTCTGGAGTTGAAGATATTGGAGAACATCTTTGTGATTGTTGGATTACTCAGGAATGGAGAACTACTTTTCCGAGATGTGTATAGACACTGGTGTGAGTCACTTAGAGGATTGGATATAAATCTGACTCCAGATGAATGAAGAAGCCTTGTTCTGACTTTTACTGCACAGGACTGCACAGGCATAATAAAAAGCAAAGGAGGCAAAAGCAGATGCATTGGCAACAGGACATTTTCATGAAGATAAATCACCATGCTGTGTTTCATTGTAGCTCAGCCTCTAAAGCCTGAGGACTAAGACTTGACTAAACAGTTACATGAAGAGAATGTGTAACTGGTATCTTATGGATTGTTTTCCTCACAAATTACATTTCATTTGTGGAACTGTCATGATAGAAAGGATTGCTTAATGTAAAGGTGGCTTTGCTATTTGGCTAGCATGGCATCTGCCTCAAAAATGACTTTGTTGCTTGAATGAAAGATGTGTTGCTGACTTTGCATTTTGCAAAGGTGTATAAAGCCTTTCCATGGTAAAGCTGACAGGGTTCCGAGCAGACTATACACTGCCAGGGATTCTGCATTTACCTGGCAATAAATGATTTCCAGAGCCATTATGAAAGAACTGATTTTCTACAAATAAATGGGAAAGTCAGTGAAGTCATCGCAGTTTAATTGGCAGACTTCTTTGCCTAATAAAGTTCACGGTGGCTGCTGTGTGGATGTGTGATTTTGACTGTCTAAAGCATCTTGTTTGTGCTTAATTAGTATTTTTGAGGGTGCTAAGTGTGTGTATAATGAGAGGGGGGAGCACTGACAACATATGGAGAGGAGCCCTTTCTATATCATTGGGTGTTCTTCTGCAGACTTGAAGGATGTCTCTTTAGACTGTTTTAGACACTTTGGCTCTGGAAATAGCAACTCAGTGAGAACTGAGTTCCTAGAAATCTGACAACACATTCAGTAGAAATTAATTGAAACATAATTCTTGTCATTGCAACGGCATGCAGGACTTAGAACAGTGGCCTTCAAAATCCTTGGCTATATCAAGATAGACACAGATTTTCAAAGCACTGAAGGAAGACAGGACTCTGGCTTACAGACTACTGTATTAATCACTCTGTAATCTTTCTTGGTTCAGAAACCTGTAATGCAGAAGTCAAGTTTCCTCACAGATTTGCAGAAACTAGTAATTTGGAGGAATCATCTTTCAAACATAAATGGCAAGCTTATTAGTCTAAGGGGCCAAAAGAAATGTGAAATCTGCTGTTGACATTCGTTGTCACTTTTCAGAGTGCAGTGGTGTGCTCAAGCTTTAGAACTCAAAAGATAAGGATTACCTGGGTTTTAGTAATTTAGGTTCTCCTTTTTAGAAAAACTGTTGAACTCGGTGGTTGTTAAGCCAGTGTTTGGCATGTATGCATGCAGATTTGGTGATTGTTAATTCTGAAGACTACCATTTAGCAGCACTACTCTTTTTTTAAACCTGTTTCTCTTATACCAAGAAACCCCCATATTTGTAATCTTTCATCATTCTCAAATGACAGTAGTTTTGAATCTCTAGCAGAATCCATGTACATCAAAATTTTGCCAACATGTTTCATTTTAAGTTTAAACCCTGTTTCTCTAAAAGGCAGTTCAACAAAACATAAACTGTCTAACATGAGATTAGTCTAGGAATGCTGCCTGAACTTCAACTTTAATCCTTTCTATTGTAAGAATGCTCAGGTATAATAGGGCAGATGTGGTTTTGTTCCATTCTTTGCGCCTGTGAGTATAAGGCAAGCTATGAACAGAGTTTAAACCCTAGAGTGTGAGTGTGTTTAACTGTTGAAATGAAAATTTCTGCATGAAGGGGTCAGGAATACTGTTGGTATTGCCTTGTGGAGATGCTCAAAAGATGTGAGGGGGGGAAAATTCTGACAGTCCAGTTACAGTGTAGCCTTCATATGAACAGACTCTTCGGTAAAATTCTCTTGAAGCTGCTGTTGGGTATAACATTACAAACTATCTTACTCTCATAATAACCAAAAACTTTTCTCCAAAGTTGCACCTCTTTGTGCTTCTTGACACTTCTAATTGATGTAACTTTCATATTTGAATATATATTTGAATTTTAAAAGTTTAGGTTTATATATTCAATTACAGTAATGTGCAACTTTGACATCCCCCTCTACTGTCACTCTTCATTTACTGCATTCATGCTTTTATACCTGATTTTTAAAAATTTTTTTAAGCTGCAGCACTGGGAGACACTTGCAAAAACTTGAACCAGATTGCATAAGAGGAGCAGTTCTTACTAGTCTTAAAATACAAAGAGACTTACAGAGTGGGCCCCAAAATTCACTTGGAATGTAATGTTCAAGGGTTCTTGTGGCTAGGGAAGCTTAATAGTGTAGTCATACAGCCAGGTGTGAATTTGGAACTCTTTGGATGCCCTTGACTGATCAGGTACTTGATGGGATCCACATCTATCTGAGATGATAAAAGATGCACTTAACTGTTTGTCAATATTTAGTTGCTCTTTGTAGAGTTACTCATGTTTTCTAATGTGATTCAGTCAAAATGGCATGGATTAGCTGGAGGAATATGAAATCCTGACTGAAGCAGGTTACAGGAGCCTTCAGAGGAGCAGGTCTGCTAGCAGAGACAGTCTCGTTAGCGGAGGAGCCAAGCTGAGGAAGCAGGTTAAGGGGCAGTGGTAGTTCATACCAACATACCTGTTTGTGCACGTCACACATGCTCTGTTTCCAAGGGAGGCAGTTTTGTCTGTGTATTTCAGGAAATTATCCTAGTCTAATTACAGTGCATACTTACACTGGTAAGTCTGTGCTGAAGGTGAGTCCTGCACTTAACCTTCAAGAATGTGCTCTCACAGTGGGGGTAGTGTCAGATTTTGGATATGACTGTGCTTGGGAAAAGGCAGAGGAGAGCAGTTGCAGCCTAGGTTTAGAAGCAGGTAATGCAGCTGATGGGGTGGGAAGAGAGCTGCTGCCTGCATGCCCAAGGTGCTTCGGCTACACTCATAGCACTTATTTCAGTACCTGCTCTGACTGGCACAGGAAGGCGCCTGAGGAACTTCACCATGGTGCCACAGGACTATGAAGCTGACCTTACGTGAAGTGCTTTACCTAGACAGTAAAGATTACCAAAGAAGAGTAAACAGAGTGTAACTTTAATACTCTTAAGGTTTTTTCCTTATTTTAAGCTTGATTCTGTACCTAGCATCCTTCAGAAAAAAAAAAATCATACTGTTCCTTCAAGTGCACTATCTAGAATTGTCGTGTTGCCTTTCATTTTGCTATTGTGTTTTTTAAGCTCCTGTTTCAAAGCTCCGGCTTTCATGGGTGGTCCTTTTCCACTGAGATGATGAATGCAAATGTGACCAAGTGCTAATTTAGAATATGTTCCATGGCCCATTCTTAAAGCAAGCTTATGCACATGTTAGGGTTTCCCTTGGCACTTGGTGTGGGCTGACAGCGACTCTGTCGTCACCTGCTACATCAGGAATGTTTGATGGGAGCTTGTCAAACACTAGTGTAGGACAAACTTGCTCTGGATTATGCTGGGAGAAGTGTCTGCAGTCAAGGAGGAAGTAAAAAGCTGATTGGAAATAAAAAGCTGTTACTGCTTTTCATGTTTATATCATCAAGAATGTTTATATCATCAAGAGTGTTATCAACACTTTTGGGAAGAATGCCAGGAAGATTGTTATTTGAGTTAAAATGCATATGTGTATATTAAATCCTTCATTTTGTGAAAGTTACACATTTTTTCCACAGGCATCTTAGAGAAAAGCTTGTACTGGGGTGGAAATAAGTTGCTCAAGACAGGGGGAAGGGAGGAACGTGTATTATCCTTAGCCAAGTCTCAAGTCAAGCCTTTTTTGTGGTAGTTGCCTGTAGCAAAGCACAATGCTGACAGCTCTTGGACAGAGAGCCTTGTCTTAACTTTGGGCTGGAGCATGTCTGATGACTTTCAGCTTCTTGACCAATAGCAGCGGCAGAAAGCAAGATTGCACTTCAGAGCACACAAAGGCTAGTCTAAATTCAAGGATAAAATGCCAAGCAGCCACAGCACAAGTATGCTTTGGCTAAATGTGTTACATTTTTGTCCTGTTTACTGTAGAATCTTTGTGATGGCACTTAATAACATTAACAAGTCAAAAACCTGTTTAGTTTTTTTACGTTAATACATCTCAGTGTCACGAGGTTCCCAGGAGCAGCAGTTCTAAATGGTGTGTTACGTTTGTTGTGCGTTGGACCATAATTGGTATGACCCTGATGTGTTTACATAGTCAACTTTTTCACTTGCTTATGAAACAATTAATTTGGAGGGATTTTCAGCTTTTTGTATAGCTGTGTGCATTTTCTGTATGAAATTGCTGAATACAGAGCTACGCTGCTATAGTCGGAGGTAGAAACGCTACAGTATTTCTGTCTAAATTTTTGGTGTTTTTTTCTTCAGTGACAACACCCCCTCCCCCCCAACTCCTAAACCAAAGTTTGGAATACATGTGGCTTCAGGAAAATGTTATCAGCAATGACTGAGTGGCAGATGTAGATGCTTACTAAGATCTAACTCAGTGCATCCTCCTTATTGCATGCATTATGTATTTTCCCCATCTAACTCACAGAGCAGATGACTTTTTTGCATTAAGGCTAAAGATTATAGCAAGCTGAATAAAACCAGTGAAGTATAAACTTGTGCTCAAAGATGAAGTCTGTCTAAAAAAAAAGAATGAGGGGGAAAATGAAGTGCACATTGTTCCTGCTGTCTGTCAGTTGGGAGTCATCGCTTATATCATGTGAGCTGGGCAACAGCATGAAGAGAATGAACAAATCTCAGATGCAAATTGATAAATCCCACCACTAATACAGACCTTTAAAATGCATTCCATGGAACAGAGTAATTTCTCTGCCATTTTGTTGCTAGAAATGGTGGGAAGTTTTGATTAAAAATAATTAAAAATAAGTTACTTTCTCTCTTAACCAATACAAGATACTGGATCTAATTCTGGAGGAAGCAGCCCAGGTATTGAAGCATTGAATCATACAAATACGTTCTTGGAGATATTTCAGTGTGATGCCAGAAAACAAAGTGTGTTTATATAGCAAGAAATGTGGAGATAAATGTGTTTAGTTCCTGGCAAAATGAACAACACCACTTCCATTACAGCAGTAGTGTGCAGGTTGGATTTCTAACAGATAATGTCAAGTAGATGTGCAATTTATTAAACATTTTTTAGTCTTTAGTTATAACCTATTAATAATTACCAATCTGATAATTAAGTTAATGATCTTTAAAATCCTTGAAACAAAAATATCTCCCAAGTATTTTCTACCTTTACTCCCTTCTTTCCTTGCTTGTATTTTTTCTATTAGTCTAGAAAGTTGCAAATAACATGCTTATGAGGTTCACAGGGAGAAGAATGGTTCTGAGTCAAACTAAGCAAGTCTGAGCACATAGTTTTCTTAACCATTTAGATGTTTCTGATTCATTCTGAGATACAATCATCACATCTGTAAAACATATAACTAGGTTTTTATTTGTAGGCTTGAAAGTAGAGCCAAAATGAGAGTCAGGTAAATTGAATGGTGTAAATATCTAGGTGAGTTAATGGATAATTTAAATATGCCTGGAATTAGTTCTATGGCATATATTTATATGGTGGGGGTCTTTTTGCTTTTTATGTGGCTTTCTGATTCTGGTTACTTGATGCCAAGCATTATAAATGAGGGCCTTTCTCCAAAGTGTAAAATTGATTAAATGTTAACATGAGTAATCAAAACATCAAATTTTGCCATAAATTTTAATTCAAACATAGAAATGCTACCATCCTATGTTACAAGGAAAGAAACATTCTGCCCTTCTTTCTGCAGAAGTTTCTTAGAAATGGAGTATATGACAAATCTGCTGCCACGTGGCTGGCCTGATGAAGGTGTCGTTCTCAGCATCAGGATTAAGGTAACCTGCAGCTCTCCACAAAATGCCTCCAGCCCACACAGAAGGTGCTTGTGTTCTTCCATTGGTGGGCTGGGGCATTGGTAAGCACACAGTGAGAGAGTCCCTAGATGGAGCAAACCTTCACAAGTTGTCTCTTAGGTTTGTATTTCAATGACAGCAGTACAGCAAATGCTTGCATAGTTGATATTTAGTAAGAGTTTCCATGGCTTACCTTCTGTTTTGTAGGCTGCTGAGTTAAGAAATCTAAAGTGGTTCTGTTTAGGTTTCACATGTATGTTTGAGTAGGAGGTAGATTTTACTAATTGATTTTAATCAGATTAATGAGGAATTTATTTTCTGTTGCTGTGAGTGACTACTGCAGTGATATAACTTCTTTGGCACCAGAGATTTGAACATTATTTTAAAAATTCATTTATTAAAAACAGGGTGAGTAATAACTAATTGGACATTTCATAAAGGTTTTGTTTACTGGCAGATGGATGATATGACACATGTAATGTATATGCAGTATTGCCAACTCTAGGCATTAGAAATCATGAGTCAGACCCTTAAAAGTCTTGAAAGTGGTTAAGAAAATGTGACAATTAACTTCTGTTCTTTGGGCCCCTAAGGTAACATGAGTCAACCTTGCAACAAGGCTTGCTTGAGACTTTAGGAAGAAAAACAGAGGGTTTTGACTAATCACGTCTTTTACTGTTGGAGCTTGAGAAAACAAAAACAAAAAACAAACACAAAGCCTTGAAAGATTCACAATAAAAGGATGATTTGGCAATGCTCTAATAGAGCAGGATGTCATTAATCTGAAAATAATCATAGACTGAATTTATTTGTGAACATCTGTGTGAACATAACACAAGCCTTGGATAGTGAGGTTTTCCGAGAAGGACAGTTATATCTGCTAGTCTACAAAACAGGCTGCCTTTGCCAAAGGCATAAACCTAAATCTGTAGATTCAATTTTTTAATTGTTTAGAATGACTATTAATAAAATGAGAGAGATAAATTGTTTACCATAGTAACAGAATTACCCTGTGCATGATGATGAAGTTGATGAAATCATGCATCAAAAGAAAATAAGCAAGTGAGAACTCCGCTGTTTCTATATGGTATGTGCAAACTTCATGTACTGTTTATGTTGTTAGACCCACTCATTGAATTATTTGTCTCTCTCTTGTTGTGACAAGGTAACAAGTTGTTGCTGTTACCTTAGGCCCATCTCTGTCAAGGGTAGTAGGTATCTAAAGAAAAATCTAGGCTGAGATCAGATAAGCTGAAGGGAGCAATCCACAAATCCTTTCTTTTTCTAAATCTAGCACAGCAATCTGTATGGCTGTAGTTGCCTAAGTTTTTTCCAGTAAAGTTATTTAGATAAAGAAAAATGGAGCTTTTTGCGCTATTGGCAGGCTTGCAAGGCCACATGGGATGCACAGAGTGAGCACCAGTTTTGCACTTGCATCTGATGGAGGACACATGCCTCTTGCCAATGGCAGTTCAACCCATGTTACAGCAAGAGCAGCTGCTGTGGCAGGAGGAGCAGGCTGAAAATGCTGTGGCAAGCCCTTTAGATACACTGGTTTAAAGGTTGATTAGATAATGGGAGATCTGGGTTTGGTACCAAGTCCCTCTCAGAAGTTTTGCTATGCACTCTACAGACCCTGTTGCGTGAGGCCTCCTTTGAGAGTGCCCCTAACAATGTCTCACTGCACAGAAAGGGCTGCGAGAGACACAGGAAGGAAGGATTTTCTTTCTCATTGAGCTAGAGAGTGTTATTTCCACTTGCTTGTTCTGATTTCCTCATACAGCTCTTGGATTCCTTTTTTTTTTCTTAGCACACCTTGAGGACAACCTTGCCAGCAGCCTGCGAGGAGATACAGAAGTAATTTATCTGAGAAATACTAGGCCCAGGTTGTGAGCATTTGGAGTGGGCCAAGTCCCACTACAAATCTGAAATTTTGAGTTTTTCTGGTAAAGAGCCAAGAAAAGCCCCCAAACCACCAATGCCCCCAAACTTGTTTTTTTTCTGTTGCTGCTCAAGCATGTAGGGATGATGGATCTGAGATACCCTTGTCTGAACAACTTCTGTAGTCCTTGGAAAAAAGTAGTACTTCTATGGTGTTGCTGATCTTGCCCTGAAGTGGGTGTGGAACACAGGCTACTGAGCAACAACACCTCTCACTGCTTAGAGAGAGAATCTAGAGTCAAGAGCTTGACACAGATGCATAAGCATACATTTACATGAGGGAGTCCCTCCCTGTACTATTAATTACACATTTAAACCGATTTGGAGCATTCTAGAGCTTTTACTTCACGGTTTTTCTTTCTTTTATTTAGGGTATTTTTGTAAATATAAATCACTCTTGCTCCAAACCCAGGAGAGGTTGCCTGTTATTCTATCTAGTTATTATTAAAAGAGCATTCAGAGACTTGTGGCACAAGAGGAAAGATTGAGACTTGTGGCACAAGAGGAAAGATTGAAACTTGGAAAAAATAAGTGCACCAAACACGTGAAGAAGACCTGTTAGTTGTGGAGGAACAGAGCTGGCAAATAACTGGTTAATGAGTGCACAATGTGCAGTTGAAAGCAGGCAAACAACAGGCACAGAGTAGGTAGGATCAAGACTATGGTTTTACCTGCCTCTCCTGCAACATTTAGTCCACGTGTGCTGGTGTCACACTGGCAAGTGCAGGCAGTCAGTGAAACCTGTGCTTTCTCAGGTCCTGCAGCAGAGACCCTACGCACAACACCCCATAGCAATTCTTGCTGTGACAGCTAGTGCTGCTTAGGGAGAAATAAACCCCAGCTCAAACATCCTTCTTGTGGTAGGACTGCATTCTTCAGTCCCATACCAATCATAGTTTTTAATTGCTAACATCAGTCATTGCTTTTCTGCTCAGGAGCCTGTGACGCACAACCAGTAGAGGGTGCAGCCTGGATTCGGTTTTGCCACTCTTCTCACCTAGCCTGTTGTGTCAGTGTGAGAGCCGTGCTTTTTGTACTTCATGGATTGAAGCCACGTGTGGGGATTTAAGTAGTCAATGGCACCTTAGGCATGGGTAGCATCACACAGACTGCCTTGTAAGGCTGCCCTTGCCTGCCTCCACTTGGCTTGGAAGGAAGCTGCCTCTAGGTTGGTAGCTAGAAGAGACTTACTGTAGAGGAGTGTTTAGATTTAGGAGAATAGCTGGTGAATGAGGTGGGGATGTGGTCCATATGGTGCTGTGAAAGGGGTTGAGTACGGGTAAGCTGTGGGCCATCATGTGGATTTAACGACTGGATGCAGCGCGGGATTTTATGTGGCTTTCCTTAGGATTAACAGTAGGTTGGTGTTTAGGCTATTTATGAAGGTCTGATGAAGGTCTGATGAAGAGACTGCAGGACACTGAAAGGAGTTCTTTCTGAATATACATTTTTCTAAATACTTAATTTCTGTCCTTAAGCTGGAGGCCATGCAAATTCTAGTCTTTGACACTGTGTTTGTCATTTGCACAGACATTTGGGTGAAAAACATAGCACTACATCTTGAAGCAGTGTTTTGATTCTCCCCATTATACTCTCTTTTTTTAATATGTAAACAATTTTGAAGTTAATTTATCCTTAGGCTGTGTTAAAAAAAAAAAAAAAAGATGCAGCAACACATATTTGGGATCAGTTGAACCCTAACTTAGCTGTTCAAGTGCTTGGTTACTTTAAGAAATAGACTTGTGAGTAGAAATCAGAGCTCACAAACCTCAAAACCCCAATTCTGCTTCCTTAAGTCCGTACGGGCCACCTGTGTACTGAGCATAGATGAAAGGAAATGGTAAGAAATTGGGCTTCCTGCATTGAAGAGGTTTGATGGAGACTTGTTTGTCCAGGGTAGAGCACTTGATGCCTTGGCAAACAAGTGCTGAGGGTTTCATTGTAGGGATGAAGATGGAAGTCAGTGTTATGGACCAAGAAGGCAGAAATACAGAGGAACTGCTCAGAAATAGGATGAAGTGGAGTTTGTGGATATGTAGTACATGCTTTCCAAACTGTGATGGATGTAGGCTTCTCTCTCACTACCGATGAAATAATGAAAAATTCGTAAGGACAAGAAACTCATTTTCTGGGACAGTAGAGGTACAATTAGATTAATATTCAGAAGATTGTGGTTCCCACCTGGGATTTGAACTCTGGATTAGAAGATTAAAACTGGATCACCATATGCTGCTCAATCTCTGTGTGTAATTTGGTAGTTGTTCTTCTAAATAATTAATTAGATAATGCTCCCTGTCAAGTAATCAGTTTGGGGTTCGCTCGAGGAGAAGTAATATAAAGTCCATCAAACCAGAGAGGATTTTATTAGGACAACTATGATTAAAGCTTCAAACTCTAAATGAGGACTTCTTAATTATGCTGTTCCACTGTGGAGGGAGAAACATAGTGTATTGAAAGATTACAGAAGTCACCTCCATTTTCTTTGATTTCATCTCAGAGAGAACAAGAAGAAAATTCACATCTTCCTCTTAGAAAAGTGAGTTTGACAAGCCTTGTGGAGTTATGAGTGGCAGACTTGAAAGCACAAAAGGCAGATCAGTCAAAATATTTTTTAAAAAAAATTCTCTCTCCTAGTTTTGATGACACCATTTCCTTGAATGCAGGGTTGTGTTAGGTATTTTTCCAGTCATCTTGTAACATTTATTGTGCTTCAGCTGAAATGATATAGAGCAAAGTGAAGTCAGCACCTTTGCCTCTGATAAATAACTTGAAAATTGTAAGTACAGGTGGCTGTAAGGACAGGGAGATGCACATGCTTGCCATTCCTGAATACTGGGATTAGCAGTGGTCATCCACTTGCCAGAGTGGAGTGTTTTCTGTGCTGTCATCTCATGGTGATGCTGAACAAGGCACAAGGTAATGTGAACAGCAAGGAAGGGTCTCGTTGATTTGGCTATCAAACATTTTCTATGCTCCCTGCTTCCTGGTGGAAACTGTGATTTTTAGGCAGTGTTATTCTAGAGGAGAAAGATGTATGTGACCAGCATTAGACTCCTTTTTATGGGGTTTAATTAATTAATGCTTACTGTTTGTCTGGAATTATTAAAGAATTAGTTTGCATTTTTTTGTAGAAGAACAGGAAGTTGCCCCTTGTTTTTGAAGTTTTATACCAAGAAAGCATTTATAAGGAAACATAAATATTGAGCTAGTTCTCTTTCCATCCTGCCTGGAGGAAGAAGAGATAAGGAATAGGAATTCCAGGTCCTCTTCTGATAGTAAAATTCTGTATCTTCAAACATGCAAGAGTAAGCAGCTGTCATTATGATGAGTCAAAAGTAAATATTTATTATGCTGTGGATAAGTCCTATAAATCTAAACTTCCATGCAGTATGTATAGAAATATGCTATATATAGAAGTGTATATACTGTTTACAGTACAGCAAATACAGAACTCTTCCTTATGTAAGCACTCATATATAACCTGATATGCCGCAGGCCACATGGGCTGAAGAGAAGCCCAACAAACTTGGTTCCTTTCTTTGATTCATTTGTACTTTTACTAGGTGAAGGAGAAAATGTTCTGCAAAGATCTGAGACTTTCAGTAAAGGAAATCCAATTGAAAAAAATTCTTAAAAAAACCCACAGTAATAATTGCAGTTTTAATAAGAAAAAGCCCTGAAAAATCAGAAACCAAAGCAACTATGGGGGTAAAGTAGCAAAGTGGAGCTCACTGCGGATTGGTGTTGAGTCTAATACTCCTTTATAAATGACCTAAAACAATAAGAAAATTTACACATCAGTCAAATTCGCAGATGGTATCAAGAGGCTTCAAAGAAAGCAGAGACAACAGATAAACCACCAAATAAACTAGAGAGTTTAGAGAAAAAAGGAGCATTCAAGGACAAGATGCAACTTTGATACATGTAAGGCTCTTTCGTGGATTAAGAGAAGGCTAAAAAATGCAAATGTGTTCAGGAAGAAGATGGGCTTTGATTTCATCAGGAGCCAGGGACAGTTTTATGTAACTGCACCTCACATCCTGTAACCAGGGACAGTTAGTTTAAATTCTATTTTAACAGCAGTTTTTGGTCTTACAAGCTCTGTGCCTAAGGTCTGCAGAGAGGCTTCAGGATTTTGTTTTCAGATGCTACTGGATAAGCGAGCAAAACTTTTTGAATCTGTTGTTCCCAGTTTTGTCAGTTTTAAAACTTGTGTTTTAAAAGGATGAGGTTAGGCTGGAGGTATGTTTTGACAGTGGTGGGAGACTCGCCCTTTGCCAAAAGCTTAAACAAAATCAATATGCCAGTGAAACTTGTTGTCTTTGCATCCATGTTTGATGTGGTGGGTCTGTGTGTGGCTAAACGTATCTTTATCCACCTGTGTCTGGTGTTTGCTTCCATATCCACAAGATAACCTCCTTGTTTTGATTTGGCACACATAGGGCTGGTTGGAAAAGCTGTCGTATTTAGCACAGGGCTGTAAAACTGTGTGAGTTTGTTTTCCTTGGATAAAGGGCAAGCAAATAATATCCTGCCAGATGAGCAGGTAGCCAAGAAACAGATGACCAAACTGATTTCTGGGTAGCAAAGGACATTGCCTGAAAAAAGGCACGAGTACTTATAGAAGGAAAAAGATTATTTTACAAGCAGCCTTTCTCTGATTATCAGAGAAAGGCTGCTTGTAACTTGGCGGCAGGGACAGGAAGAGGTGAGGCTTAAGCAAAACCCTGGAGTCTCTGCGACCACCAAACATATCCAAAAAAGTGGTGGAAAAACTGAGGCAGTGATTCAGATGTTGCTATTTTTTTTATTTGTATAACTTTGTTTCATGCACTGGCTGAATAATGTGATTTTTTCTTTTTAGGCAAAAGTTGGCAAAATTTTATGTGCTTTTATTTTTGTGAATCCCTGAAAAACAAAACAATAAACCAATATATCTGCAAAGGTAGTTGTCTGTATAAGAAACTTGGGAAGTATTTTAGAGGAAATGTGGAGGAAATCAGGCTGTGAAATGAACCTTCTCATGGTCTAAGATTATTGTCATCCTCCCAGGTAAGGGTGTGCACATTACTGCGTGACAATGTTTAAGGCTGTGGGCAGCTACTGCAGTGGCCATGTGAAGTTGGATAGCTATTTAGGAAATAAATAGGGTTCTTCTTATTATTAGTTGTAGTAGTATTACTATAATTATTCATTATTATTATAGTTTAATGTAGTTTTACAAATAGTCAAAGCACTGTTGTTGCAGGAATGAATACACCTTTGCATTTAATATGGTTATCTGAAGGGCTGGTGGAGGGGAAGGCAAGTCTGGTAGCTCAGTCTGAAGAGTCTGTGGCTCAGGTCTGCCATTATTATCCCAAATTCATACAGGTTTGAGGACCCCTGACTGGGACTGAGTAATTTCACATATTAAACCCTAAATTTTGATTCTTACTTGCCATTCCTTAAGCTAGTTCTTTAGATGTACGTTTTTCGTACTTCTGTTCACCAAGTATTACATATTTTGTTTCTGTGCACACAAATAGCTGTTAGAGCAGTGGTTAGAAACCAAGCCTCTATACTTCTGAACAAGTTTCCCAGTCACTGGTTAAAAAATAGGCAGCTTTTCTCTAGTCCACTGATTCTTTAATCACTTGTTGCCCAGCAATATGACTGCAACAGAAAGGGAGAGGAACATCCTGAGCATAAAACCTGCAGCAGGATGGTTGGGATAGCAAGTGAGACCTGTACACAGTAATTTGGCTAAAATAGAAGCCTCCTGCTTCCCTGTCACACAGGCAATGACTTTTCTCTGTGTTATGCAGGGCTGAGTGCAATGTACAGCTGCAGGGCAGGAGAGGACTTCAGGCTAGAAGTTCCAACCTGATGCTAATCACAAAATCCTCAAGGTTAGAAAAGACCTTTAAGATCGAGTCAAGCTGTAAGCCTAGCACTGCCAAGTCCACCATAAGCCCTGTCCCTAAGTGCCACATCTACATGTTTCTTTAAAATATCTTCAGGGATGGTGACTCAACCATTTCCCTGAGCAGACTGTTCTGGGTCTTGACAAACCTTTCAGTGAAGCAATCTTTCCTAATATCCAATCTAAACGTCCCCTGGCATGACTTGAAGCTAATGTAACTGTGACTCAGGTGTGGCCACACGGGTGCTGGGCTCTTAGGCACGTATCTCTCTGCAGTGTCTCTCCTTGCTCCCAGCTCTGCCTGTTACAAACCTGGTGGAGGTGGCACGCAGCAGCAGGCACCAGGAAGGCAGACACTGCAATGGCTGCTGCTGCAAAATATGAATGCCTTAACACAATCTAACCCTTGGATCTCTGACTTACAGTGCAGATAATAGTGTAGAAGGGATGCTAGAAACCAGCAAGTTACTCAGGCAATGCAGTAGCAGAAGGAAGGTGAGGATAGCAGACCTCTCTACAACTGCATTTTGCTTGCTTTTCGTTCTTCACAGCAATGGAACATCAGTACAGTGGGACAGAAATTTTCCCCATTTCCAGGATGCCACTTATTCCAATGCAAATTTTTGTCATTTTCCTCCTCAAAACCCTTCTCATGTTCCATGTCTTCTGAGTGTTCTGTGGGCTGTGCAGCTTTGCCTGTGGAATGTCCATGCTTGCCTCCCTCGTGATGGTGGGGAAGAAACATAGGCTGCAGAGGAGCCACAGGGGAGTGGGGCTGCTAGGATGGATGTGGCCCGACAAACCTTGTTCTCAGTCAGTAGCCTGCATTTTTGAGGCAGAGGTTGTGAATATTGACCTTCTGTGTGCTTTCTGGAAATGGCTGCTGCAAGACTCCCAGTTCATAACAGCGTTAGCAGGCCGCAAGCATAGGCTTGGTGCACTCTTGCTTCTGCACAGCATGAAGCTCGAGCTCCTGCAGGATGAACCTCATTTCTGCAAACCTCTATAAATGTTTGGTTGTACATTTTGAAATGTACTTAATTCTGTAATAACTGTAATTCTGTAACTCTGTTCCATGGAATGTTGTAGAAGGAATTTGACCACTGGCTAGCTTTTGAAGTACAGATTTACAATATAATGGCTGAACTGTTATTGAAATTATAGTTTCATCTTTAGTGATAAAGGACCTCTGGACCTGCCAGCCTGTATGATTTCATGTGCTTGTTTGGCCTACAGTTGTTAATAGATTTCAAAATCACCATTTTGATAAAATGTCTCAAGGAAGATTTTTTTATTGCAGATTAATTTTTCATGTTTTGTTTTTCTCTGGTGATTATAGCAAGTCTAGCTGGTTTCAATTTAATTAAAATATCTTAACTTGGCAGGACAACATAATCATAACATAGGAGTTTTCAAATATGAAAAAAAATGCAAATACTTATTGTGAAAAAAAAAATCTTATTTATTTCAAATTAAATGACAGGCGTTTCTCATATATTTAACCTAAGTTTTAAATCATTAACTAGGGACCAACTATATTTCATAATTAAACAAATCTGAGAAGGTTCCAATTATTTTACTGGAACTTGAAATGTGTTTCATGCTTTCTAAAATGTTTCCTCAATATATTGGCTTCTTCTTATAAAATAGCAGCTGGGAGTAGAGAGCAGTGAACCCATATTAAATCTGAGTTGATCTATATTCTTCAGAGATGAACTGCATTATTTTTAAATGATGTATTCATGGCAACGCTATAATCTCACCAGAACTACTGGATTGTGTTGTTCTAAGGCTTTCTGTGTTTTATGAAGTCACTGCCTCTCAGTCTAAGTGCATCACTCTTTTTTAATTGATCTCCATATAAAAGCTGTCTATATTTTTAGAGTTACAGGCGTAAGCACCCTGACGTAAAAGCATATACTCCTCTTGTTTCAGAAAAATTATCTCCTTTTCTGAATATTTTGCCAGAACCTCTTGCAAAGAGTGAACATGGAGTCAGCAGAAACTCCATCAAATGATGATGTCTTTGCCCTCTCAGTGGGTGATGTGCTTGGGAGTGAGAAATTTTCAAAACCTTTCATGCTGTGTCAGTGTCTGAAAGCTCAGATTCACAAAAGCATTTCTCATTGGTCTAGAACTCTCAGACAATCTCTTTGCTTTATCTGCTAGGTGATCTCCAGCCCTGCTGAAACATACTGCACATAAGGTAGTTAGATATTTCTGGTTCTGGACTTTAAAGATGAGGTCTCCAAGAAGTATCAGATAATGAAAGAGAAGTAATTTCATCTTTGGAAATGAAGAGGTTTTTTGGGTTTTTTTCAAAGTTCAAGTGTTTTCAAGCTTTGAGTATTGAGTGCTGTATTTTATATATCTCTATTTATATCACACTTCTTTATTGTGCATGTGACCATGCTCTGGAACAGGTTGCCCAGAGAGGTTGTGGAATCTCCCCCAATGGAGATATTCCAGAACTGTCTGAAAACAATTCTGTGCTCTGGGATGATCCTGCTTGAGCAGGGAGATTGAACCTGATGACCCAGTGTGGTCCCTTCTAACCTGACCGATTCTGTAATTTGTGACTTATAATGCTTGCTTAGTGTCATAAATATATTGAGCAACTCAGCTGAGCAAGGCAGAGCCACCACAGAAAGGTTCTTAAAATAATGACATAAAAACAATTTTATGTGCTGGATATTCTGGGGGCTTCTTTGGTTAGTTTGACATAAAACAAGTTCAAAGCTTACAAAGAATACATGGTCAAACTTCAGCAGAAATTTAAATGTAATGGAAATCTCTCTTTGTGCTTCCTCAGTGACACTCCAGCTGGGACACTGCAGCTGCATGCAAATATCAAATATCTTCTTAGAGCAAGTTGTGAAAAACTGGCCAGAAAAACCAGTAGACTGGCACTGGTAGGCTTGATCTTTAAATTATTGCTTTTCAAAATACTGCTGAATCTAGAGGGCCATCAGAAAGGTTCATCATTGCTGAATTATCATCTTTACAATAAATTTTTATTTTATTCCAGAGAATGCTGTGGCAAAAAATTGCCATAATGACAGAGTTCTACTTTCCAATAATAATACTAAATGCAGAACACAAAGAGAAACTCAACAAGTCATACCTGAAAGTGCTTTTCCAGCACAAGACATTCAAGACAAGAAAATACTGATTTGAAGAATGGGAATTAATTGACCTGTTCAGTAAAAAGGCCTTGGAAAACGTGAAAACTACAAGAGAGAGCAGCTATTCAGTGCCTTCTGTGCCTTTTCTTAAAAAGAGATTTGGGGCGCCCTTCCTCCCACTGCAATAGTGCTTGGTGCTATACAAATACAAGTTTATTGGGTTTTGTTTTGGGTGTGGTGTGGTTTTGGATTTTTTTTGTTTATTTGTTTGTTTTTTGGTGTTTTTTTGGTAGTGTACTGCATAGAGATGCCTAAGCAATACTCCTGTCTTGAGATATCTGGGCTTATACATTTGCATGCCTGGAGTATTGTTTTGGCATCCTTGCCTTTATGCAAAGTGAAGTGAAGCATTGGCTCAAATTTAACTTAGCTGCAAGAAAGGCAGTTTTATTTGTAAGTGAAATTAAGTTAATGTATGCACTCTGACATGTCTCAAGGCAAGTGAAGTTCTTTGTTTTAGACATATTTACATAATTTCCTATGCCTTTCGCATCTTGTTGTCATTCCACCTTATATTTCTACATGTCCTGTATCTCAGAGAACACACAGCTGGAAAACAGAAGCTGAAAAGCTTTAAAGAAGAGCTTTAAAAATATTTTTATTTGCATTATGGAAAATGACTCATTAATTACAGCTGGAAATATGAAATGTGAAAGGCTGCCAGCAGAGCCAGCTCAGGTTTGTGACAATGATCATGTCAGTCTCCCAGCAGATTCCCTTCTGCTCGCAGAATAAGTGAATAGTGAGTAAATGACTTCTTACAGTTTCCATGTAGCTTGGAGCACAGTGTTGCGTACTAAAATTATGTTTAGTTTCCATATTCTTGGATCTAGTTTTAGCTTGCCTGCCTGGCATCAGAACTGTGAGTGACCCCACACTCCTAGTGCTTGTTTTCTGTTTGAGGTTGATATGGCTGAAGCAGGTTGACATTACAGCTCCCATCTATCCCATTGTAGGTACCATCTTCACAAGTCTTGTATGAGCAGATTGAGGGAACAAGAGGTTTGGAAAGGTAAAGTTCCCACTAGTGCTGACAAGATTCCCACCACTCTTAATGTAGGCAGGGACCTGTTAGAATGGGAGAGAAACCAACCCTATTTGTGAGCAAGGGCTAAGTGGCAGGATGGAGTCATCAAAATAAGAGGGTAAGACAGACCCCAAATCCCGGAAGATCAAGTGGAAACGTATTCTGGGCTTGGGAAGATATTGAATATTGAGGGCCAAAAATGTAGTAGAGGAAAAAAAAAAGATGTTTCATCTAGTAGAAATAAATAATTGCATCAATAAAAGACAAATCTTTTATTCCAGTCTATACAGGTTGTCAGTAACAACATATTCTTTTATTTTTACTGCTATTATTTAATAAATTTTAAGTAGGAGTAGCTACAGATAGAGCAGTTGTTCCTTCCATGGCAGCATTTTGTTATTTTGATCTTCTTTAATTAAAAATATGAAATGTGAGTCGATCTGACGCTATAATACATTGCTACATCATGCTAGTAATTCCATCATAGCAGGGCTGGGATCTGCAGAGTGCGCAGAACTGTAAAGTCTCGATTTAGATTAATGAAGTACTTATGTGCAACAATGCTTGCAACAATAATGTTATCTGAGAATGACAGCTAATGCATATGGTACAATTTTTATGAAATGTATGAATCATCTGTCTTTTGGGGAACTCATTGTAACTTCCTTCTCCTGATTCTCTGTTAATGTAGCAACATAATTTCTGTTTCTCATGCATTTTTCTCAATGGAAAAACAGTAGCAAACACCAGCATTTATTAATCACAGCCTTCAGAATTCAGCACATGCTACAAAAGCATACAAATAGGCTGGGAGCATGCAGAGTTATGGAGGAAAGAACAGCGTGTTCCTCAAAATTTTCAAGCACCCATTTGAAGGGATGCTGAGAAGGAGATCTGCCATGGAGGTTGGCACCAGCCCGTGTGCCAAGGCTTGCTGTGGATTATTCTGGACCAATGGCTTCCCCAGCAGTAGATGCTATTGAGATTTCTCACACAGCTTTCATGCTCCATCCTTTGGAAAGATCCTTGGAACGTGTTCTGGCTATCAGGGAGTGAAATTTTGAGGTGGGATGCTTGCCTGGTGTTTAACAATCTGGGCAGAATGGATACCTTCAGATTGCTACAGTTCAACTAGCAATTGATTTTCTCTGGAGACAGGATTAGGGTTGCCAAGACGGTTTCTTGGCCCAGTTAGTATTTACGCTGTGGGCTCCCCCTGGAAAACCATGCAGGTGTATTTGGGGATGTCTTCAGCTAGCACAGGTTGCCACGTGGGTTGACCATATTGTTTATGCCTGCAAATTGACCATATAGTCAGTTCCAGATGAAAACCTTATTGAAAAACTATGATTACTTGTTTTCCAGGAAAACTGTAAAAACTATGAATAACCACTGTTATATTTTCTTTTTCTGAAGGATATTTACTAATGTTTTGCCCAGATTGAACAAGGAAAACCTACTCCTTTAAATTTCCTATTCCACATCTACTAAGGTAATGGCTACCAAAGAAGAGCAAGAGTGGTATAATCCAGGAGTGCTTGGCACTGCAAAATCACAAGAGGGTTGAAAATCTCAGCAACCTTTTCCCATTAAAAAAATAGCATACATTTAAAATTAAATGGAACATATTGTAACAAAGAGTAAGTGTGGGTAGAAAAGAATTGATAGTGCTTACTGTGGTGTAACATTTTCTAGGTTGAACTGATTCAGATTTCAGAAAACTCTGAATGTAATTTGGGCATTTATATTGTGAACTGAAAAGCCTGTGAAGTCAGGGCAGTCCTTTTGTTGTCCCAGTGGTCTCTGAATTAGAGACTCACTGGAGATCTGGATTAGCCTGGCTGCATGCAGAAAACATTCTTGCATGTTCAAATCCCATTCCACCTTTCTTATGTCTCATTCTCCCCTAAACTCCATTGCCTATTTAAGAATCATAATGACAAGAACCACAAATAAGCTGTGTTTTTCATGTTGTTTAATTTTTTATATGTGGAAAAGACAGGGGTGACTAAAAGGTTAGTGATTAAAGTCTCAGGTTGACTGTAACCAAGTTTCTCTGATCTCTAGTTAGGCTAATCAGAGAGAGTTCCTTTTTGTCTGGCACCTTTTTTTGCTTGACTTTAGTGATATCTGAAAGCATGCACTTGAGACAGTCTCTGCTGTGCCACTGCTTCATGAGAGCAGATTTAATTTTGCTTTGGCGAGGAGATTCAGTGTGCCTAACATTGGTGCTGAAATCGCTCATGCTGTCAAAGACTGGAAAATAATATCTTCCCTATGCCTTCTGCCACATACACAGGTGTAGAAACACATCCTGGGGCAAAATCCTGAGCATGCTAAATCCAGCAGGGCCATTAAGGTCAGGATGAAATAGCATACATATATCTACATCTCTCTCTCTATAGATATATATCTCCAATACAGGTAAGATTTATTGTAAGAAGAAAAAGTAAAAACACAGCTGGTAATTTGATGAATTTATATTTTTGAATGAAGAATAAATAGTTATCACCAAAGTTATCAGTTACCAGTGTTCTGCTCATCACTTTGATATATTCAATTTCCTCAAACTGAGTTTTTACTCGTTTTCTCATAAATAATACCTCTTTTTTAATAAAGATTTTTCAAAGCTTCCAAGTGAAGTAAGATTCATTAGCGATATCCAAGGATGTTGATTCTCACACTGCTCAGGACTTGAAATAGGAGGATATGTTAACTCTAGAGCTGATTCCTGTCCCAACCACTGTCCCACAGCAAAAGGTGATACTTACTCACTTTTTACTTCTTCCAAATGCCATACATGCACACAATGAATCTGTACTGGTTTTGTTTGGGATGGAGATAATTTTCTTCCTATGAGCTGACATGGGTTATGTTTTGGATTTGTGTTGGTGAGAGAGGTGCTGGTAACACACCAACATCTCAGTTCTTGCTGAGCAGCACTTGCACAGAGCCAAGGCCACTTCTGCTCCTCACCACTCCCCTCCAGCGAGGAGGCTGTGGGTGCACAAGGAGTTGGGAGGAGACACAGCCAGGACAGCTGACCCCAACTGACCCAGAGGATATCCCACACCATATGGTGTCATGCTCAGCCTACAGGGATGGGGGAAGAAGGGAGTAAGCGATGTTTGGAGTGATGGTGTTTGTCTCACCAAGTCACTGTTACACGTGGTAGAGTGTGGCTTTTGTGGAAATGGCTGAACACCTGGTAAGTGGTGAATTAATTCCTTATTTTCTTTGCTTTATCTATTAAACTGTCTTTATCTCAACCTGTGAGGTTTTGTGCATTTACCCTTCTGATTCTTCTCCCCATGCTAGTGGTAGGGGACTGAGTGAGTGGCTGTGTGGGGTTATACCACCACAGAATCAGTTTCACACACTTTTACAAGAATAGATGACATGAGGTTATTAGCTCAAGGTTGCAAAATGAGTCAGCAATGGGTGCATTGGGATCCATTGGGATTTCAGCTAATCTACTGAGCTATCACAGTCGTGATTCTTGGCCTGAATAGTTGGCAGAACTGTGTGACAGAACACGGCAGGAAAGGATACCGTCAATTTAAAGGAAACATCAGATTCCATCAGTTGAATCTCTCCACAAAGAAAAACTGGTATCCCAGTGACTTATTAAAAATCGAGTATTCAAGGTTGTTTATTAAAATGCAATTATGAACTGTTGCCTTCTGTTCTATGCCTCCACACTGATAAGCAGGGTATTTAGTAAATCAGCTGCTTTCAACAAAGAGCCACCTAATTAATACAAAACCTCTTTTGCAGCACTATAAAAGATTATCCAAAACAGTGAATGCATCTAGAGAACAACAGAACATAGCTGTTCATTGTAGCATTTCATTTACACAGTTGCAGTTGGCAATTATTTAGAAATTGTTGAAGTTTTAGAAATATCTATGGTATGGTATACTGAATATTGTAATTTTTTTAAAAAGTGTGTGATATAATTTGCAATGTGCTTTATGGAGGAATTCTTCATAGCAAAGCTAATGCCTTCTTCATAAGTATCTTTATAGACATTGCTAGACAAGGTTACAAAGGAAATTATGAAACAAGCATGATGACACTCAGATCATCACAGTGGTAGCATCTGGTCTACATGTCCATTTGCTTTATCATGTGAGTTTTCAAATCTAAGGGCCATCTTTATGATTTTCCCTTTTGCAGTACCTAGCAGAACAGGCTGTGGTCCAGAATACCTGCTTGGTGGAGTACAGCCCGGAGAATGAGCAAAAGGAGGTGTGCTCCTGGTTTGCATTTCTTGTATCCACCCTAAGACTGCTGTTGCCTGGCAGCTTTGCTCTAGGGTCAATTAAACCTCAGACATCTC
The DNA here is from genome assembly GCF_009650955.1 of Corvus moneduloides. Lineage (NCBI taxonomy): Eukaryota > Metazoa > Chordata > Aves > Passeriformes > Corvidae > Corvus > Corvus moneduloides. The sequence goes on from NC_045477.1 coordinate 104,530,818, forward strand.
TTCTGCTTCTGGAGATCTTAATATTGGGTGTTTTCAAAAGATACTGGTAATCAAGCTGGGACCCTGATCCTGCCAAGAGTGCGTCAAGAAGTAAGACGGTTTACCCCTTTGAGAGGGGAGAGAGACTTAGGAGATAGGTATGCCGTGTGACTGGTTAAATATAAAATAAAATGTCACATTTGGTTGTGACAGAGGCATACTTATGCACTGACTTCAGTGGCACTACAGACATGAAGAGTCAGGTGTTCAGTAGTGCCACATAGTCCAGGCCAAATCGGTCACCTAGAATAACAGGATGACTGCAGCAAAGCCAACCCTAGCCTGTAGTGAGGTCATTTAAGCTCAGGGTGAGTGTCAGTGAGGCAGAAAGCACTGTACAGCTGCAAGGCCTGCAGGCTTTCACACAGTGGGATGTGGATGGCAGCTCCCCACCAGTTTTACACAGCAACCCGCTGCAGGAAAGGGCAAAATCTGTATGGAGGGACCTTCTGCCTGACCAGCTTCACCCATGTATTGCTGCTGCAAGGCTGTTGCACATATGGCACAGGACTCAGGCAAAGGGCTCTCTCTGAACATCAAACACGAGGCTGCCTGGGCCAATGTCATGGGTTGTATGGGGACAAGCCTTCTCTGGACAAGCCCCAGGGTTTCCCAGGAACTCCTGCCTGACTTGTAATTCATCTGGATAAATACAGGAACTTCACACACTGTGAATGTCCACCCTTCAGCTAAAGTTACTGTGGGGGACATTATTATTAGGATTAAAAGTAATCCTTTGTCTTTTATTACTTTTTATGGGCAGTGACTTTGTACAATGCCTGCATCTGAGTTAGTCATTTGGGGCACCATTGCAGCACCAGGAGATGAAGATATGTGTTGAAGAATGATTTGTCTTCAGCATAAATTGGTGATCCAGATAAATGCACACGATGCAGATGGTATTGGGCAACCAACTCAGATTCACAAATTTACATTGTAAAATCTGAAGTTAGACGAAAGGGAGGAAAGCAATTCTCCATGTGCAGTGACCCCTGTTTGCCTCGTTATTTTCTAATGTCCCATTGCTGTGCACATACCTGCTGCTTGTTCTCCACTTCCCCTCTCTTTATGCTAATCACTTGTTTCTCTCTCCCATACTTTGACTGTGTAATTCAGACAGCAGAGAAACTGCTACTCCGATTCTTGTGCTATGCCAAACACACTGGGACTCAGGCCTGTAAATGACTCCAATATAAATTACTGTAGTAAGCCTCATTAACAACATATTCCCATCAGAATGGCACTTAGACACATTTATAAACTACAGATGTGCTTATGTTCCACTGAAGATAATGTTACTGAGGTATACATTTAGAATTCAATACGTGAATTTTTCACCTAGCCACAGCTTGTAATTCAGTTGTCTGAAGCTGTTGACCTAAAACTCTGCATCAGCCCCAAGTAAAGGGCAGCCTAGATTACATGTTGTAATCAGGAAAATTACTGTTTGACTGCTATTGACATTTCCTTGGCACTTCATCACGGGGCTGTGAGTGCCCACAATCACTCTTTGCCTTTCTACAGCATCTCATTCCAGTCAAGGATCTCAGATCGTGTTACAAATGGCACCAGATTTGGTGAGAAGCTGAGTGTTGGTAATTGATTGATTAGCTGTCTTCTTAATAATATCTACCCGTTTTATAAAATCTGGGCTTTCACATTAAGGCTCAAGTTTGGTTTGGCAGAAGATTTCAGATTTGTACTTTTCATGCAGCTGACAGCAACTGTTGTTAGGTTTGGAAAACAGAGTTACATGTTTCATGTATAATGCTCAGGTTTGGAGCCCTTTGCATTATGTGTGGTTCCCATTTTCACCAGCTTTGACACAGCTGAGCCAAAAAATAGCAAGTCCATCCAATGCCTGCAGGTTTATGATGCAGGATGTAAAGCAGGACCAAGGCCTTTAGCACTGTAATGGTTTAGATTGGTTTTGTCAGCTGTTATTGTTTCTAAATGGCTTCCATTTTAAAGCAGCTGTAGGTAGGGCTTATTGATTGTGCTCTTTTGATGATGCAATGAGATCTTACAGTCCAGTTAAACAGTGCTCCCAGCAGCATCCCTGGGAATTTTTATGCAAACAGTTACTCTTACAATATGAGAACAAGCTGCGTTATTGGGTTTTTCTCAAACTGTCAAAACATTTAGCAATCCTATCCAAGCTGGAGCTGCAATCTTGCCTGCTCACAGAAACAAAACATCACATGTGTAGAGGGAACAGAAGTGTGAACAGTCTGTACCAGAGGTCTCCTTCTGCCCTGAGGTGAAGAGTGGTGGGGTGGAAGAACTATCATGTCTGGGCGAGTCTACTTTCTAAATTAAATTGTTTGTATAATTTATTCAGTGTAAAATATGTTTTATATGCTTTTAATATTCCTTGCTGTGCTCCAGGACAGACAAGTGCATAGAGGATGAGAGAAAGAGTTTGGGAGATTGTGGGTTAAAATTCTGTACCCTTCATCTATTGACTGTTAGCAGAATCAGTGTGTTTTGAGGCTCTTTCAAAGCTTTAGTAATAATTTGTCTGCTGTTCACACATGTAGATGTTACAAAAAGAGAAAAAGATGCTTAATAATGTTCCTTACATAAAGGGTTTTTTTTAAAAAAATGTTCTTATAAGAAAAGGTTAAAAATACATGTGAATAAAAGGAAAAGTCTAATGATCATACAGCTAGTCTTTGAAAAATCTTATTAATCTTTCTCTTATTTTAGGCTATAGAGAAAGCAGAGCTTTTGATAGACTAATTAGAAGCTGAAATGTGTTTATTACCTTCTTTTTTATATCTTCTCATTTTCTGTTGATCAGGCTGACTTGATCCATTCATCTCATCTTTGAGCTCATTTCATCATGAACTGATGAAGTGCTTGAAAGAATCTGTGATGCCTGATAAAACCATTTTTCAAAAACTTTGTTTAGAACTCCAACTCTAGATACTTCTTTTTGACTTGGGAAGGCTTAGATAAGAGAACTGTTTTCCACATGCCAAATTCTGCTCCCATTCCTGCAGCTTGACTTACCCATCCACTGAAAAGAGCAAAAGATTAAAAGAACAAAAGTAGCTAAATCTGTCCTCCCTATGGAAAATTTTATGAAAACAATAATGGTATTGTTTAGGAGTTTATCTCCTGTTCTCTCACTTTAAGTCAGCTTTGTATATGTGACAGAATTATAGTCTCAGGAGCAAAATAGTATATTGTGACAGAAGTAAGTACCTGGTAAACACTGAAACAACCACCTAGTCACAAGGAAAGTGTCACATTTATGAGGTACAAAAAGGTACATAAAATTCAGTGTATTAAGGAGTATCACTGGTTGCTGTCTCATCACCATCCAGGAAGTTCAAAGAGCTCTCTCTATCTTTCAGAGGTATAAAAGAAGCCAATCTAATGAGATAATGATGTTGCAAGAGACCATGGGTTTACAAAATATGCAGAATCAGGTTTTCTAGCAATTCTTCAGAGCTGAAATGAGCTGGGCACTTCTGAGAGGCCTGGGTTGAGGGTCACTCGCATCCCCAGTCCCACCACAGCCTGTGCACAGAGTGGAGCTCTCCCAGACCAGGCACCGGGCTGGTGGCAGGGCACACACACTGTCTTGCTGCAGGGCCTGCATTTGCATTTATTCTCTTCCCACCAGCTTTACAGGGGAGTCAGAGTCATGTCACACTGTCTGTGCAGTTTTTCTCTCTTTTGGTCTTGGAAAAGATGGGATTTCTCTGAACAGATCCTCCTCTCCCACAGCACAGCCACAATACGGGTTCAGACAGTGACCACGTGGAGGATAAATCTGATTTGAAGGGAAGGGCAAAGCAACATTTTTGGTGCTGCTCTTTCTCTCAGCCTGTAACCTGTGAGAGACAGCCCACACAGGACTCGGGAGAGCCACAGTTGCCCGGAAGTACAGGATGGTGCTGGCTGTCCCCAGGGCTGCCAATGTCCCCAGGCCACCATTTCACTGCCAGGTTTGGTGCACCTGCACACACGTGCGGGCAGTGCCGAGGCTGAGTTCACACGTGACACAGACAAGCCATGCCTGATGTGCCTGTTGGTCTTTTAATGACAGTTGTTGAGTTTTAATGATAAAAGTCAGCTGCATTTTCTCTTTTTTTCCTCCCAAGCTAACAAGGCTCCAAACATGGGAAGGATTAAAAAGCAGTAATGAGACTTGATATAATTTTGCCCATATGGTTCAGTGAAAGAAATAAAAGCTCAGCTTCACTTCAGCTGTATGTAAAATTTGTGGGTAGCTCAAATGCAACTATGATAATAATAAAAGTAACAATACCAATGATTTAGTCCTTGATTCCTGGCTTGTCTCTATTAGGCTTCTTGTACCAGAGATAATGAGGAACCCAGAAAGGGTTTCAATTAAGAGAACTGCTTTACTTTTATGGAGCTATCATTTGATGTTGGAAGTAAAATGATATAAATGATAAAAAATTGAGGTATGTTTCTGATTAAAAGGTAAAATCCAATTCTGTCTATAGGATATTGACTTGCTCTTTGCTATTGTGTGGCTTCAGGCAATTTGTGTCTCTTGCAGTCTTGTTCCTGTTTCCACCTCCCATCTATCTAGATTGCAGTCTTTTGTGGTTATTGACTAACTCTTACAGCTTCAAACTCTAAAAGAAAGAAAATTGAGTAAACAGTGACCAATTTTCTGCTCTCTGACACCAACTGGGTTAAAATGGTTAGGACTGTAATGCTATAGAAGCTCCAAGGGAGTCCTGTGAATCGACATTAGGGTTTGCTATTGCACTGGTGACACTTCCTGGGTGAAAACACTTGCCCGTAGTCACTGGGGTCCTCATCAGAAGGTGACATCCAGTGGAACGCGTCAGTACCTACAGGAGGCACTGTGAGTCCAAGAATCCCTGCAGACACAACACCCAGTCACTTTCATCCCCTGACAGGGCCTGCATTCATCTTCCAAATTACAGGTTGCACCTTTGCTGGTGCCTGCGTGAACACCAGAGACTGATGCTGAGCACTAGCATGTGCCATCTCCAAAATACTTTTCCATTTAATGTAATGAGAACAAAAAAGCTATTGTGCCTTGCCTACCTCGAAAAGTCAATACAAGTTCTTAAAGTTCCTAATGTCAATTAAAATGTATTTTTGAAGGCTACATGTGAATGAAAAGATCATTAAGTTTGCTGTGATCTTCTAGATACTGAACTGCCTCTGAAAAGCCTTGCAGTAGATGAAGATAATTTCTTTAGAAAGATTTCTTATATGATTTATGCTCTAGAAAGGAAAAGTACAAAACCAATTTGACTAATTACAGAGAGATTTCCTTTTACTCTTTATCTGCGAGAAGAGATAAGGTTTTGAAAGAAAAAACTCCCTTGTTTTTGATCTACCTTTTACCCAGTGAAAATTAACAAAGTTATTCTGATACACCTGTTACACAACAACTTTTGTTTTCTCTTTTCATTCAGAAACTGATTTTCTCCCTAAAAGATAATGGAAACGTAGATGAGTATATTGGGTTTGCATGTCCAGGTTTTGATAGTGGGGAGGCTACAGGAGTGGCTTTGGTGAGAAGCTGCCAGAAGTTTCCTCCATGTATAGCAGAGCCAATGCCAGGCAGCTCCAAGCAATGCTAAACCCTGTCAGCTCCCTGATGGGGTTTAGGAAGGTAGGACTGGGATACATGGAGGATGGGAATATAATTTTCTTCAGTAATTCTCCTACCTGCACTGCATAGGTGGGTTTGCAGTCAGAGATGCTCTCCAGTAGGAGTGTGGTTGAGGAACAGAGACTCTGCTATTAGGTGTTCTCCAGCAAATTTTATTTTTGCAGGTCCTAGGAAGGGGAGAATGTATCAGAGAATGCTCAGGGTTGGTGAACCTATTTAAAATGTCTTTGGATTGGATGCTTTTCTTAGAGAAAAGAAAAAATTAATTTGATTTTTCTGATGTATTTTTGTAAAGGCTTTCAACAGGCAAGCTGACCTGTTTGTCTTTTCCATTTTCCTTCCTTTGTTCAACTGTTCTTTCCTTTTTTGGCTAACAACTGAGTTTAAGGTAGTGAGGTTGTGTACAAAATCTCTGGTGAATGGCTGTGCAGCATGGGAATCACTGACACACAGAGCCTGCCTGTGTGACTGCACTGTACACCATGCTCCTGCTTGCAAACCCAGCTGCAGAAGGGATTTCCAAAGAAAGAGCACTGGTCAGCAAAGATTCAGATCTGTAAAAGTCACTGGGATATAGAGCAATCCATTGTCATGAGAGCTTGCATATCCTGTAACTCTGTATGATCAGTCCCATACGTTTCCATGGAATTGCTCTTGGAAGTCAAATTAAATACATGAAGGCATCTCCCTAAGCTGTGTTTAACTTTCCTTAGTTGTTATGACCAAGTTATGAAAATTACTCCAACACAGTCATATACCTAAGCAAGGGGATATTTTCCCATGTCTAAGAAAAAATAAGGTCAATTTTCTTCCTTTCCCTTCTGAATATCTTCTCCTAAACTGTCTGAAAGAGATCATCTGCTTTTCTGGGCAGTGATAGTGAGGGGAACAGCCAGCTCTGATGTTGTTAGAGTTACTGGGGGACTATGGCTGTGCCTGAAGTGGGCCAAAGCATCCCAGAAGGGGGCCTGTACAGGTAAGGTATTTCCTCTAAATGTCAGTGTAAACTGGCTTTCTGGAATAAAGGCATCATAATACTTCTGGACTGACATTCACTTTCAGGAAATAAGTCTCAAGGGAGAGAAACCATTTTGGTGTTTTCTTCCTCACTGCTGCAGACTTACCTGGAGTAAGTTGCTTAAATCCACAGAGCCCCTTGGGAGTGAGTGGTAACTCCCAGCAGTTCTCAGGGAGACGGGAGTGTCTTGCACTTCCTAACTTTGTGATACATGCAGGCCGGAGAAGATATATTGTCTTGACCCTGAGATTCACCAGTCATTTGACAAAGACTCCAAATACTAATGCAGTGTGCATTTTATGTGATGAAGTGCTCCTAAATCTCCGCTGACTGCTGATTTGGGTACCTGAAAAATGAAGCAGCAGTAACAAGTCTGGCAGAGTATCTTTACTGGGAGTGGGGGTCCTGCACACTCAGGGCTCAGAGAAGCCATCTGGTCTCCCACTAATCACCTACAAATTCATCTGTGCCCTGGTGGGGCACGAGACATTTGCATCGGTGCCAGCCATGCCAGGATTTTCAGACTAAAATAAAGCATGAAGTAAAATGTATTTAGAGCCTCCATTAAGAGAAACAGAGGAGTTGGACATTTTCATTAATAATTGCAAAGTACCTTGCAGACTATACTATCTGCTCTAGGGAAGGTTTTCTCTCCTCTCTGGCAGGATTACCAATGCACCCTCTGCTGCAGCAGCGAGTAGAGCAAACAGATCTCAGAGGGCGGGTGTGGAGCTCCATGGCATGTTAGGTGTCTCAAAAATAGGCTCAAATGTTTTATTCTCTTTCTGCTCCCATTTGATGCTATTTATGTTAAGACAAATCTGGATGTATAATATTGTCGTAAATAATTGAAGAGCCACAATGTTTTCTGCATTGCACTCACAACCATTTGGAATTTCAATATGAGAATTGTCAAAACGGCTGCACTGTCCTTATTTTAGATGTGGTAGGAAGAGAGAACACCAAGCACAGTCCAGCTAGAGAGGGAAATAGAAATGCTGTCACATTAAAATGATGCTGTCTGAGATCTGCATTGTCAGAAATACCCTAGGTACCTCCCTAAGGTAACTTAGGAAAGGAGGCCCAGACAGAGGGAAGAAGTAACTTAATATCATTAATTTGTATCTGTATTTTGTGGCTCAGAATAAGAACTGCTTCCAAGGTACCTGGTAGCAGTCCAGGGGTTGCTGTTTCATACAGCACTCCCATCATCCCTGAGGCTCTGCAACACCTTTGGTGCAGGGCAGCAGCATCACAGTCCAGACTCTTCTCATCCTTCCAATTGCTGTTCACACTGTGGTTTTTCCTAGGAGCCTTGGCCGTGTGTCATAGACTCACTGTACCAAATGGTGGTAAAACTAAAATAGAGGGTTCTATTTCCAGGCTTGCAGTTTTTATATACACCAAGAGACTGTCAGGAGGAGGTGGAGAGGCAGAAGTGGGCAATGCCCAGCTGGACTAGCACCATAATTTCTGCCACAGTTTAAATGCAGTGGGAAGCTCTTGCTCCTGGGCATCTACTTGTGAAAGCTGTGAGAAGAAGATTGTGTGAGGACTCAGTGAGCTGGTTTACCCTGAGAAGGCTGACAGTGATTTCCAGCTCAGCTTGCTTACAGTAGATGTGAAAGATATGGTCGCCTTGCAGCAGCAGCAAGCAGGGCACTGATGAACCCCTTTTCTCAGACTTTGGTTCTCCCAAGGCTGTGGCCAAGAGGTAGATGCTCTTCCTCTCCTGGGATCTCTGCCTCCTTCCTATCTGCATTTTTCTCTTCATTTTCTATCAAGTGTGCAGTGTAGCCCTCCCTCACAAAGCACAGTGTACATGAATTACTTGTGGTGGTCCAAGGACAGCATCAGGGACTTGTCTAGCATTTTTTTTTGCCTGTGCGGTGGGGCTTGTGCACAAAGATTCTGCACATTTTCCCCTTTGGCCCAGAACACAACTAAGAGCCATGGAGTGGTCTTCAGGTCTTCAGGAGGTTCTGAGGCCACTGCAGATTTTTAAAATACCTTCTGACAAAAAGTCCTTTTTTTTGTGCCAAATGTTTCCTGCATTTTTTACCAAATTTGAACTTGTTTTCTCAAAGAAAATCTCTAGCCTCTTTAAATTCAGTTTGTGCTTACAAGAGAGGTGTGAAACATATTAAGCAGATGAGAGAAGCTAAACCAGTGTAGGGATAGACTGTTCAAGGGAATCAAGTTCTAACTATAAATTATTTAAAACACTGAATTTGAATTTACAATATCCCTTTAAATCATCCCCTGTATTCCATAATTGGAGGTAAGGCTTCCAGAGATATTCAGCCCACTGCCCTGTGCTCAGCATCTCTCTTTCTTTCCTTTTCTTGCTAGCTAAATACCTGACAGCTTTCACTTCCTCTCTGATCATGCTGCATTTTAAGTTCCCTTTAGGTGGACTTTAAACACTGGAAATGTGAGTTCACAATTTCTCCTGTAAGGAAAGACCGTCTTCTGGTTTTTACAAACATTTTATGGTTAGCCCCTTCCAGACAAAGGTACACAAGGAAAGGTGTGTGCTTTATTGACTGTGTTGTGTAAGACTCTCCTATCAGCATCCTGGCTTGATTCAATACCAAGTGGACGACTGCTGCTGTGCTCCTCATTTTTCACTTGAAAGGGGAATGTGGATACACAGAGAGCCATGTTTGCAGTGTCGTCTTCCTTATCCCTGTAGTAAATTGGCCTGGCTCAGAAAAAGAGGCTATTTTTCCTTATCAAATATGAGTGTTAGGATCCAAGGCTCTTCTTGCTGCCTTGGAGAGGCTTTCAGTCTGCTACTGAAAGTGCTAAATCCTACACTTCTGCTAACTGGTTGGAGGAAGCACCATCCCCCAACTGTGTGGGTTTCAAAACTGATTTAATATATTTTTAAGTGCTTTAACACTTTTTGTTATATGTGATGGGCAATCTCTAAGCCTGGATGTTGGACAAATTACCAATAAAAGCCACTGCTTCTGTTGAAAAGAAAACCTCATGCGGCTGCTTGTGCAGACATTATGTTTGTAAATCACTCAGGGCACATGACCTCTTAACCGTATCTTGTTTCCAACTTGCAAAATGATGTAAAGTGATTGGACTCCATGCACTCACCACCACTCTCCCCCCTTCTCTGTGTGCGATTTTCCTTCTCCCGAGTTGCTCTGATAGAGAAAGGAGTAAGCCCAGCTTGCACCAGCCTTTTCCAGCTGAGGGGCAGCAGGTGCAGAGCGGCTTCATGCGCTCCTTGCTCCCACCAAGGGCAGGGTCGGTGATATATTCCTGTCTCCATCATGGAGAGAGACTTGGGCAGTGGGAAAAAGCAAACCCTTTGCATTCCCTGGGACATCAGTGAAGTCATGGATGAAGTGGAAGAGGAACAGTTTTGCCCGTGAGTAATAACACTTAATTTGGTAGCCGCTTTCTGTGCTGGCAGAGGATTGATCCTCAGTGCTGAGAACTGCCACTGCATTACGTGGGGACAGACTGAGGTCCGTGTGTCCTGCAGCATGGCAGGGGTGCCTGCAGCAGCTGCCCTCCAGCCCCTCAGAGGGTGATCTGGGCAGAGGACAGCTACCAGGTGGGCACACCTTTTGTGTGTGCCGTGTCATAGGGGGTTGTGAAGTTTTTGGGAGAAACTGAAAGAGGAAAAAAATTCAATCTAGATGGACTTCTGAAAGAGAAGACAAGTCCAGTCTAGCTCATATGCTAGTGCATGTAATTTTTTAAACAGCACTAGGAAAGTCTGTTTCTTTCTTCTTTTAAGAGGTTGAAAGTCCTGCCCAAAATAAGAGAGCAGAGAGTACTTGTTTCTACCTAGGCACTGTCTTTTGCTGTTGAAGACCTGGGTATGCAGCTACGAAAACTGCAGCAAAGAGGATGGGTTTGGAGAGGTGAGAGAAGGATTGGCATAAAAAAATATATGTTGACAGGAATTTAGGCTAGCATAGTGACACTGCCAAATTTTGCTTCAGTTTTAATTTTTGATAAGATGAACAATCCTGGCTGAATTCCAATACTAATTGAGGATGTTTCTTTTGATCATTGTACACACACCAGACTTCAGCACAGTCTTTAGAACTGCTTAACAATGCACAAAGATATTCAGATGTCCTTTACAATCAATAATATGGACATATAAACAATCAGATTTTATAAGTGGAAAGGATGTTTTTCTGATACAAAAGCTGTCAGGTGAAAACCTGAATTGTACAACACTTGCAGACCTTGAATTCCCTTCTGCCTGACCAGGCTTCCCTCATTCCTAAAGGGAGCTGGGTACGGGACAAAGCTGTGTTGGATCCACCTGCTCCTTGATCCATTGGTCTTTGTAGATTAAAAAGGATTTAATGGGGAGGAAGTTCTAGGTTTGGGAAGGGAAGAGGGAGGGAAAAGGACTTCTGTGCATGTTTTGGAAGGCTGTGGGTTGGCTGATTGTGTTGGCTGATGTGCTGCTGTACAATCAGCCACAGTCTTGGTCTTTCAGCCGTGACTGTATTAACTGCACTGCAATGTTTCTGTTTCTTTCTTTCTTTCAAGGGAATGGGGAGAATTAAATCCTTTTTTCTCATCCAAGTTATTCCTCTGAGCCAAGATCACATACTCAGGTTTGGCAGATGCACTTGGACATGTGCCTCTGCCTATTTGCTTGTGAGGCATCCTATTCTTTCCTGGTTTAGGGAATGTGGGGTGTATCTTTGTCCCCCAGCAGTAAGACCATCCCAAGAGCTGTAAGCTGTACCAGCATTTTCTTAGCAGCTTATTATAAGCAGGTAGCCCAGACATTGCAAAGGCACTGCTCACAACCTCCTTTCCTATCACACAGTACTGCAGGGCAGATATATATATATATAATATATATACATACATATGAGAATGGATGCCAACTTAGGTCTGGGATAAATTACCCCATTAAGCAGCCCCTCTGTCTTGAACAGAACAGGGGGAACAGGAGGCTTGGGAGCTTGTGGGAACAGGAGGCTTGGGAGCTGTCCCATGCTCCCACTAGTGCGAGGACTTAGGCTTTCCCATAGGCACAGGTGAGTGCTACCATGGTTGCTGCCATCCTCCTAGTCTGAGCTTAGTGCTTTGCTGGTGCACACAAAGAAAAAGCTGCATTTCTGAGAAAAAAAAATTACTACCATACAGGCTGTTCTTTCATTTACCTTAGGAATCAATGGGAAAAGGAATGAGATAGCACAAACCACATCAGCTTCTAGCAAGAATAATTACACTTCCCTTGCTGTTAGCAAGACCAAAATAAAAACCTGTAAAGGGCACTATATAAAGGAAGGCAACAAATTAGGGGAGTGTGGATACAAATCTTTATAACAGTGAACAGTGTCCATTTGTTATCATGATAGTGTCTCTTTATTACTGTTACCAGTTTGAAGTATCATTTATACTTCTACATGCGGCATGCTTCCACCCTCCCTCCATAACACATCATGCAATGTCCATTCCAAAGGCTACTAATGGTTGAAAATAGTTGCCCCTAATGAGATACATAAGAAACCATTGGTACAAATGTCATTTTCTTTTGCAATCATGTGGATACCTTACCTGAGGGGGTCAGCTCCACTGTGTGAAACAGGCATGGGAGGTGAAGGTATAGGGGATTCAGTAAACTTTGCAAACTTTCCATAGCTTTTCTCATGAACATTTATACCACATACTGAAATAACATCAAATAGAGTTGCTTTTGACTCCTGTTCTGCAGTGCCTACACCTTTCAGGAAAAAGCATATTAAGATGCTGATGGACTTTAATCTTCCACTTCACTGAGTTTCACATTCTCTTGTTTTTAAGCTGGACATAAGTATTTATATACTAATCAGTCTAACCCTCACTGAGGTCACTGTTGGTAGGATGAACTTAGGCAGTGACATGGCTTGTTCTGTCAGTTCTAGGGTAAGTATTATTCATTTAATATGTGAATAGAAACACAGCAGCTGGCTGACCTTCACAGTAGGAAGTATATGATTTGTTAGCTGTCTGTGAAAGCTTTGATTCACTAAGACTCCTGCTTCACTTGCAGTGAAGTTTCCAGCAGATGTTTTTTGATGGATTTCAGGGTGGTGGAGCAGCAGTTCAGTGAGCAGTGGAACCAGTCCTATGCTTTGATTCTCTAAAGATTTATGTCTTGAGGTTGAGCCACCATGCAGACACTGGTTCAGCTTGGGTGGCTGTCGTTTCTCTACCTCACTGCCTCTTTCCATGAATCATGTTCAAACCAAACTCCCTTGATTCTCCTGCTACTCTGTCAAATCTCCTTGAAATTGGCCAGCAGCTTCACAAGCTATTAGGAACAACACGTAGACATATAGATAGCAATACCAGAAAAACACAGCAGAACACAGTAGGTATGTACAGATATCTCTAAAACAGATAACTTTCAGTTTCAGCATTTTACATTGGAGGGGAAGACTATGTTGTGTCCAGGCCAAGCCCTAAAAAGTGCTATGTACCTTCAATTCCTATTAAATTCCACATAAACTTTCCGGCTCTGAGCAGAGGTTTGGATCTGGCTATGACTTCTCCAGAGCAGAGGCAGGTACTCTAACAGCTTATAATATTATAAATTAATCTGAGGGAGAAAAAACCAGCAACTCCCCTTGATTAAACACCTCAGAACTGTAGTGACCCCAGTTGTATTTTAACGATGTGCAGACTTGCATTTGGCAATAAGAATCTTCTGGACCTTATTCAACCATTTTCTTTCTCGCTTTGGGGAAAATGCTATAAAAAGCAAAAACAGCTTCACCTTGCAATATTCTGTCACAAGTATGACAGGCTTGTGATCACAGCTGCAGAATGAGCACCATTTTATTTGAGGAGGTAGAATGTGCTTTCCTGAGCCTCTCCAGTAATAGTCTCTCACTTATCACCAGTAATTAGCTACTTCACAGCTAGTTTGAAGCAGAGTTTCTTCTGCAGTTGTGTAAGGCCCTTGAGTTTGGGGGCAGGTGCCCAGCCATGACTGATGGGCAACAGGAGGTCAGGAAAGAAGGTGGGAGAGAGGAGTGCTTGTGGTGACATGGCCTGTGCTCACCCAAGGCACTGTGGGGCTGTTTCTGTGGTGGCAGAAGGGGTGCCTGGGGCTCAGGCAATGACTCATGGAGGAAAGAGAGACATTTTGGCTCCCTTGTGCCTGGGACTGGAGGGAAGAAGGTCGGGAGGCAGCAAGGAGCATTTTATGTTTTGATTTGCAGTGTGTTGCTCTGTAATTTCTGCTCATCTAAAGCTGAAGGTCACCTTAGATTCAAGCGTGCTTTGGATTTGGGTCAATACAGGAATTGTCTCATCTTTCCGCAGAGCATTGGTGGTTACATTAACCAGCTGGGGTTTTGTCAGAGAGGCTGCATTTTGCTGCAAGCCCAGCTTGCACTGCAGAGATATTGAGCCTGATTTGGAAGCTGCAGGAATGAGGGTTACTCAGAACTTGTAGCATTTGGGTTCTGGTACTGTGCTGATGCCCACTTCAATCCCATGCAATAATATTTTCTTTTTAAGGAAGAAGAAACTGCTGGTGAGTTTGTTGAGGGAGGCAGGGCACAGTGGGAAGATGGCAGAAACAGGACCTGACATCTTTTCCTATGGTCAGGCAGGTTGCTATGGTGTTTAGGACTAAAAGGAAACAGAGAAGGAGCAGCAGCTCTAAGGCTGAAAACTTCTATTGTTTAAAATCACTTCGATAGCATAAACAGCTCTACACAAGCCCTGAGCACATGGCACATGCCCAACTCATGACTTAATATTTTTTACTGAGTTTGATATTATTAGCTTTTCAGAAAATAAAGGCCTGAGAGGCTCCTGGTAGCCTCTGTCTTGGGATATGTAGGGGAATGTGTATGAGCAAGAGATTATTTTACTCTTTTAACTAAAAAAATTGGAGAAAAATTCTAATTAATTCTAATTAATTTTACCTGTCAGTCAACTCAGTCACTTAATTAAGAATCCATTCAGAAGCTTTTGATTAAGTAAAATTTGTCCTTTTATTAAACAAATTAGAGCCATTCAAGAAGCACATGAGACATTTGTAAAGCCACTATTAGAAGTAACTTACTAATGATTTTACAATAAGAAGTCAATTTGCCAGGAAGGGGAGACCATTTTAATTTCAGTGGGACTGGGCATACTTGGATGTGTAGCATCACATCCCAACGTACAGTGAAGATAAGCAGCTGTACTGCTCAGGATGTTCCTAATTGTTTGTTTCCTGTATGAAAAATCTGCTTCTTGTATGTAAACACTCAGAAATGTTGAAATATGAGTTAAGAGTAAATGAGCTGAACTGCATTTAGTCACTTCACCAGCTCTCTCAATGAGAGTTGACCTTAACTCAATTAAGCAGAAATTATTTTCAAAGTGATATAAACTAAGTGGTGCAGTAGAGGCTATTAGGTTGCAAATTATTATGTATGAGGGATCTGCAGTAATTGTCAATGGTTCTTAATATATAGCAAAAGTGAAGTCATTCAAGCCAGAGTGGTGCTAGGGCAGAGAGCACACAGAGATGCTTGTGTAGGAGCTGGCATGCAATAACATGTTACCTCAAAACTTGTAGCTCAAGCACTAAATTAATCTGAGACTTTTTAAAGTATGTATGAGGGGCATCTGCAGGAGATTTTGATGAAGTTTACCTGCACTGCCTTAAAAATGGGTTGGGATAACTCTGCTGACCAGTGTGCATAAGCAGGCCGTGGGTTGGGACCAGGATTCTGGAAACAGCCAAGGAACAGCTGAAATCTGTTGTGCCAGTTGTCTTAGGGAAGTGGTGAGGTCCAAGAGATCCAGGTCTCCCTTGGGAAGGGAATTGCAGATGTGTCTGAGCAGGGAATGCCCCTTGGATGAAGAAATGGCATGAAGAAGTGACACAGAAAATGCCTCTACCATTTAACTTGTTGGTGTGAGGGAGTCAGGGACTGCCAGCACTGGTGCAAGCTGGCAGCTCATAGCACCTGTCAGGGTGCAAACCCCAACACCACCCGGATCAGGCTGCAAATGTCTCTATTCTGCATCTCATTGCACTGGAAGGTGCTGCCATGTCTGGCTCCAGATCTCATCTGACAGTGCAGCTTTAATTCATGTATCACATTTTCTGTGAGCAATACAAAGGGCCTGGAAAACTTACATGACTCTCCCACTGTCTCCTTTGTACACTTCCTACTTTTCCTGTCTCATCTGGCATTTCTGTGCTTTCTCATAATGAGCATTCACAGAACAACAATAAAGAGGAAATTTGGTGAAGAATGAAGGTAAATTTATTAAGTCTAGCAAGTGGGGAGAAAGATGATGTGTGCTGCATCTATAATTTTGCCAGTAAAAGCGTGACAGAAATAGCAGTTTGGGGTTTGTATTCGATTTATGCATCTGCATTTCTTCTCTGCTGCTTTGCAATCAGACTAACAGCCACTGAAGAGACCATCAGTGGCAGTGATTACATTATGACCTTTTAGAGCTTACTTTCAGAGTAAAGATTTTTATCCCATATTACCAATAATTGCTGACTGAGTTTAATACAATCCTCCCAGTGCACTGAAACTGAAGGGTTTGTGATTTCCATTATTTAATATATCAAGTATCATGGCTGTGGGGGAGACAAACTGTTGTAACAGGATCTCTGCCATTTGGTGATTTCAAATTTCCTACCAAGAGGCTCTGTATTTGCTGTATGACTGCTCCCCCAATCCTGCAAACCACATCACCCTGCTGTAGAGTACAGCAATATAAGGGATGTAGCCAGAGACAAACTTCAAGAATTTGTCAAAGCTTTGTGATAACAAAACTCCTGTTTAGTTTTATCTTCAACTAACCCATGGGAGCAGAAAGCAAAAAGCTGGTACCCATGCTTCAGCTGCCATGGCATGCCCATCCCTGGCAGCTGTTTCCTGCATGTGGTCCAAGAGATGTTTCATGTGACACCTGTAAAAGCCAAGGCACAGTCATCTGTGTCTCTGTGTAAAAATGCTTTTGTGCATATCTTGGTCATTCATGTGCCTGACTTCAGTCTCATGTAGTGTGTTAGTTTGGACTTGTGACATATGTGTATGCCAGACAAAATCTGTCAGGCACAAAATAAAAGCACAATCAGGTCACCAGCTCAGTATAAACCAAGCAATTCCAGCATAGCATAGCGTAACAGTCTAGAGGGACTGAATTGAGATGTAGACTGTGTCTTACATATTTCTTGCTTCTTATTATAAGGAGCACTACCATTAATAGAGTCCTAATTAACAATTTGCTTATAAACAATGAAAGATGCCACAGAAATTGCTAGGTCATTTTCCCTGGAGAAATCCTGCTAACCTGAAAACACTTGGTAAGGCAGGCCTTACACAGTTCTTGGGACATTTTGTGGCTACTGAACCAGAGTAATAGACACTTTGTCTCTTCAGCAGTGTGCTGCCTCCAGGGCTGCAGCTTAAAGAGCCTGTCTTCCAACATATATGCACATACACACACGTGTGTGCAGGCACATACCTTCATGCACAGGTGTGTGCACACATACCCACGACCATTCCCCGTGCCCCAGCCAGTTCTCCTTTTGGGACAGAGCAAAACTGTGCTATGGTGGAGTGGTCATTCCTGGTGCATGTATCTGGGGCAGGCTCACTTTGCCATGTGCTGAATGCAGACAGGCTACGAAAGCCCTCTACAGCCAGGAGCAGCCAAACTCACCTGGAAAAGGTACTAGGGTCATGCTAATACCATCAGAAACTGGGATAAGCCAATTTGTGTGAATTACAAAACAGATCTTCAGGGAAGACTAAGAATGATCCGCATGATTTTGAAATTTAGGTCGAATTTGGAAAAGCTGGTTTTGTTAATTTAGGTTTTGCATCCCTTGAATGCAGGTCAAGATTGGTTGATTGGGAATGACTGATTTGCAAAGTCGTTGCAGGGTGGCTTTTAGTGTTCAATGCAACAAAAGCTGCTCTGAACCCTCATGCTGCTGCTTATCTTTTGGATAAAGATGTCCATGCTTACCTTATGGCAGAATGAAGGAAGTAGCATATCAAACCTGTGCCAGAACCACTTCTAGAAGCCTCCTGGTGACGTGCTTTTACACCTACTTAGCTCTTGGTATTGGTTGAGGGGACAGTTGATGCATTGCCAAACATGCCAGTGGTTTACGGAGTGAGAACATATTCACTGGGTTCTGGATGAGACTGCTGAGCTGAATCATGGGTTCACTAATAGTAACAACTCCTCTTCACTGTAATTCCTGCTTTTGGCATCAGGGCAATGGCTCTGTATCAAAAACCTGAAAGAGAAAGCCTTGACAGCCCATTCCTTACTGGTTTGTCAAACTAACCAGATTCTACAAATGAAACTAATATCCCCTACAGTGTAATTTCCTCATTAAACAGAGAACCAAATATTTTTCCAGACCTCCACTTTATAGAATCCTGTATAAACAAGCTGAGAAGGCTCATCTCTTAAATTTTTTATTACAAGAAACTTTTATCATTTTCTGAAACACTGAAATTGAGATCTGACTATTAGATATAACAACTTTAATGCTTTTATTAAGCAGTTCTGACATCCATCCTTTCCATGTATTGTCTAAAAGAGCATTAACTACATGCACAGGAGTTATGAAACTAGTCAGCTAACATTCAAAGCAAACATTTTAGCAGCACGCCCCCGCAGTTTTCAGAGGCTGAACTTTTGTTTCAGCTGTGATGTTATACAATCCTATTTCCATGGCAAACTTACAGATACACACTTGTCAAAATTCATGGTTTATTTAGCAAAACTGTCGAGGCACATATGTGCCATATGCATTCTCCCATTCTTTACAGATATGCTTTTTGAAATAGCAATTTCCTGCTGCAATTAACTCTGTTGCTTGGACTTCAATAGATGTGTGTGGCATTAAAAGGGAATCTGGCTTGGATTCCTATCACGAAAAAGAGCACTGGTCAAAAAACCCCATATGGCTTTCTACTGTTCCATCTCCTGCCTATGACAGACTCTTAAGCATCCTGTTTTATTTGATTTTTATCAGTAGTTATCCTGCATTCAGAAGGCACTCTTTCCTCCAAGAAAACTCTACTTGCACACACCTTAATATCAAGTATTTCAGGCACTGTCTACCCATGAATCTCAAAGATCAGGGACTGTTATCTCTCGTGGCATCTTCTTCATGCAACCCAGGATAAGTACACAGGCAGTCTGAGGACAAAGTAAAGGAGGTGCTCCTTCAGGCAGGCAGCCAGGGGCAGGATTTTGTGAGGCTTCACCTTCTCCTGCAGACAGAGGTGTCACCCCCTGCTGTATCTGGAGCAATGGAAAACAGCAACATGCAATGGAAATTGAATGCTCAGGCCTTGACTTTCAGCTGAGTAGAATCTATAAATCTGGTCAAAACACAGAAACCTTCACAGGGCACTATATGTTTTTTTTAACTATGTATATAGTTTGAAAATATTTTCAGTACGGAGAAAATTACCCCTTCTGCCTTTGTGTCCCTCTATGTTCTTTTCCTTATTCCCAACCATCACCACTAGCTCCTGGCTCTGTGCTCTGGTCACAGTCTGCACCCAGCTAGGATGCATCCCTCCCCATCCCCAGTGCCCTGGTCACAGTTCACTCACACCTTTGCTCCCAGTTGTCTCCCAGTTGTCTCCCTCACCACCTTGTGCCTTGCCTTCTCCCATTCTTCTGTCCCTGTTTCTGACCTGGTATCAGCCACCCCTCCTCTCATCTTGTTGCCTTCTACCCCTTTCTCCCAGGGTCTGTACACTCTTCACTACTAACTATAATCACAACCATTCCTGGGCTCCAGGCTCAAATGTGTCTTGCTTCCTTTGCACATGGTGCCCTGAGACAAGATGATAGTTGCCAAAATATGGTAAATACAGGCAAAGTTCCATGCTTCCCATCCTAGAGCCTCCTGTATCCATGACACTGGGCAACACTGTGCCACGGAGCCCCCTGGCAGTGTCCTTCACACATATACTGGGGTTTAGCTGCCTAGAAAGACAGCAGTGAGCCAGTGCAAATGGAAACCAGGCTCTAACATGAGAAAGCACATGCTTGTATAGGAGGATGTAAGGCTGCTTATTTGGAGATTATCAGACCTGTCTGTAACAAGGAAACCCAAGCAATAAGCCAGAAAAAAAACCAGGCATAGAACTAAGGAGCTCCAGGTCTAATTTTCCTTGCTCTGATCACTAAACAACATAATCTCAGCTGATTGTGTAAAATATAATTGCTTGGTGACCCCTTTCTCCCTCTGCTGGTCACTCCTCCACCCCCAGCATGGATGCAGTGCACACTGTCAAGCCATGACTTAACTCTGAGCCAGCTCAAAGCACAGCCACAACAGAGCCAAAATAAATTTCAGTGCTTGAAGAAGAGAAGCACAATCCCTTCCCTGTCCTTGCCCATGGTGTGGGGAGGCAGCTTTGCACAGTGGCAGAGATGCTTGTATTGGGATTGGAAGGAGACAGAAGAGTAGCTTGAAGAGGAGGCTATGCTTAGCTCTGCATGAGGAATCACTGGCCAGAGCTGGGGGGGTGCAGATGGGAGCTTACAGGGCATGCATAGGTCACTTCTATTTTTTCCCTACCAAATAACCCTCCCTAGCACAGTTTTCCCCTTTCCCATCCTAGCTTATTCTCTTGCCTCTTACAGGTGCCAAACTGTCTTTCTTCACAAGAAGTTCTTTTCTGTACAACAAGCAACACTCAGTCCTTCAGCGTCCCAATTTTGCCATGTGAGGGAGACCTGGGATAGTGTAGGAGAAGGAGAAGGGCCAACTGGACTTGGATTGATTTTTTAAAAATAACAAATAAACACTAACTAGCTATGGTGATGGTGTGCAGAAGGCTGTGGTTGGAGGGAAGTCCCAGAGGGAGCATTTGAAGCCCTGTTGGATCAGTCCGTATCATTCTATACAAACACCTCACCACATGCTGCAGCCAGGCTTTACCTTTAGTACCACCAGGCTGCCAGCTCAGAGTACTGAGAGTGGGAGAGCAGATGCTTAATTTGCAGGACTGATATACAGGAAAATGGAGAACCCTACCTGAATTAGACAGATTGTGGCTTTTTGCTGTACCACAGGTAATGATCACAGCATGATATATTTTAAAGTAGTCAGTTTTAGAGTCAGCAATTCTCTCTGTAGTATGCCATCAGTATCTTCATCAGGAACCTTCCATGTGCCATCAGTAGCTATAGAGATAGCAACCTTCAAGCAACCTTAGTTTAGTGTCCTTTTCAAGGCTTAAAGGCTTTTTTCTAGTTTATTTGTTTTGCTTTGTTTTTGGAGAGAGGGGAGAGAAGAAAAAGGAACCAAATGTTAGTGAGATCATGTGGAAGTGAAAGAAATGTGCAGTTGTGAGGGTTGCATGTCGCAGAAAGGCTCCCGGAAAGGGCAAGCTGTTACAGAATCTCAGTAATTTGCCTGTTCTGTAAGGTTCTTAAACAACCAAATCCTTCAGCTGAAATTGTTCTGTCCCCACTCCTGTCTGTACCACAGTACAAATAGATATAGCTGTTGTGGTAGTAGATAGTTGAAGTTTCTTATTTGACACAGCTGGAGCTTGATGCACTTCCTAGCAACAAATATTCAAGGATAAGCAGAAGTGAAGCTGGATAGAAGCCAAATGAAGTTCCTTAGTTTGTCCCAGAATAAATCAAAGGGTCTTCTGGTACAGCTGTCAGAGGTTCAGAATTAGACCTATCCTTGCAGTGAAAGGAACACAATTGTTTCATAGGTTTCCCCTTGCTCTAAAAGGAACGACAGCAGCGTCGAGGACACGCAGTCACTAACAATAGTCCCATTATCCCATCATGGCTCTCTAGGGGAACAGGCACATTTATTATTTCATTTCTACCCGCACCAGCACCCTCACATTTCATCATCCTCCCTTGTTTCTAGGAGTGCTATGTGTCACCTATGGAAGCATACAGCTCAAACAGGGTTTTATCTCTCTGGCTAGATTTCCTGCATTGTCTGACTAGTTTTAGATGTCCATAAACTTAAAGCTCCATTAACACATAACAAGGCTGAGGCAATTTTCTTGAATTATTCATACAAAATACTGTCTAATTCCTTTTAAAATTGATTTAATTTATTCCTCCCCTTGCTAAATGTGGAAAAAATACATTTATTCTACAACCACTATTATTAAGTAGCTCAGGCTATTCCCTCTGCTTGTGATTGCCTGAACATCCAACTTTTTCCTTGGGAATTAGTAATAAGTTACATGCACTTGGCCCGAATCTTCACTGCTCTGCCCTACACAAAGGAAAAAAAGCTACATGTAGAGATAATGGCCTTATTCCCTGTTGTTTTAAGCACATGTGTGATTTCAGTCCCTGGAAGCTTGCTTCCAATTTGTGAGCAATCTGTTCATCCATTCTTTCAAATACAGTACTTTTCTTCCAATGCCAAAATTTGAAATAACAGTTCTGTCTCTGCCTCTTAGTCTTTTGTGCACATAGCCACCTTTGCAAGTATTTATTAACAAAACTCACTTTCTAGATAATGCGTTATTCTTCCTCACCTAAAAATGAATTGGAATTTCCTTCATTCCTGTCACATGGAGAGTAACTGGAAATACCTCCATAAGTTTTAGCCTGAAACATGTACATGGACAAGGTTTAATAGTCCTTTTTCATGTCAAAGTTGTTGTGAGTGACCAACCTCCTTTACTGCAGCAACTGGCAAATTTACAAGGGCATTATACCAGATTTTTAGTTTCTTTACCAAATGAGCCCCTATACCTTACATGTCATCAAAACACCAGCAACCACTTCATTAGTCATAAAAAACTTCCCTCCTTGAAGTGCTTACCATGTACAAACCTGAGACCAGGACAGAGAACTGTGGCACAGAAACAGTCATGGAGGAAATCTGAGACGTGAAGCCAGATTTGTTGCATGACTAAATTCGTGCTAAATAATAACTGAATACATGCTGAAATGAAAGCAGTTATCCTGAACAAGAAATATTTACCTTATTCCTTTTCTTCCTATTTCAAAGCAACCATTTATTTGTGTTACACACAAGTTTGTAGGCAAAGTAACAAAAACAAAATGACAAAGCCATTGAAAATACATGCTTGCATTTATGAAATGATGCAAGTAAAAGTACCAGGATGCTGAATCAGATACAGATAACTGAGTTGATAGTTACTGACAGTTACCATGGGTATCTTTTTATATAGTTATATTTAACGAGTACATATCCAACAATTTACATCACTCTTAAAATAAAATGTTAAAGTCACTATTGGTATATAAGAAGTAGGTATCATCAGTGAGTCTTCTCCAGTACTGCTGAATGTGTAAACATACGTGGTGGTCAGTTTAGTATTGCCATACCCATGCTCACCTGCAAACAAGAAGCTTTATTATATGATTTCAGCAGAAATGTTTGCTTGGTGGTCTTTTTTTTTTTTTTTTTTTTTTAATAAATAAACTGACTTTCTTTTGTAGGGTATTTTTAGCAGGTTTTTTCCTCCACATCTTGAAAATTTATTTTTCCATAAAGTCTTTTAAGAAAGTGTTTAAAATGGATTTCCTTTGGCTGCTATGGATACAAAAAATGCTTAAGTGCCTCTTAGGAATTTTTTATGTTCTTCAAGGCAAGAAAATCAGAGGAAGGAGTTAAAAACCAGAAGTGCCATAAGCAGAAATAGATTTTACAGTCCTTCTACTGGAACACAGTATCATCCCAATGGAAGTCATTAGACTTTTTTTTTCCATATATAATGAAGGACTGCAGTGACTCATTCCTGAGTTGTAAATGAATTTTTAAAACCTTTCAGAGCCATGGTCAGGGACATCATAAAAACGAACAGCTCAGGATATTATTCCAACCCATAATTTCTTAGCAAGGAGATGATACAGGTCAACTGCTGAGTAAACCCTGTTTATGGACATTGAACTTCAGGTCAAGTGTATTTCTAGGAAAGTTAAGTGCTGATGAATGAAAATCAAAAGCAATTATGACCAATTATGCCTGTATGAAGCTAAACATGTCTTTTTGCTTCTGCTGTTTTAAAATATTAGTGACCAGAAATCATCAGAGATAAATCAACAAAATAATTTCTAGAGATTTCTCATCAAAGTACCTTCTAACTCTGTTTTTCTCTCATGTCTGTGGGATGGAAAATGACATCATGTCAGTCTTTCTCACATAATTACATTATTGCCTAGCTAGAAGTAGGAAATTTTGTTTCAAGACTATTGTCAAACATTGTCCTTTCTAGCCTGTCCTCACTTAGCCTCTACTTTTCAAAGTAACTATTTTCTTCTAGTGTGATTTTATCTCTTTTTCCATTATCTGACCTAGTAACCTGGAGAAGACTGGGCAGAGGACTGTGTTGGCCAAAGCACAGCATCCCTTTCCCCATATCCTGTTGTAACCTAAGTTTCTTTTTGTGTGCCACAGGGGTGTGTCTCGTGTATCTCACCAGTAGACTGAAAGGTAGGTATCACTGCTGGGAGTCAAGTGTCTGGTCAGATTGGAAGTGGCACAGATGAATCACAGGAAAATGATATTTTTATTTTTTTCTGTGGCTCTTTGAAAGTTACTTCAAGGTTATGTGCCTCAATTTTTGCATCTGTAGGAAGCACATGGTTACTCATCTCAAAGGACTGCTAAAACTTAGTTTATCTTTTATCTGTAAAGCACTATGCACTCCCAGACAGAAAATAAACATATTTTAGAAGATTAAATTTAATACTTTTGGAATCTTTCAGAGGTTTTAAAACCTCTATTCCATCCACTCAGAACATCAACTCCAACTTACACAAAATAGTCCCTAAAATATCCCCCAGTCCTTTCATGGAAGACATGGCAAGTCCAAGCACCTTTGTTCGATACTGTATTCAGAAAATATTCAGAGTGAAATCCTATCCCTGCCAAGTGAGTGGCTAGGGTTTTGTTTCCAATCTAGATTTAGAGTCTCCAGACAATAAAATGCTGCTTATGTCCTTTGGAATCATATTCCAATGGCTTATTGCCCTTATGGCTAAAAGTCTTGGGAGATGGCATTTCCCAAAGGAGTCTACCCATCCTTAGATTTGATTTGGACCATGTCTTCTGCCTTTTAATTGAATATTAAATATATTCAGAAATGCATTTAATAACATCTTGTGGCTGCTGGCTTTTTCAAAAACAATAATGTAACTATTTTCTAATAATCTGAAAGCATATTGCCTTTCCAAACATCTTGATTTATACACAGGAAAGAGCTCAGGCAATGGAAAAAAAAGAACATTCAGAGAACTATTAAAGTGTTTTTCAAAGGCTG
Source organism: Corvus moneduloides (assembly GCF_009650955.1). Taxonomy (NCBI): domain Eukaryota; kingdom Metazoa; phylum Chordata; class Aves; order Passeriformes; family Corvidae; genus Corvus; species Corvus moneduloides. The sequence goes on from NC_045477.1 coordinate 104,555,791, forward strand.
ATACTGAGAAAGTAGAAGCAGTGGAAAATGAAAAAAGGTTATTAGGAGATATATATCCCTTCTGTACAATATAATTCTTGAGTAGAAGAAAGTACATAGCAAGTGTTTCACTCTTATTAAAAGAAAATGAAGTCTGGATGCATGGTTTCACATCCAATAAGATAACACTAGTATTAGGTCAGCAAGCACTACAGGAATATAATTTTTTTCCCTTTCATACAACTGGATTGCAATTTCAGCTACAGGCATGTGGAAACAAGGGAAGGAAAGAAATCTTACAACTTCAGATGTTATCACTTTGATCTCCTCAAATGATCCTGGATTTTAATGACAATAGGTGATTGAGGTTACAATGTTTTAGTTAAATGCCTGGGTTATTATGCTGTGAGAATTCCAGTCAGCCATAGCTGCATTGTTGCTGTGAGCAAAGCTGCAGTGAATTTCTTTCCCTATTCACAAGCTGAACTAGAACAACCTATACCTCCATGCTGTAGAACTGAGGTCACAATAATAATGTGGCACTAAAATTTGCTTTAAACCATAGAAATTTTATCCCAACCAGCCTGAGGACTAGATCAGATCTTCAGGGGATGTTGCTCCCTTTTATTATTCTGTTGCATCTGTGGTGTATGATCCACATCTTCCCATCTGTTCAGAGTTCAGATCCTTAGAGAAATGGAAAGGGAATGAAACCCATAGTGTTTACATTGTTCAGGTTAGACACTGCCCAGAGTAAACTCCTTGTTAGTCCCACAGCCTACAAAAGGGACACTAAGAATTGAGGGTGGCAGCTAGTGGAAAAAGGTCAAGAAGTCTTACAGCTTGCCTCCTGTCCAGAAGAACCATATACAGGATAGACAGCTCATCCTCATGAGGAGAAGAAATCTCGTGGCAATGCAGAAAGGAGGTCACTGACACTGCCAAGAGGTAGTCTCAACAGGAGGGCTCACCCACTCTCTCTTCTCTGCCTGCATCCCTGAGGTGTTCTCAGGCCAAACTCTCAAAGTCATGTTTTATAGCTCAGTACAATTGTTCAAGTTGGTATGGCTTCATGTTTAACGATTTCCATTTAATGGAAGTCAGGAAATGTTAAATGTCTGGTTACAGTGTTGTACCTGTGTCTCTTAAGCAATGAAAGTAGAATGGACAATTTGGTTCAGCAAATGCTAAAACATGCTTGATCCACATGGATTTTACTGGTATATTTTAAATCATTCAACAGAAAATGCTGTTCTCCTGTCTAAATGCATGTCTCGGCCCCTTTGAATCCAGTAGTAGGTCTCAAGAAAGTTTTACTGATGCTGTGATTTCAAAGGTGAGCATGACTCTACCTCCTGCCCCAATTATCAGCCAGTTTCTTTAATAATTCAAAATCCTTGCTAAAATCCTGACCTTAGAGATTAATAAAATGATCCTTTATAGCCTTTCCAAGTTAGGCCGATTAAACACAGATTTGGCACAGACAACCTGAGAAACTTCAGTAACGTTATTCATTTAGCTAACAGAGTTACCTCCCCTGCTGACGCACTCCCAATTAATGCCAAGAAAGGCTTCTGATCCGGTGGAAGGGGACCGCTTGTTCCGTGCTCTCTATTACCTTGGATTTGGTCCCAATTCAATGATAACATCACTGTGTTTTTCTTGAGAATTGTAATTATTTTATGGAAGTGGATACCATTCTGTCCAGCTCACAAGCCTTCCCAAGAGGACAGCAGGCCCCAAGCCTGGACAGCAGCAGGTGTTTTGGAGGGAAGCGTTTGTTAGCTCCCCCAAAAGCACCTGAAGAAAGGCTTGTTTGGCGTGGCAGTGGGTGACTGATTTATGCCCTGCAGCACGAAGATACCCAAGCTGAAGTACTTTATAATTACAACTGACAGTCTTACTTGTATCTGTACATCAACTTTTCCAGACCTAGGCTCTGCTGCAACCAAGCAGAGCCAGCTTAGCTTAACTCTGCCTGGAAGCAGCTCCAATTAAGCTGATGCAACTGTACACACAAGGACGGATTTAGAATTAGTTTTTTGTTACGCTGGTGTTTATGAATGCCAGCTGAGTCACTGCAGGCTGAATTTAAACCAGTTTACTAGAGTTCATACCCAAAATTAGTGGGATTTAGCCAAACCAGTTTAAAACTTAGCTGCTGGGGTGGCACTGGCTGAGCAAGTGGTGCTACAAGGCTGCCAGGGAGGAGTGCCATGCTGAAGGACAGGGGATGCTCTGGCCACAGCCCAGCTGCTCATTGCCTCTGACATATCCCCAGGGGTAGAGGTGACATGGGTGATGGCTGTGCCTGTCCCTGGGAGGAGGAGGAGAGCAGGAGGTCTGTTCCCAGGAGGAGCTGAAGAAATAGAATCATAGAAACATTTAGGTTGGAGAAGACCTCTAAGGTCATCGAGTCCAACTGCTAACCCAGCACTGCCAAGTTCACCAATAAACCCTGTCCTTAAGTGCCACATCCACACATCTTTTAAATACCTCCAGGTATAGGGACTCTTACTGGAGTCCCACTAGTCAGCACGAGCTGGGAACTTGTCCCAGTGTAGAGCTAAGATGTTATTCCCCTTGCCCAAAGACCAGCATAAGACCAGCAGATAAAAGCAGGATCTCTTGGACTATTACAGACAGTTCTTCCTTAGTGACTCTGCTTTCAGGATCCAGCCCAAATTGGAGAAGGGAGAGAGATTGTCTAACCATGAAAGGTTTTATGATTTCCAGAATATAAGATCATATAAAACGATGCCTTGCAGAATGAAGTTTGGTTGTTTAAAGCATGTTCTTTCAATGCTGAACTGGAGGCTTTGTGTAAGATCTCATAAGGAGAGGTTGAGAGGCCACTCCCAAGCCCTGAGCAGAGAGGAGGGTTGAGGTGGATGCTGTGGGGCACATGAGGTCTCCCATGGCAGGGAAGATTGGGGGTTTCCAAGTCCTGGAAAAGGCAGGGGCCTCCATGCACAGGCCTGCAAGGAGTGTGAGTGCCCCGCGGCAGGTGGGGACGGAAAGCTGTGCTCAGGGAGGCATCCCAGACTCATGGCAGAACCAGGAGGAAGCACTGAGGCATGGCAGGGGGAGATCCCCCTTCCCACAGGGACAGAGGCCCCTGTCTCCCAGCCTGGCCTGCTGATGGGGGCTTGGGCAGATCCTGGGACCAGCTGCTCCACACAGGCACCTCTGGCAAGGCCAGAAGAGGTCCTGGTGCTTTTCTCCTGGATCCTGCCACTTTGGGGAAGAGGCTTTAGCTGTCTGTGCAGCTGTTGTCAGCAAGAGATTTGGCTTTTGCAACAACAGGTCCCACTTCAGGAATTGAGGATGGCTATGGGGGCACCTGAGAGACACCTCACAGTACCTACAAGGAGGAGATGGAGTCAGGTTCCTCACAGCAGTGCAGGGAGGGGAGGACAAGAGGCATCAGGTATAACTTGAAATGAGAGTTTCAGGCTGTGTATACACAGAAGCTCTCTTCCCATGAGGGAGGCAGTGGAACAGGTCACCTTGAGTGTCCGTGCCATCTCCATCATCCTCAGAGGGATTTCAAGCCTCAGGTGGTCCAAGCCATGAGCAGCCTGGTCTGGCTCCAGCCCCGGCCCTGCTTTGGGCCAGAGGTGGACTGGAGACCTCCTGAGATACCTCCCAGCCTGAAGTACACCATCATCCTATGATAACCAATAGGTGTTTTTAAACCAAGACAACTTTGCATGTATAGCACATTATACTTGCCCCTTAGCCTCAATAAGGTCTTGTGGCAACAAATTATATAAATTATATAGATTAATCAGTTAACCATCATTTCAGTCAGCATTGTTTTCACCCTGACTGATTTAAAGAAGCAAGACATTTTCATTTTTCCAATCCCGTGCACTTGATGCAAACTTTCCAACATACATGCTTAAGTAAGTAACCTCCTTCTGACAGCACTGAGCTCTCATCAGCTGTCTCTTGAAGGGAAATTATTGCCAGCTGAGCACTTTGGGAAATTTTTTCCTTTGTTTACCAGCCCACATAAAACTTTTGGACCCTAATTTTTGGCACATCTTCTAAAATGTCTCTGCCACAGTAGCTTCTATGTGTTCTGAAGAGGTAAATTCTGTCCTTACAAGAAAGGTGCATTATTATCACAGAATCATAGAATATGCTGAGTTGGAAGAGACCCACAAGGACCATCAAGTCCTGGCCCTGCACAGGGCAGTGCCAAGAGTCACACATCTCTGAGAGCATTGTCCAAGCACTTTTTGAACTCTATCAGGCTGGTGCTGTGACCACCTTGCTGGGGAGCCTGTTCCAGTGCCCAACCATCATATCTGTGTTATCATCCTCCCAAGATCAAAGAGAGTGGCTGACCCATCAAAAGTCTCACAGTGAGTGAAAATCAATACTTCAAACACAACCACCCATCTGTTAGTCATAGATTTCATTAGCAGAGGAGCAAGATCCACCGCCCTTATCCAATTAGGTATAAGTTTTGCTAAAATATAAGGGAATATATTTTAAATATGAACCTTACTATGTTTATCTAAAATATCAAATTTTGTGTATGTTCTGTTTTTAGTCATATCTGTAAAAGAAGAGACATTTTTTTGTTTCCAACTTTTATTTATATGTCTGTTTTCTTCTCTTTTTGCAGTAAATTAGTCACTAATTTAATCATCTCTAAGATCCATATGCTCGCCCACACCATACTTCATAGGAGTACAATGAGATAAAGATTCTTATTTGCTGCACTGGGGTATAATTAAACTTTCTAAATTTCAATTATTTCAATTTCTCACCATGAGCAATCACATGGCCTTCTGCAATACAAGGAGATAATGTTTTCATTTTAAATGTTTCAGAATTTTCTACACTCATCTTTTAGTTTCGTTTCCAGTCTCTGACAATATGGTTTACTTACATGAAATCAGTAATACACTCCACTGAAATGGTTTATTTTGTTTTGGTTTGGGCTTTTTTCCCTCCTATGGCCATATTGGCAAGTTTCACAGCTGAGCAGTATGACAAATACTATATGTTCACCTTCAGGCCACTATGTTATTTGCTGGTAACTGCAATTCCTGCTGCTGTAGTTGCTCTGTGAAATTAAGAGTGACTACGACACTTTCTTTCTATTACCTTAAGTCATCTTATGTATCTAGGCAACTTTCTAGAGTCACTGCTCCATGAAATGAATTGAAATATGTGTAGATTCACATTTCACATTGATAAAACACAAGCAACATTTGAATTCTGAACAGAAATGAAAAACATTCCAATTGGAAAGCTGCCTGTAAAAAATTCAATACTTTTCTGCCTTTATTAATTTGTTTCAGCCTATATTGCTTATGAATCTAATGAAATGCTAGGTTAGCGCTCCATTTCAGTATGAAATGACTCCAGGGAATAGACTAAATGTCCAACTTCATGAACAATATATGACAAATCTGTAGAGCAAGTCCTTTGATTAGTTTATCTAGTGGCTTATAACTTTGCTTTTGAATAAACAGAGATTGTCAGACTGAGGTAGCAGGAGAGTTTGGTATGAATATTCATGCAAACACACCTGTCCTAAGTCTTGCACAGTTTAATGGAGCTATTCCTCCACCTTGCCTTGATTATTTGACTTTTTTAATGAGGTTTTGTTCATTTTTGTTTAAAGTTTTGAATAAAGTGGGCACAGAACAACAACTAACCAAATTGCCATTCCCTGAAGACCAAACCAGCTGTCGATAGGAACTAAGAGTTCAATAGAAAGGCAGGATTGAGCCTTGTATTTCCTAGTCTTTATTGAATCCTGCTTCCCACAGGACCACAGAAGAGGGGCTGACTAAGTAAGAGATTTCAGTTTTCTTGCTACGTTTAATCTTTTAACAAGTGGCACTGTCCACAGATCAAACTGTTCTTTACTCACTTCTAGGCTAGTCCTGGGCCAAAGGGTTTCACTCCTTGCTCCACTGCCTCTAGAGAAACTCCTGCTGGTCCTTCTCCATCCAGAACACCAGCTTCCTCTTCTCCTCTAATTGCAGAAATCTTCCTTAGTGCTTTAGGCTCACTCTTCCTCCTTATGCTTGCATTCTTCATCAGCTGCAGCCACTCACCTGCAGACATGAAGCAGATCTCTAGCTGGCAGATCTCTGCACTGGAAGTTTACAAACCTTTATTAGACACACAGTCTCCCAAGTTAGCAACAGTGCTAATGCTGTAAGGTGAAGAAAGGGGGGGGGAATAGACATCCAATTCCAAGTTAGCAAAAGTGTTACTGCCTTAAGGAAATCATTGGCAAGTTTAGTGTGGGATCTTGCCAGGACTTTGCAGGAGCAAGGGGAGAGAGCTAAAGATACATAGTTGGATGTAATCTATATGCTTAAACAGTAACAAATAGTTCAGTCTGCAGTCATAAGGAGGATTTACAAGGTGCTCTTTCACCCAGTAAGACTTTCCTTAAGCAGGTGGATCTGCTCTTTCTACAATGTGTGAGGAAAATTAGCACCATAGAACAGAACCTGTAAAGGCGAAAACAAGAGCTGTCTAAGTAGCAACAGAGACTTAAAGAGCTTTAGAGCTTGCTTCCCTCCAGGCAGTGTTATTTTGGGCTGACTAGAGATGCCTTCACACCTGTGAGCCCCCTCCTGGAGTAAGCTTTCAGAGAAGCCAGGACAGCTTGTTCTCAAAAGAACAAGCAGGTGTTCTCCTTTCATGGAAGTATCCAAGAAAAAAATCAGTCACTCAGAAGCAGTGGTGGCACCAATTCTTCCTTGTGGCTTTGTTTGCTTCCTCAGGTACTCCAGCTTCAGTGAGATGCATGATAATTGCAGATAAAGAGGTCTCAGTTGAAGTGGGAATTGTGATGAAATCTAGACTCCTAAATTCACAGTTGTTGTCCTGAAAACCTCTGGCTTAACTGTTACATATTATTAATAAAAAACTTGATTAAAGTCTATGTTTTGGGTCAGTGTATAGAAATAGTATAGTATATGGAAAATGAGAAAATTAAAAATAGTTTGATTACAAACAGTGTTCTTTAATGACAATAATTAAAATGTGGTAATTTTATTGCTTGGTATTGTCAAAATCCAAAACCAGTTTGATTTGTGTATTTCGGGACCATCTAGTCCTTGGATCAAGGGCACAGAGCAGGAATTGGAATCTAGATATCTCTCTTCCCTCTCTCTCAGACATGTCTATGTCCCTTTAAAGTTGTAAAGAAGGTAGATGAAGTCTTCAAATAAAATTATTTTCTTGTGTTCATTTTGGATACAGAAAATACCGGTAATAGCTGTTTTCCAGCTAATAAAGCTGAAACCTTGTGAGACCAAGGTGTCAAAAGAAGAGATGTTAGAACAAGCTGCTACAATTAAGCAGCAGCATACTTAAAAAGAGAACTTGGCTGCTGTTCCACCAAGTATTCTGTGAAAACACAAGTACAGAATGGTCATGTTGTTAACAAAATGCACAGTGTTATTTTAGAAGCAGACCTTAGGGTAGCAAATTTCAGCCCTATCTCTAACAAAGGCTCTGTGGCAACCATGGAAATGATAAAGAAGTATCTCTAGTGGCACTATTGAGTAAGAGGATGAAACAGTAATTAAAGGAAGTTATTAGAAAGCAATAGGAACAGGAAGAGATGTAATACTCACAAATCAGCACTGATGCTGTAATAGAAAGTGGTGTTTTCAATCTATTGACACTTTATTGTAAATGATAACATAGCAATATCTAAAGTAAAATAATCTGAAAAAATTTATTTTGACTTTTAAAAACTACTTTTGTCAAAATTCCTGAAGGGATGGGGCTGTTACAGAAATTAAGTATCATGAGATGAGAGAATTATGATTAGGGAACAGCGAGCCATAGAAAAGCAAGGACTATAGGTGAGTACCCAGGTACCATGCTGGCAAAAGGCCAGCCAAGTGATGGCTGCAGAGCTGCACTATGAATGCTGTCAAATACATTTCAAATGATGGAAAAGCTCACCTGAAGTGCAATCGAGTGTGAAAAACACCTAACAGAGGGACCTCACCAAGCTAGGTAAAGTGGCAGTGGAATGATAGATGGAATATATCAACAGAAGAGTATCACAGACAATATTGCTAGTTTAAAAGTGAAAAAAAATCCCTAACACTTAGGGATGGAAAGGGCCAAGTCCTCTTTATCTGCAGTGATGGTCAAAGTGTGACTGGATGTCTAAATGAGAATATAAGCAATAATAAAAATAATTCTACATTGTAGAATTAGCGTACTTTATTGCACATGCATAAGGTTTCTTAAGGCATAATGTGTGGGTGCATGGGTGGGAGTGCATAAGTACATATATGCACTGACATAAAATATTCACCTATCTACAGAGCTGAATTTTTAGAAGCAATAATATTTAATACCATAATCCTATGATTCAGATGTTCTGTGCAGTCTTGTGGTGTTATACCCCTGAAGTGCTAATGCTTCAGCTATTCTGCCTGTATGCTCATAGAAACATGTACATGCAAATTTCTGGTTTACATATAAAAATATCTTCCCCTGTTTCACTGTCTTTTATAACATTTTTCCTGCTTAAGGACTCCTTGCAGAAATGATTAGAAGCAATGGAAGTTTTTCATAGAAATATAAACTGAATAGACAGGGACACCTTGTTTCACAGAGGAGCTGAAGGAGTGTATGACAGATACGTGAAATCTGGGTACAGAGAAAGACAATCAGGTGGTGTGTTTAAGGAGATACTTGATGCACCTAGAATACAAAAAATCTGAAACATACAAAGGTACTCTTATATTTATCACTGGCAGAGTAAACTTACTACCATATGTAGAACTTACTGCCATATGATAACCACTGAGCCCAAGATTCTCCTGCAGTTAGGTGTATCAATGACCAAAACATTGAACCATCAAGTGAAAAAGAAATTAATGGAGACACATGGAGACAACAGGGCTTAAAATTATAATCCCTGTAACAGGCAGGCTTTCTACAGTGTTTTTGGAGTGATTTGAGGCACCTGAAAATATAAGTAAGCATTGGATTGATGAATAACTGGGATTTGGCAGGGTAATGCCACTGATCCCAATTTGTTGCATTCCTGTAACTTAAGGTGATCTCACTAACTTTGATGAATGCATTTCCGTTGCTCTTTGATAGCACAGGATATGTCCTGAAAAGTGATCCTTCAGCCTCCAGTGAACCTCAAATCTTATTGATCCATTAAGAATTACAGCTTTTTTTGGTGCCTTAAAGTAGAAGCCGAGCTCTGTGCAAGGTAGTGTCTTGCAAGACTGCTAACAATTAGCAGTGATGGAGTAAATTCAGGGTAAGTAGGAATCCCAAGTGCTGTTTTTATTGCCTTAAAACTGAAAATCATTCAGTCTGACCAAAGCCAAGTGAATATCCATTTTGGATTCCTGAAATAAGTGTTGAGTTATATGATTTCTTTAAATGCAGTTTTTTATTTAGCTTGTCTATAGTTTAGCTCAATTTTAATACTCAAATAGAATCAATAGTGAACCAAAATGTTAAGTACAGAATTTTAGACTAAGGTGTAAAACTATGAAGGCCATTTAAGTATTTGCTGTAATGCTATACCAGAAACAGAATTTTTCCCTAAAAATTTCCCCCTAGATAAAAAGAAAAATAATGTTTCTATTGTGTGTCTCTATAGCCTTTTGTCATACCAGTTTTGTACACAATTGTTACTAAGTTTGAAAATGTTAAAATGTTAAAACTGGGCATTCACAAGCAGATGCTCTCCACTTATTTAAAACACTTGGGTATGAAATAAATCAAATCTCTTGAAGTGTCTAACATGCTCAGGAACAGCAAGCTGCCAAAAGGGAGAAAAGTTCTCTGGCCAGACAGGTCTTTCTAAGTAATTAATTTTTTTTTCTCATGTGTTAAAACTGTAATCCAGGCTGTCTGATTTAGGGGTGGTTACCTCTGTTCAGCATGTCTGATTAAGTGACTTGATGCTCCCCTGCCTGGTCAGTATGGAGACTGACAGTGCCTGCTCCCTCCTATGTAAACAGTTCTTAAGACCAGGTAAGCTTGGTAGTGACGACTTTCATTATGGTACCATGGGCTGGTGGTGAGGGAAATCCTTGGGAGAGGGCTGGTGGCTGTGATCCAATGGCCTACCTTTGTGTGGTGCAGTTGTTGGCTTTTCTTCCCTTGTCCACTAATGAAGTTGCTGGGCAGTTTAGTCTGTAGCTGCCCAAAGAAATGAGAGACAGAGCTGGTGAAAATTAGTAGCCTAGTAGAGGACAAAGAGCTTGCAAATATCCTCATATAACCAAAAACCTGGTGGTTCAGGGTTTCTGGTTTGGGGTTTTATTTCCATTTCAATAGAAAATAGGGAATCCTTTCAGGGAAAACTGAAATTGGAACTTAAATTTAGACACTGAATCAGCTACATTTCAAAGATACACAAGAAAACAGCCTGCATTTGCTCACTGCTCATGGGACTTCCTCTTCCTTTCCCTTTCCCTTTCCCTTTCCCTTTCCCTTTCCCTTTCCCTTTCCCTTTCCCTTTCCCTTTCCCTTTCCCTTTCCTTTTGCTTTTCCCTTTCCTTTCTCCTTCCCCTTTCCCTTTCCCTTTCCCCTTCCCTTTCCCTTTCCCTTTCCCTTTCCCTTTCCCTTTCCTTTTGCTTTTCCCTTTCCTTTCTCCTTCCCCTTTCCCTTTCCCTTTCCCCTTCCCTTTCTCTTTCCCTTTCTCTTTCCCTTCCCCTTCTCCTTCCCCTTTCCCTTTCCCTTTCCCTTTCCCTTTCCTTCCATGGTTTGAATAAAAGGGGCTAAGATCAGCTTTATCTGATTCTACCCCAAAACATTTTGAATAAATTGCTAAGAAAGGGAGGCAGAACTGCTTTGCTTTCTCTGCACCTAATCCATTGGTAGGTTGGTTTCTTTTCATCTGGAGTGAAATATTTGATGTCAGGGGCATTCTCTCTACCAGCATCTTTGCCTTCCTCCTACTACCCCATTTTTATTGCCCCAGCCCTATCATACGCTGCTGCCTTCTCTCAAGCTGCTGGCAAGAGAAGAAGAGAGCCAGAACCAGCCAGAAGAGAAGCTTTGAAGCATGTTGGGAATATTTGTTCCCATTCAGTAGCATGTTCACCTCCTCCCTACATCTCTCCTCAGGGTCCCTTTCCAAAGGTAGCACTGATACCTTTGCATCCTGACCCTGTATTACTAACTCAGAACAATCCAAAATGTTCAAACGAGCAAATCATTCTATGAGGCCAAGTTCTTGCAAGCAGAATTGCCAACATACACAAGGCTGGAGGCAGGAGATCTCCATTTCCATCCATGTCCTCCTGGGCACAACAAGCAGGGACGTTCCTGAGAACAGCTCCTGATTTCAAGAACTGGAAAAGATCAGATCCTAATGACAACCATGCTGTTAATCTATACAATGTTTAGTTTTTTCTCTTAACTGAATCAAAGCTACTTTTGCATAGTGCAGGGTTTCATTGCAAAAGGTTCATGTTTCTCCTGAATTGTTTCTCCATGTGTTCTGTAACAGCTTCGCTGAAACCACCAGAGATTGCGCCAGAGGATGAGCAGGGTGAGCTCAGCCAGCACACTGATTTCTCTCTGTTCTTTTTGTCTTAGATATTCTGGGCTATAGAAATAAAATTCAAGAACTTCAAAAAGCATGCCTGTAAAACCTGTTGCCAGACAAATTAAATCAGTCACTCTGTGGCTGTTGTCTACAGGTGCATGAGGGCACTGAAGTGAGAACCATGTTAATTTTCTTTGTATTTGTTTGAGGACTACTTTATATTCACTAGGGGATCCTTAATACTGTGTCCTTTCATTTTTCTGCATTTGAATATATATCTCAATATTGCCTTAGAATTGTGTTCCTAATTCTGAAAGTGGGCTAATTGGTATGCTATTTGCCATTTTGGTTGCTATTTTCATTGTGAATCAGCAGCAGATATCTGTATTTCCAGACTGAAAGTGAGTTATAACTCTTTCCATTATTGTAAAATATAGTTTTACCTTCTTTTCTTTTTTCCTCCCTGCAGCAGTAAGCTCTTTAAAACAGCCCTTCTTGTTTACCATCAAAATAACACGCTGCATACACTGAAGTTATTAATCACAGCCTATCATTGAAAATATTATTTGGAAGGTGAGGCAGGTGGTTCTATGTTATGTAGACATTCAGATTTTTTCGCCTCTTGTGAGTAAATACTCAGTTTCAGGAAAATGCTCCGAATTGTTAATATCTGGTGTGCCAGCCCCAGAAAGGCTTTAACAGCCTCTGAGTTGAGGAAGCTGGGTAAGCAGCAGGAAAGATTGCTCTCCTCCTTACTCTTGGATCAGAATCCATTCCTAAGAGAGAGTGGCTTTCTGGCAGCCCAGCTTGTATGTCCATGCAGAACTGTCCAGAGCATTTGACCTTTCTTTCAGAAGTATGCTTACAGGCAAATAAAGCAAGGGTTGCCCAGAATCTTTGCAGGTCTGGGGACATCTATTTCTCCTTCAGTGGTTGTCAGCTCTGCTGGGGTTGCTCCCTGGGGTTGCTCCCCTCTGGTGTTAGTGTGAGAAGCAGGGGTGACAGAGCCACTCACCAAAGGACAAAAATACATTTTAGCTAGTTAGGTCTATGAAAGGCACTGGGCAATTTGTTCCCTTCTTGCAACTTTGCCCCATCTTTCTTATTATGTGTGCTAATTACTAATGTATGCTGCAGTAAATATTATTTACTCTCCTTCTTTCAGGGTGATTTGTAATTCATACAGGGCTGGGAACAGCTGGAAGGCAAAGCAGTGATCCTGAAATTTTCTAAGGCTAAAGTCAATGATGTTTTTATGGTCATCTAATTTTCCTGGGAGTATTTTGTGCTACATTAAATGGTTGTTATGCACTGATGAGCAAGCCTAATAAATGTAGCCACTTCCCTCTGATAAATTACAGGAACAAATTTGAATGCTCATTAACATGTATATATTAACCCTGTGTGAACACTGTAAAGAGTTCTGCAGGGTATAAAATTATCACTGTGGCTTACCCTACTGTTTGGATCTGGGTTCATTGCTTGGCAGGAGATCAGCCTGAATGGAAATAAATAAATAAATTACTTTTTTGCCATAAGGGAAACAGTATTAATATAAAACTGATTTTAAAGCCCATACCCATGGGCAGTTTCTCTCCTGTCAGTATTACCATAGAGAAGATATTAAGAGAAATAACTGCACAAATCAGTATAGTAGTGAGAGGAGAGGTAGGGAGGGCTCTCTGTGCCAAGGGCAAGCTGAACCAAGTAGAAGTGTCATCTTACTTTATTTCAAAGGAGGCTGGGGTCCTTGGGAACAGCAGCGTGCTCAGGTCCTTTGAGGGCCATCACTTAAGTTTGCTTCTTTAATAATCCTGTTTTTCCATAGCTACATATTTTGTTGTTTTTATTGTTGCCATAAGCTGAGATACAGTCTCTTCCAGGCAAAGGAATATTTTTCTTCTAGGAAAATTCAGCAGGTGAGAGGTTTTTAATCATAATATGCAAAATAAATCAAAAGGAGTAATTTTAAGAAGTAGCTTTTGATCCAGTATAGCTTTTTCCCAGGAGCTTTGATCAGATAACTGGTTGCATTAATTGGTACTCAGTGTAGGAAGAGATGCTAAATACTTCTGCCTGTCAATTCACCCAGATGTACAGAATAATCCAAAAAAGTGCAGGCAGTAACTGACAGGAATGAATTCTGAAAGAGCTGACAATCATGAATAATGCAGCAAGGTAAAAAAAAAAAATGTTATGGTTGAGAAGTAGTTCAGAGGCTCCTCTACTAACACCTCTAAATGTATTGTTCATAAATGGAACTTTATCTATGAGTTTCACTAAATTAGACAGCAAATTATGAAGGTAAGCTTAAAAAAGAGTGGTATCACATCTGAAATGTTTGAAATATAAAAACCTGGGGCCTGGGAAGGAAGCTCTACTAAAATTACGTTTGTAATTGTAAAACAAATATTATGTCTTTTCTGTCTGTATGTATAACAGAGACAGATTTCCATTGATTGGGATATAGACATAGAAAAAGAGATGCTCTTGCACAGACTACTTTGTTTGATGAACAACCAACTGAGGTCCAGTAGAAAGGGTGCCAGTGGCTTCAGTGGATGCTCGTGAGAGACTATTTTTATACTCCCTACCTTAAGCATGTAATTTGAATATGGAGGTGATGCCAGTATTCCCTGAAGCTTAAATCAACACATTATTCTCTCTTGTTTGACTGTAGTTTTGGTAGAGTTGCTATTTCTGTCTGCCTACATTTCCTTTTCACCTTTGTCAGCTTAATGAAAGACTGCAAGACTAGAGGTACTGAGTGTTGCCAAATGTTCCCCAACAGTGGCCACAAGCAGAAAAGTAAGAGTAGAAAATTGGAGTATTTCAAGGAAATTGTGCTACCTTCCCAGGGTGGTTTCTTAGCCTCCAACTATTTACAGCTCCGACACTGAGCTCAGAGGTGGTGGCTCTGTTTCAGACGCGCTCAGTGAGTGTCTCTTCCATAATTCTACCCATCCATACCAGGAATCACTGCCACCCCCTATCAGAATGACCTCCACAGTTTATTGTGAAAACTGTCCTTTTACTCCTATACTTTTGACCTGTTTCATGAGTTTGGTAGGGTTTTTTTGTTTGTTCGGTTGTTTTGTTTTGTTGTTCCCCAGTCCATGTGGAGATTTAAGTGGTTACTTAGTTTCCCTAAGAACTGTCAATGCCTGAAGGTGGCCCAGAGACAGCTGAAAGTCTAATGAGTGCTACTGGGGTGCTTTCTGTCTTGTTCAGGAGTTTGTGAGGCAGGACATCCTTCACAAATCCATGCTGACTCTTTCGTGATGCCCCAAAATTGTCCATGTGTCTCACATTCTTTTCTTTATTACAAGTAGGTAGGCAGTTTCACCAGAAAAGCAGTTTAGGTTTTGGGGTTTTATTTCCTCTGAGTGCCCTTGACCTCCTACAGAATAGTTTTGGTTTTGGTTTTTTTTTTAAATAAGAGATATCTTTGCCACCCTCCAATCCAGAGAGTCATCAAGGATACACTTTGGACTGCAACAAAACACAGTAGCCATTTCCCATAATGTAGTCTTCACTGTATGGGAAAAGAAGTGCCAGACTGCCATGTCCTGCCCACTATAGGAAGAAGATGAATATGTAGATCAACTTTTAACAAAGAAAGGTAAGCATACAAAAAGGTGAACCAAGCACAGTAGCATGTACCAAGGCTCTGTGATATGGCAGCATTCATCAAGAGCAGCCATCAGGAATGACCTGAGGTTTGGTTTTTATGCAGACAGACCGTGCTTAGAGTTCTTGCACTGTTTTTCAGAGCTATGTCTGCCCTGCCAAATAAAAGATGACATGGTTTCAAACCAAGCCCAAGTGACAGAGACAGGGTTTACATGTATGCTGTGAAGCAGCAGCCTCTTGCAGATCATGGCTGTCTTGCAGGCAGCTGTTTGGAGAAACCATACCAGAACCAAGGGCTTAGAGAACAATTAAGCTGTGTGGACAATCAATAATCAAGCTTGGCCTTGTTTTATTTAGGGGTATAGAGGCACTCAATGTGATCCTTCTAATAAACAGGGACAGCTTGTAAAAGGATAAGAGAAACAGAGTGATTTCTGAGTAAATAATCTGATCTGGGGAATGATGTAAATGACTAGCAGAGGCACTTTCATGCGGCGTGAAATCATTAATGTTATGTAAGAGCTGAAAGCATTCATGTAAGGCTGGTGCACTTGTATCAGGACATGGATTGTGCTCTTACTCACGCTGAACATCCTTTTATTCCTGGATCCAGGGTCACTTGGGAAGATCCATCTACATATGTTTTATTTAGACTGTAATATTTTGATGTTAACTGAGCTGAAAAGGGCTCTCCTGATGAGCTCTTTAGTGAAAAAACCAGACAAATCTGAATTTTGTAAGAAATTATTGCATGTCTTTTTGAACCAATTCAGTGTCCTGAAATTGCATCTGAAATGTGACCCAAGCAAAAATGAAATCAAAATGAGTGGGAGTGTTTCTGCTTAGTCCACTGGTGTAAAAAGAAGATGTTGGTTTTGGTGGCTGAGAGCTCTAAGTACAATCAGTGCTAAGGAGGCAGGTAGTGGTGGTGGTGTGAGTGCCTTTCAGGCTAGCACTTCAGATGCTGAAATAAGCTGTATTTAACACTGACTGCTTTTCAGGCTGATATTTCTTTCCACAGTTGTTTGTTCTTGAAGGTTAATTAACAGTGATATTTTCATAATAAAGTTCCTATTTCCTGATACAAAAGCTTCACTCTTCCTGGTGTAAATGGTAAGTGTAAGTAAATTAATACAAGCAAATTTTTTCCATGAAGTATAGCTTTTAAAAGCATAGTAGACACGCCTTGTTAACTAATTGAAGAATTTCAGAGATATAAAAGCACATGATTGACACATAGTGTGCAATCAAGGGAAATACTATCCTGAGAAGCTTTCAGCAGTGTGACACTGAAAGCTGTGCTGTGCAAAGTTCACGTAAAAGAATTAATGGGCTTCATTAGAAGAATCCAGAGCACACTGATGCATCACTGATGAAAACTGAGCTCAAGGCTAGCTAGAAAAATGGTGGTTATTTTGTTTCTTCCTAGTATAAAAACATTTTGTCTTTTAGGCCTCAGTGCGCAGTCTACACAACATAAGAGTAAGAAGGCATTAGTTTGAAAAAGCTGTGGTTTGCACAGCCCAGGACATCATAAAACTCACAGAATCATAGACTCACAGAACAGTTTGGGTTGGAAAGGACCTTTAAGGGTCATAAATCAAACTGGGAATTTGCCCTGCGTTACAACCACCCTAAAAGACTTCCCCATGTCACTGTGCACAGTGGCACTCTCTGCCAGCAGGACACAGCTCGCAGCCCCGGAGCAGAGGATCTGGGCAGGGAACTGAGCTAGGGAAAGGTGCTGCCTATCTGATTAGAAATCAACACCCTTTTGATAATGGTAGTCAATATTATTATTTGTGTGCAGTTTTAATTCCCTCAGCATCTCAGTAACTGTTCATGTTTTGACTCTTTCTTATGTACTTCAATCTTTTTTTGGGAGATGCCTAATTGGAGACAGAAGTAACAGAATTAGGTTGGAAAAGACCTGTAAGAACATTGAGTTGAATCAAGCCTGAGAGTGTCAGGGATGTTTTTTTTTAATATAGACTTAAAGTCTTTTCTGAACACACCTGAGTGAAAACTGTGTAAACCAAAGGGCACACAGCTGGATAGGATACATAGAGCTCTGTTTATCTCAATGTAATTTTCAATCAATGGAGCTACATTTTCATTTCAGGGAGACAGACAAGCTGTTATTTTGGATAACTACAAATTTAGGCAAATGAAAATTGCAAATTCTCTTTACAGATTCAGACATCTTCAAGAGACAGGCTAAGATTTTTTCATGAATACCATTCCCTTTTAAATCAGTTGCAGTAGTTAGCTGCAAAGTACCTCTTGGGTACTTTGATTTCATCTGTTTTAGAACACAAATCAGGTATATTTAGCTAATTCTCTAAAATTCAGCTGTATGATCTTCTTTTATTAGCCTCTCTAAAATGCATTTTTACTGTATATTTTAAAGCAGATTAATATCCCCCAATATAAATCACAATAATCTCTTTAGTTATGGTGCATCTTAAGGTTTACAGAGTTCAAATTATTTAAACGTTGTTTTATGTTGCCTAATTTATTCTGTTAGAGCTGTTGAGAAAAACTGTCTTTAAGATTATTTTATTGCTTGATGCATCAGATACAGATCTTTTTGAAGAACTGTTTCTTTCTCAATTCTTGTCCAATATCTCAACCAGTCCATATCTTTTTCTTAAATGTTTGAGAAAAACTGTAGAAATATGTAAAATACTAAAAAATAATACAGTTTTTATAAAAATTTATTTGATAATAACCACCAGCAGATGCGTTCTCTGTATGCCACTGATAAACTGGAAATGCTAGCAAGCCCTATTCTGCCTTCTAAGAACCTGAACATGAGCTATCACGAGAGCATATCTGGAATTCTTAGATTTCTTTCCTCCATGCTGTCATTCTGTTACAGACATTTATCTACTATTTTTTTCTCACCTGATGTGAATTACATGGGACATTCTCACTTCCAGAAAAGACTAATAAGGTGACTCTGCAGAAGTTACCCTCTTTTGTAAAATGCAGTTGGGGTTGATCTGTGAAACTCTCAGCAGAGGTCTCCTCTCTCCCACATGTGCCATGTATGCTCTGATCACAACTTCCACTCAGAGTGTGCTACAGAGGCTCGGCACAGAAAACCACAAGGAGACCAGTGAGCCAGCCTGGGGCAAAATGAGGACGTGCATGTTTTCCTTCAGATGGAGATTTTAAAGCCATTGCAAGTGGCTTACGTATAATTCCTTGGATTTATTTAAAAAGTTGGTTTTAATAGGTGGGTGGGGTTATAGCAAGAATGAGGAATCTAGTCACAGTTTAGCCACTGATCTTCTGGATGATCTCTTAATAGTCACATGCCAGGACTTTCAGAAAGGGCCTGGAATTTGGGTGTCCCAGTTTAGAGACACATTTCTGATTTTTATTTAGTTTACTTTTGATTTATTTAGGAGGAACATTTAAAAATTCTGCCTGGTTATTTTAGGCAAAAACATAAAATAATTCCTTTGAAACAAGCTGAGCACATCTTAGTCCAGGGTTTTGGTGCAGGAAAGTTTTTTTACAAATTCCCTTTCTGTTGTTTTCTTGTCCATATTATGGACCCAGCAATATTAATCATGTAAAGATTTTGCATCTCTATTGAGGATATTTATCTCTGCTTCATCTGAAATCACTATAAAGCTGTGAAAGCTAGAAATCAGGCATTCCTATCTTTTGAGCCTACAGTCAAAAATTTGCATTTTGAACCCATGCATGTTTCAAACTGGTTCACAGCGTGCTGAGAGTGGAGGCAGATATGAGAGTTGTCTTAAGGACAGCTTCTCAGTGTGCCAACTGGGTGCTCTTCCAAAGAGATTGCTCATGACCACCCCTTTGACTACACTTTGCTGGCAGGAGAAGGGAAAGGAAGAACATCACAAACCCTTCATCTCACGTGTTCCAGTGCTGAGCATTCAGGAACATGACCATGAAGGAGAGAAAGGCAGATGTAATCACTACACCTGTGTCTCTTTGCCAGCCTCACATTCCTACCGTCTTTCCAAGGGAAACGATTCACTTCAGACTGAGCTAGCAGGGCCTGGGCAGGGCAGTGTAACAGTAACTCCTGAGGGCATGTCAGCCTCACCAGGCATGAGCCTCAGAAATGGACGACCACCACTGTGGATGGACCTCCATGGAGGACCATCACTGATCTCCTGGGTGCATCCTGGTCTTTGTTTTAAAGAAACTTAGTAGAAAGTTCAATCAAGCAGGCAGGGACTATCTTTTTATTTTAAACTGCAATAGAGAAAAGGAGAAAACTCCACCAAGACCTTCATGTAGGATTATTTCTTGTAGCCAGCTTACCTACACATTATACATATATATATATATATTCCCTGTGAATAATTGCAGTCTAAAGAGGGGGGACTTCAGAACTCCATGATGGGTGTGTTAATTCCCAAATACAGAGGCACCTGAGGGCAAAAGCAGGGAGCCCAAGCGACCTGACAGATATGTAGCTCTCCATGATCAGCTTTTACATTTCCTTGTACTGTCACCTACTACTCACCATCAGAGAGATGCTCCTGATCAGATCAACACTCTGCCTGCAAACCAGCTCAATTGAGCAGATGAGCAAATCTACCCTGGCTCTGAGACCTCCCAGCAGTCCCTTCAGTAGGACTGATGTTGTTTAATTCAGATTCCAATTTAATGCAATGTGTGAATGTGTACGTGTGAGGATATAAAATCAGACACAAATTACTGAGTTCACTTGTTCTCCACCATAGAAGAAGGTACTTGAAAAGGTATGAGGAAAAAAGGAGCTGTATTTATAGTACAGCATTGCAACAGTATATAAAGTAATTAATTAGAACAATTGAGACATCTTACAATTTTTGTGGTTTCTTTTAAAATGTGACAAGCAGAAATAAGAAAGGAGCTGATGTGAGTTAATTGAATTTAAATGAATTTTACAAAATGCAGTAACAAGCTACTTAAGTGTTACCATAACTCTTGATATTTAAATATATGATCCTTATCAGACAGCTTTGATTAGCCTTTAAGCAAAACCAAATTTTGTTTTAACAAAATTATAATGTTAACTGCATATTTCACAGTTAGTTTGCTTGTGGGGTATTAGCAGTAATTTTTTATGTAATTAAAAAACAATAGATTAAATGCTATCTAGAAGGATGATTATTCTTTTAGAATTTGTTATGATTTTATATAAATTATGTAAGATGAATAATTGTATTTATTTATAATCATGAAATATTATCTAGCTTAATATAGATAGATTAAGTATTATGTAATTACCTCCCTTCTTGTAAACAGTAGCTTCAATAGTATGGTTCACTAATTCAATATTTAAAATGGTTTAATGCAACTTCTGATTTAAGGTTTTTTTTCCTCTTCTCTTTCTTCCCAGCCACGTACTTAGTGGAGCTTTAATACATAACTACGTATTTAATACAGCTTTGTCAATGAAGGCAAAGTCAAGAATGATTCAGTTATAAAAGCAGTTTGTGGTTATCTGTGGGTGTATATTTGACACTCCTTTACTTGTCTTCCAAGAATCTTCTTGGATCTTTATCTTTCCAATGGGTAATTTCCCTGGATTTGAGGAGCAGATATATAGTTATATTCCTCATCATATATTATCAGGAATGGTAGAAGTATTTTCAATTCAACCTTTGTAGGTGAGGACAGATATCTTGCATCCTGGGCCTTCTTTTTCCTGGGAAGTCAGCATAGACATTGGAAGATAGGTATGATCTTCACAGGGTAAGCAAGTTAATTCTTGCAACACTGCGTGAAACACAGGGTTACACATGTTACACAGGAGTACAGACTCAGAACAGTACATGACAAAGAGTTGTACCAAGGGAGCTCTAAGACAAGGGCAAGGGCAAAATAGCCACCAGTAGGGAATGATGGCCATTTTCTCATTTTCCCCACCAGCAGGGAATGGTGTCCCCTACTCTAGGAGACAGAGCATGCTGTCTGCCTGCATCTTTTGACAAGTCAACATATACAAATTGTATACTGGTCTGACCAGTAAGGATTATACATATCTTTTAAGAAAAACAGGACTTACATCCAGCTGAACACCGCCTTTATTTTTTTCCTCCCTTGCAGCATCAATGTGTTTATTCAAATATTGATTAAATTGTCTGTTGTCTAAATAAGAGCAAGTTAAGGATGCCCACCAAGGGCATCACCCCTCTTCCAAGTAGGAAGCAGTGTGCTGTTCACTGCATGCTCTTAAATCCATGCCATTGTTCCATGGCTTCATTGAGATGTGGAATTCCACCAGGACCAACTCTTAATGCCTGCTTTGCAAATAAGGAGCCTGGACCTTGGTGCTATTTCCCATCACGGATCTGTTGTGTCTTCCTCGGAAAGTCTTATGTCACTGCAATGTATTCCCTGTGTTCCTGTAAACTCCTTTAGTTTGTTATCTCTCATAACTTGTCAGTCATGGCTAATGATGTAGTAAATGCTGTGGAAAATGGATGTCAGTCCTTGGAGGACCATCATTAAGCCATTAAGTCCAGTGGTGTGGCTCTACTTTCCATTCCATACTGAATCTATATTAGAAATATAGTAATTTATTGTAGGTGGGTAAGCATGAAAAGAGCTTGTCCCTAGATTTTTATCAGAATTTCAAAATAAATTTGCCTTTTTAAAAAAAATTGTGGAACAATTTCAGTTTTGAGGTAAAGGGGCAGGGAAAAGGGTGAGCTATGGATTTGTGTGCATGTGTGTGTGCGTGTGTTTTAACACAGATAATTTAATCCCAGACACATTATTAGATCACATTACTCTGTAGGCAACCAAAGGGGCGAAGGAATAAATTCTAGGACACCATTTTTAGAACAGTTGTTGTTTCCCAATACCCTGCTAGGGGTGAGTGAGAAGGGAAGCAGGTGTGTGTTGGCTGGATTTGGAAGAATTCTTTGTAATAAAGCTGAGTAACACGATAGGCTAAGTACAATGAAATGACACGACACTCTCCCTTTCTCTTAACAAATAATTTTTAATAACTGACAAGTTAATTTTAATACTCTTGCCATATAATAGGAGATAAGATGGTTCAAGGTATTTGTCATAAGGAGCAACATTTCCCATTATTTTTTTTACTAGTTTACATGCAGTTCACATATTTCTGTGATTTCAGGTAGTTAAAAATCAAACACACAAAACGAGTTCCTTTACTGAGCAAAGGTTTCAATACTTTTTAAAGGCACCCTAAAATGGCTATTTCAATTTTTTTTAAAATTTAACATATCTCCACCTCACACCACATTAAATTACTGTTAGATCTTCTATTTATTCTTACAGATTAAAAAGTTATGCTAAGTTGAATTGGAGTTGTGCTGCTCTTGTTAAAATCTGCTGGACTACAATGTAAACAAACATAACAAAATGACTGCTTTAGGCTTCTTCATATTTTTTAAAGTCTTTTACAAGAAACCACAATTGGCTGAGATGATTGCATTTTTTAGCAGTCTGTAGAAAACCAAAGTGATGTTTCAGAAGCGCTGACTGAAAATAATACAGGGTTTTTCTTGTCTACTAATTTGTATCCTTGGCTTTCGTAGTTCTCCTTATAATTTGCACAGCATGGTGTGTTTTGAGGCAATTACAACACTAATTCTAGAACAGCTTTCTCTCCATGACTGGACATAATGCTGGAAAAAGGGAAATTTCCCTTAACCTGAAGGAAATTAAGGTCCTTTTTTTAAGAAAGAAATTAAATATACACAACATATGTTTGTGACTGAGAAAGAGTGACATAGCTCAGACCCGTGCAATATTTAGGCATTTGCATGTATTCAGATTTTAATAGGCAAATGATTGTGTGTTACATTAATAAAGGAGAAGACATTCCCCTGGATTATCAGTATAGTCTCAACAATGTAAGTCACAGCATAGCAGTAAAACACATGCATGAAACACCTTTGGAGAAAACAGCATTTTTACTCTCATCCATGACAAAAGTTGTTTTTTTTTTTTTTATTTAATTTATCTTTTAAAATTACTGATGTATTTACACAAGCCCATGAAAGGAGTTAATAGAAATTATTCAATGAAACCAAGCTTAACCCTACCTTTCCCCTGAAAATCCAGAGCAAATCCAAACTAATTATACCAAGAATAAAACCAAAGCAATAATTTGTTCCTTTGCTGGTGGACAGTGGAAAATGGCAATCACAGTTGGGTACAACATGGACCCTTTGGACGGCAGAGAGTCATTAATCTGTCATTTTATAACTGCCAGGCAGGCCCTTTTAACACCCTTTTTTGATCAACATGTTGATATCCATTGCAGCCTTTCAGTAATTCCAGGGAGACTACAAGAAAGGTAAGGACAGACCCTTTAGAGTGGCCTGTTGCAACAGGACAAGGGGAATGATTTTAAACTAAAAGATGGTCAATTTTAGAGATAAGGAAGAAAAGGAGAGTGGTGAAACACTGGAATAGGTTGTCCATAGGGAGAGTAGATGCCCCATTCCGGGAAATATTGACTGTTGAGGGAACATCAGACTCTAAGTTGCACACTCTACAAGTTCAGCATCAATTTAAATTTAAGATAGAACGGCTGCAACAGGCTCACTTGTAGCAAGTCCTTGCATACATTTGAGCTTGGCTAAGGATAAAAATTATAGTCAGTATCTATGGAGAACAGATGAAAATTGAAACTGCTATGATAATTTTGGGCAAGAACAGACTAAGATGGGGACTTTTCTTCTACATGGACACGAATGTGGATGATGAAATGAAGAATCTGCCAGGAAGAGACTCTGCCTCTGAAATAAGATTAGAACAGTTTAAAAAAGCAGTGGAATCACCTCTTACATATGTTTACTTCTGTTTTGTTTCTATCTGTTTTAGAATTTGTAGAGCCCTAAAGTAATTGTACTTGACTTCATTGTTTGTACAATGTTTACACTTGTTTCAGTTGAGTCAGAATAATCTCAAGATAGTCTTGAGGGCAGAGCATGCCATGCCAGGTGTTCTGCAAATGCTGCCATCTCTTTTTGCCATCTTAATGCAAAGATTGAACTTCACCCAACCTGTCACACTGGCTTTATTCTCTTT
The DNA here is from genome assembly GCF_009650955.1 of Corvus moneduloides. Taxonomy (NCBI): domain Eukaryota; kingdom Metazoa; phylum Chordata; class Aves; order Passeriformes; family Corvidae; genus Corvus; species Corvus moneduloides. The sequence continues at coordinate 104,579,993 of NC_045477.1, forward strand.
GCCAGTACAGCTTTACTGAGTTTTAGGGAATAAAACAATCCAGACTTTCTTCTGGAAGCTGCCAGCTATGCCCAGAAAATTCACAGGTGTTCCTGGTAAGCCGAGTATAATGCTGCGGGTTGAGGGATGCCATCTCTCATCATTTCTTCCTCCCAGTTACACCAATATGAGAACTCTGCGAGAAAGAGGCTAATCTTGTGGCCATTCTTTACTCCTACATTTCTAAAAGTGGTTACAAGAAGTCTGTTATACCCAATTATTCCCACATAGTGCCTTTTTTTCATCTCTTCTTTAGACCTTTTGACCTACCTCTCCTGCAGGAAATTTTACAATCAACTTCCTAATCTTCTTGACAAATCTATTATTAACGAGACACTAATCAAATTGCAAATTACAAAAAGATCATGTTATGCTCTATTAGTGGTTTCTAATGGAAATAAAAGCTACAACATAAAGCTAATAAAGGTCAGTTGACATATGGAGTATGACAATTAAAACCGTAATCAATCAGCAACTGTTACCATTTGTAGTTTGCAGATCCATTGCAAAGAGCTCTACATATCTATGCAATATTCCAGATTGATTTTTCTCTTTTTCACACCAAATAGGCCACTAGAATATTCCATACACACTCTGACATTTTGCAGAGCAGTTTCTGCTACCAGTTCAATTACATTTTTAACAAGGCATTTGATATTTTTTGGAATCTGGAAGACCTCTTTGACCTATGACATTTCAGTTCAGAGTATGTGCTTGCTTTGCAACAGACTAATCATCCACTTTGTCCTGTACTTGGACTGAGTGCACCCTCAGCGGGTTTGCAGCTGACCCCAAGCTGAATGGTGCAGCTGACATGCCTGAAGGATGGGATGCCATCCTGTGGGACCTTGACAGGCTTAAGGAGTGGGCCTGTGGGAACTTCATGAATTTCAACAAGGCCAAGTACAAGATCCAACAACTAGGTTGGGGAATCACCGTATCCATACAGGCTAGGGGATTAAAGAATTGATTAAAGCCCCCTGGAGAAGGACTTAAGGGTATTAGCAAAAGAAAAATTGTACATGAGCTGGCAACGTGCTTGCAGCCCAGAAAGCCAACCACACCCTGGGCTGCATGGGCAGCAGGTCAAGAGAGGTGGCTCTGTCCCTGTGCTTGGCTCTTGTGAGACCCCACCCGGAGTGCTGTGTTGATCTCTGGGGTCCCCAACACAGGAAGACATCAATCTATTGGAGCAGATCCAGGGGACCATGAAGATGATCCTCTGTAAAGAAAGGCTGAGAGAGCTGCAGTTGCCTGGAGAAGAGAACACCTGGGGAGACCTTTTTGCAGTATACCATTATATAAAGAGGGGTTAAAGAATATAGGGACTTTTTACTGGGGCCTGTAGTGTCAGGACAAAGGGGCAAAGGTTTTAAACTGAAAGAGGGTAGGTTTAGAAAAACTGTGCCCAGAAAAACTGTGAATGTCCCATCACTGGAAGTGTTCCAGTCCAAGGAGAATGCGGCTTAGAGCAATCCAGTAAAAAATGTCTGTACCCATGGAAAGGGAGTGGACTAAATGATCTTTAAAGGTCATTTGCAACCCAAACTATTTTATGTTTCCATGATTTTATACTTTCCACTTGTGTTTGTACTTGTCACTAAGGAGTAGGTATCATTTTAGTATTAAGGTAGCTGAATGAAAAGCATTCTGGGACTGCTGTGCAGCAATAAAAATTATCTGAAAGACATAAACCCCTTGTATTTCCATGAATATTGAATGTTAATATAGGTTAAAGCAAACAACACAGCTAAAGACTTAACAGTTTAAAAGATATGTAAGGTAACCGTGCCATCATTATAAAGAAATTAATTATTACTGATGTTAAAAAAGCATTGTTATGCTAAAAGAAGAAAATATTTTTTCAAAACTTGCAAAGTCTTTCTCAGCTATGCATTAGTCTGTAACTTCATGCCAACAACATGATTAAGATTTATTCTTCCAGATGTAATGAGGTGGAATAAGTTTCTTTTCCTGCATAGACAGACTCAAATACATTTAATTTCAATGAACTTTGAATATTTCATGCTGTTGCATAAGAGCATGTCAATCTGTTACACCTATGCTTCATGTCTTGGTGCACCTTACAAGAACCATACACAGCCCCTGTATTTTGATGATGACAGTTCAATCCTTGATCCTGAAAGTGCACCACATACCTCTTTGCACAGCACAGGGAGATTCTTAAGCACTTGTGCTATCAGTGCCTCTGGGATGTTCATAAAGAGTAAATCACTGAGAGAATGAATAATGGCATATGAGCAAAGGTTATCCTTGAATTGGAGTTCTAAAACGAATGTAGATTGTGTCTAAAAAATCTGTACACAAAAAATAATCACTTCAGCTCAATGCATCTTTACAACAGGTACTTCTTGTGTTTGAATCAAGTGTGCATGATTCTTTGAATCACAAAGATCTTTTCTGTCCTTGAACATACCTAGAAGAGTTTGATCTAAGGCAAGCAGAGAGTGTTGTGCTCATCTGCAATCTTTCTGTAAAATGGACAAAGACAAATTGCAAGCTGCTAATACTTCCTCTACCTGAGGAGACACAGACTTACTGGAAAATGTGCTTCATTTGGGAGAAAGCATAAAAATATAAGCATGGAATAAATGTACAGGTTATTAATGTTTGAGTTCTTTGTAGAGCTCTGTTAACAACTTTTGATAGTAGCCACCCTGCTTATGTTAAGCCTTTTCTGTTTGTCCTTGATGAACTTTGCACATCTTCCTTTTAAGCAAAACATGAAGCAGAGAGACGCTCTATGCTGCAGCACACTGCAGCTGCAGCCCACTTCTACTTCGGAGAAAAGCGTAAGAAAAAAAAGAAAAGTAGTGATCAGTTTTCTGCTGGCAGGTCTGTGTGAGAGTTTCGATGGGGAACAAGACTCTGGGCAACCACATTATTTTGGCCTAAATTTGTCCTTGTGGTTTCAGTCAGAATTGATATTGTATATTTTGAAATTGCTGTGTGCTGCTGTTGAAGTGCACAGCTGAGCAGCTGCTCCCTCTCAAGACAAAGGAGGCTGCACTTCAGGACATATTCAAGTGATTTCAGTTTGTAAAGCTTTTTGGGGTTCTTCAGACTAAAAGGCATTTTTACCACTTCTGCTGCTACTGGTGTACAGGAACAGACAAAAAGTTCCCTTGAGCTGGTACAGATGAAACTTGAATTCAAATAGAACTTCAGTAGTTCTGGAGGTTTTTTATTCCTTTAATCTGTGTTTAATCTATAGGCTGTAATGGCCAGGGTTTATGCATAATTCTCTTTAGGGCATGCTCCTAGTGTAATTAGTGACAAAACCTGACTTTAATTAATGAGTAGGATAAGGCTTTAAGGATGGTCATGCGGGAGAACTTCTCAGCCTAATGAATTGTTTTCCATTGAATTGGCTACAAATATAGTATCGTTAATAATGAATTGGTTGATTGTAAGGATACCAGAAGACACTAGAAATGAGCAGATGTTAATTTTTTTGCTTCAGAAGCAAGTTCAAAGGGTTGTTTCCCCAATATGTTCTCTAACAGTGTTGACAGAATTTGTAATGGGCAACGTAGCCCTGTCTTGGGCAGAGATAAGGAGGAAGTGGTTTATAGCTGTGATGTCTCCAGGTGCAGTTAAAGCAAAGGTCCTGAAAACTGATCACTCATGCCACAGAAGAAACAGCTGAAGGATCCTAAGATATTCTTACAGACACTATATCTTCCTGAAAATCATCCCTGCAAAGCTAAGGGGTAGGCAAGGGATGAAGACATCATCACAAGCAGCAGCATTAAAAATGTTTGGTGACTAAAAGTATTTATTTGATGAGGAGGCTGGAGCTGGCACCAAGAAGGTAATTTCAACACTCCCATTGCCGTGTAGACTCCACTGCTCTACACTGGGAAAGGGATTCCTAGAATGCCACACTGCCACCAGTGTGGCAGTTTCCTTTTGGGAACTGAAGATCCTTCATTCATTGTTCTTTAGAGGTCATGATTTTTCATTCCTTAGTTTTCTTGTTTTGTAGACTATGTTCTTTCTAATCACGTTCAAAAATCTGTAGATGTCTTCATTTGTGTACAGATTTCTAGGTAGGAAAAGACCCCAAAACAATTGGATGGGAAAAAGTAAAAATTACTATTTTGATTCTCATACATATTCTGTGAGCAGCACCCAAACCTTATTCATCATGTATTCTCTTGCAAATGAGCTATGTTCAAAAAGATCAAGCCTCTGGAAGTTCAGAGAGCTGGAGCTTCCTATTCCTAACAGAGAGATGACAGAAACTTTGTTCCACGTTTGCACAGCTCAAGGAATGCTCCAGTTACAGATGGGGAAGGATTATTGCCAGCCGCTCTTGTGAATTTGTTTTCCAGATTAGCTGCAAGCCCAAGATACTTTAAATACATGCTGGTGTGGAGGTGTTTGCATATAAGCTTATTTTACAGGAATCAGGAGCTGATGCTGTGCTGTCACAGTGTAACACACCCATTGCCACAGCAGTCCAGTAATGCTCTCTTGGCTTCCTCCTTCGTTACAAGTCTCAGGTGCCTTTAGAATTGCATGTCCATATTCCTGATAACAAAATCCACATTTTCAAGCCTAAATACTGGTCTCTTATGTGGAGAGGAATAATTCTCTGAACAGCAGAAAAATACACCACCCCAGTGAGTTCCACTGGATACAGTAAGTGACTATCATTCATGAAAGCCAGAACCCCTCATTCAGATGTTTTAAAAATAACCTATCTAATATCTAAGTATGCTTGTTCAAAAATGCAGGTCATTAAAATGTGTCTCTTTGTAGGCATTTTAGAGAAAAAAATATGTGAGTTTGACTTTTCAAACATAGTTTCCAAGTGAACCTATCTAAGCTGAGTCTGCAGTTCTGTCCCAGAAAGAAAATGCACAAAGGTTTAGCAAAGGTGAACAAAATATACCTTTAAATGTGGAAGTCCAATTAAATCCCCTGGGCTCCAGTTGCTTTTAGCAACTAAGAAAAATAAGGAAGAACAATAGGTTGATTTTCATGTATTTATTTAGATTTAGGGAAGAAAAAAGAGGCATCCATCCAAGGCTCTACATTTCTGCTATCATTAACCACACAATAAACACATTCTCACCACATTAAATAATCACTTCAACAGGAACTAAGCTGTCCAGCCAGCTACCTACAGGCAGTCCTGGGGGACAGATGAAGGAAAAATAAATACCTGTGAATACTCTGGGAAAACAGTACATCTCCACTTTTCAGTAGCACAGCATTCCTGCTTCTAGCCAACATGAAGGGCAAACCAGCCAGTCTTATAAACTCATTATGATACAAGATGGAATATTCCCTGCCCTGATTATTTTGCCAAGTGCTATTCTGTTATGATGTTAAGTGGACAGTGTTATTTTGGGTGGTGAAGAGAACTTTCTGCTTTGAAAGGAAAAAGAGAGCCTGGCTGATGGTGCTAACAGAGTCTGATCAAAGGTGGGGGATGTGTGGACTCACTGAGCTGTGGAAAAAAACCCCAGCATGCAGAACCAAGGATGTTTAGCAGACATCTGCTTCAGGACCCAAGAAGAGGATGTGCACAAGCAATGGCTTGCAATTTTTACTCACTTTTTGCATATGTGGGTATGTTTTCAGGCATTATATCATGTACTGAATGTATTCCTAATACATAACAATGCAAATTAAATGTTTAGCTTACCAAAACATGCTAATGATCTAAGGCTACAATCTAATGTATCTGGCACTAATTAGTGCTGAACACTGCAGCAGGAAGGCACAAATGCCATGCACAGTTAAGTATTCAACTCTACACTGCGGGAGAAAACTCTGCCTCGTCGCAGAGCATGATCAATACGTGTCCAAGGCATCAAGACTGATAATGTTTTGTGCAGCTACAAAATACATCCTCACATTCTTCAGTTTTTTTGCTGCTGAGTTTGGCACACTAAGGTATGCAGTGTCAGGGAAACGCACCTTGGGTCTTCTGTGCAAAAAAGCCACAAATGCATGGATTTGTTTTTTCTTTCTGGTCATGGTATTTTGAAGGTGAAGACATTTACAAATAAACCTCTTAGTTTAGAAAGGAAATAATTACATCTATAGTAACAATTCTGAGGCTTATGAAGGAATTCTTCAAAGGTTCTAAAGTAACAAAAGAAAAAAACCCAAATATTTTAATATATTTCTCTTTGCATTTGTAAGTTGTATGAGAAACTGATAGGGCTTCATTATGGGAAGCAATTTTTGGATGTTAATTCTCTGCTCATCTGTCTCCCCAAGCCCCTCAGACATTAATTAAACTTTTATAGCCATTCAAACTAACATCTAAACATTCCAACTCAGAGCTGCTTAAGTACAGCCTCAGGCTATATCTGGCCCAAATCCACCAGAATGGCTCTGTGCCCAATCCTCTGTTCCAGCTATTGACTGTTCTTGACCCCTTTTTCCTTTACTTTTATCATCTATTATATTAAGGGGGCTTATTCTCCACTGGTTCTATTTTGTCCAATGGCTTAACAAATTCTTTTTTTTCTGTACCCCTCCCACCTGTGGCCAGCAAGTATTCTCCCTGGTAACACTTTCAGAGACTTGAAATACCTTGACAGTTTGCCTTTATTGAAGTTATGCAATGGGTGATGGTGGTTATTTGAGCTTGTGCTTCCAGACGGCATGAGATCAATACATGGGATGTGACTCACAGCTAACTGGATATTTGGCCTTTGAAGCACGGTGTTGCAGCTCCTTAGTAAGTGTTCCAAGCCTTACAGTTTTGAAGAGAATTGCTTGCTGATATTTGGTGAGGGAGAGTTACAAACTGCCAAAGCTGAAGAGCGTTTGGGCTGAGGTTTGCTGTTTGAGCCTTCAGCTCGTTCGTATCTTCCAGTGCGTTTTATACTTCCAGCATCTAGATGTGCCATCACTTGCACAGATGTCTCAGCTCCCATTAGCATCAGTGGAGTTTTAGAGAGTGAGTCAGTGAATTTTGGGTAAGACAAAGAGTTATCCAGTTTTTCAAACCACTGACCATGGGAACAACATCTCCATTGCCTTTATTTAGGCCTTAGACAAGCAACATCTACCTGGAGACACTTCTGTTGCAGACAGATAAAATTGTCAGGTCTTTTGCACACAGATATGCAAATCTGCCAACACATGACGGTTGAATGAAAAATATTCTTAATTGGAGAACTGAGAAAATATTTTCCAGTCCACAGAGTCCTTAACTATTTGGGTAATGTTTTCTACACATACGGTTAACCGTCATTTTTTTTTGCCAGTTGAGCATTACAGAGTCCTTCAGATAAAGTAACTCATTCACAAAAATGTATAGAAGCAAAATGAGATTATTCTCTGGGACAAAAACCAGTTTTATTAGTAAATAATTCCGGTTTGTGAAAGAAAGCATACCAGTTCATGTGAAAATCAGACACCGTCTGGCCATCAGTGGATTCCAACAGGAATAACAAGACAGTTATGATAGCCTTAGGAGTTATTTGTCCAGGAGTCCTTCTTATTTTAGCAAGTATTAATAAAAAGATTTACCCATTTACATTGCTTTATTTTTGACTAATTTTCTAAATCTTGTTTTCGGATGTGGCAGAAATGCTTCTTGTTTAGATCTTTCTCTTATTAAAAAGAACCCCCCTCTTTTCCTTACATATCAAAGTGGTTTTTAAACTGTAGAGCAATAGATGACTGTATCCATGATGGTAGATTTCTGAGGAGAACATCAGCTCTTAGCAGCATTTAGCAGTTAGTGTTGGCGGTGGGACTTCTGTCAGCTGTACTACAAGGTCTGGCAACCCCCAATAGCAGGATGAGGCTGGGCCAGTGAGCAGGAAGCCCAAGGAAGACCAAGGTCTTGTGCCTGAAGGTCCACCTCCTTTAACTCTGAGAGGGAGACAAGTAAAATGTCACTCAGCATTGTAACAACTATGTTTAGAGATATATTTATGATTGCACTGTAAATATTCTTAGGTATTCAGCAGTTATGGAGAACTGGGTATCCTGGCTGAAAATCTGAAACATGAATTCTAATGGCTTAGTTTGTCTTGGCCCTTTTAAATAAGTTCAAGTGCCTGCCAGTAGTTAACAAATACCTGGTGGCTGGTACTACAGGAGTGAAACTTTGCTAAAGGTAAAAATGGTAATTTTGATTGCTCTTCCGGTGTGTAACTATGCAATCATTACACTTCATTAATCACATTCAATAGATGTGCAGTGCTACTTACTAGTACAGGCTGGGAAACCTTCACAGTTCCACTCTTCAGAGATTATTCCCATCCCCAAAAGCACTATTACCCTTTTTACTCTAGGCTCTTACCAAAGCAGGAAATCTCAAGTTTAATGTTTTGTATTTACATTACCAATTACTAGACGTGTCAAGCAAATGCTCCAGTATTTTTTAGTACCCAATATTGCAAACTGTTTATACACAAAGCTAATAGTTATGATTATGTTTATTGCTCATTCTGCATTCAGAAAAGCTTAAAGAAATGAGGGGAGAATGCGTTTGTGAGAAACCTGCTGTCCAAGGTCTGTGAAACCTACTGCCTATGGGCAGCTCTAGTTAAAAGGCTTGTTATCTAATCCTATTTTCTAATCAAGAACAGGATGTTAAATTTACACAGTAAATGTACTGGGGCATAAAGAATTGATTATTAAGATCAGTCTTCTGTTTAGAAGGGGAGGGAAGTCAAAAGGTCTATATCTACAAAATGCAATTTTTATGAGGGTTGAGAATTCTGGATCCTGACACTTTGCAGTTTTGATATATTAAAAAAGCTGTTAGATAAATCTGGCAGTTCTCAAAGGAAATTAATAAATAAAGAAAATTAGAATATTTTAGTTGTTTCTGGTAAAGATGCATGAAGTTATAAAGAGAATGCTGAAAGAATTTCCCCTCCTAATCCTTATTAATTTTTGTGAAGATTAATCATGAAAAACCTACCAGAGATTCATTAGGTGCCAAAAGAAATGGCATATATGTTAATATCCCTCTAGGACCCATGGCTATGACTCCAGGAAATTAATTTATAATTCATGCTAATATGGTTAAGATTCCTTAGTGTTTGTTCCTGGATGTTACAGGACAGGCTATAAATATAAGAACTTGCAAAAACTATGCAATAAATAAGATCAAGCTGTTCCTTGCACCAGAGAACTAGTATAGAAGCTGGGTTTTTTTCTCTGCTTTCTTCTGTCATCTTCATCTTGCTTAAAATACACAGTAAGAGCTCTGCCAATTGGGATGTAAAATGCCTTCTTGATTGTAGCATATAATTAAAACTTCCCTTTCAGCTTTTTCTCCACATAAGTTTATAAAGGATCTACTTGAATTTGAGGCAAAAAAAGACATCTGGCTTCATGGTTTTGTGTGGGCTGAAGCTAGTTATATTCCTTTTTTAAATATATATATTTGTACTGAGTCAGGCCTAAAATAATGAACACTCCTTACCCACTGGAATATATTCCTGCATACTGAGAGGTGAAATAAATTCTACCATGATCACTGAAAATATGCCAGAACCATTATTGCACATTGCACTACTTTGGCCCATTACCAAAAAGATTGAAGTCCTACACAAAACCCCCCCCACAACCCAAATCCAAAACAAATATCAGATCTTCAACACAAAAAAAATTCAACCATTCCAAAACCTTCTCTTCGAGGTCCAGCTTGTGACTTAGTTAAAAAATTAAAACAGTTTAAGACTACTACTACAGCATGTTGTATGAGAGAGAGTTTGTAAAAGAACCCTGCCTATTTTTCTTGAGCATGCCAGAACTACAGGTTTCAAAGTGCTGAAAACATTTTTGCTGGGTCAACATCATCACAGCCATGCATTTACAGAGTGTCCTTGATAAGAGTCACTAGGCTGCTTTACATTGAAGCTCATTAAAAATGATCAATATTTAAAAATTTCTGAAAGAAGCAGCAAACATATTTTTTGATGTAGTTTTACATGCTAGAAGACACTGCAGTTTTAAAATAGTGGTGAAAAGCTTAAAACTCAAACGATATAATTAGAAAAATGCATGAGTTTTTAACGTCTAAGGAGGGCAAACAAAGCAGCTATCGGATTCTGGTGGGAAAAGAAATCAATAAAACACGGGTGGTAGAGCTGACAGGGTGAGCTGGAACGCAGCTGTCCTCACAGCACAGTGGGATGGAGGGGGCTCCCTCGCTGGCCATTGAGCTGCACCACTAACAGAGCAGCACTTGGAGTACTTGAGAGGGATTTGCCTTATTCTAAATCCATTTCCCAGAGTGAAATAAAAAGAAATGAGAAGGTTTAACAGTGCATTTCAAAGATGGTTGCGCTTTAAGTCTGTCAAACCTTGGCAAGCATCAGTCTGGACTGTGTGAATTTTGTTGCTTGGCAAACCCTGGATGTTTTGCCAAGTGATGAATTGGATCTTTCAACAGCCTTTCTAAACTGTTGGGATTGGGATTGGGATTACAGTCTCTCCAAATATCAAGGCTGGCTCCTTTGCCTCAACTGTGCTGTATTCTCAATCTCTGCCACCTCTGGTGCAGCAGCAGTTTATCCTGTGGGGAATCTGATAGGATTGAGACACCTGAGAGATTCACTGTGAGTACCCTGTAGCTGTGAGTATAGGCTTTGGACTGCTTTTGAAAGAGATGAGGAAGAAAGGTCTGTTGGGCAGCGTCATGTATGGTTCTTGAAGATAGAGAAATATGTCAAATCTCAAACAAGCTCTGAAAACAGCCTTGTTGGGACCCGTTCACTCCAGCACATGGCAGCTGGCAGTGCCACTGAGGGAAGACACCTTGGAGGAAGCTCAGGAGGTCCCCTGACACCTCACTGGTGCTGCATCTTGTAGCAGGGGAGAGATTTAGGAATCGAATGTAGCAAACCTGTATACACTCCAGTAGATCCCTTTGCCCATGGGCAAATCACTTTTTTTTTAGAGAAAGGCTAAATTTTGTGCACCTTTACCAAATTTTTACCCTTATGTAGTTGTTGGTACCAGCAGTGCTGCTAGTTGCTGAACAGGCACATGTAAAACAGGCAGATTGATGGTCTCAAACTGGAGCACTTGCAACAGCTACCCGTGGTTGCCAGGCAGCTGCTGGGTGTGGGGCCATTCAGGGACAGCAGTCTCTGGTGAGCCAGTGGCTTCACTTCCATCTACCCTGTGCATTCTGGTCACTGGCAATGCCAAATGGCAACCCAGCTATATGGCCAGAGCCATATAGACCCCAGCTATTTGCCCCCTCGGTGACAGAGCTCTCCTAGCCTGGCAACACACAGAGCTCCAGCCACATCCACAGCCCCAGACTCATAGGAACAGGAATTCCATACTGTTTCTGAGTGATAATACAACTAAAAGGAAAACTACTGTTTGCCATGTGAGGAGAGGTGAGGAATAAAGGATGAAGAGAGGGAAAAAAATTTACTTTATTGCCATGCAGTAAGGTAAAATAAATGACAGCAGATGCATGTTCCTAGAGCAGTGCCACTCAGATGGGATTGCAGCTGGACCTCCCTGCTGTGGCTCTGCCATGCCATATCACTCTGTGCCGTGCTCTTCCTCCATTAGCCAAACAGTGAGCAGGCTGAAACACAAGCTTCTGGGCCATGGGGACAGATTTCCCTTGAACAGGGAGGGGACCAGCAGGTTGGGAACCTTCTAAGGTGTGGAGCCAGGAGATGTCCAGGTCATTTTGTAGGAAATTCTCCCTAACTGACATGTTGATAGCAAATTAACCCCAATGAATTGCATGCACACAGCTTAAAAAAATCTGGGACTGAGGTGAAAACAAACACATCAGTTTTTATTTCAATCTCTGCAAGGAGGAGAGCAACATAAGGCATACTGAATGATTGTAAATTTAAGCACCTCCTGAATTTTTTAAAACTCCTCTGTCTCCTATCTTGAAGGACATGTTAAGTGGAAAGCATTTCTGATCTCTTTATAGATTGCCACACACAGTAAACCTTTAAATAACCAAGTGTCTTGAGCACATGGAATGACTATATTTTGCAGAGTCTTGGACCTTTACCAAATGTATTCCTCAATCAGGTTGGGGGGCAGTTTATAAAGGCTAGCACACTTTTAAGAAAGATTTGAAGTGACAGCTTTTTGTATGCCCATTATCTGAGAGCTCTGAGCCCTCTCTCCTGCAGTGAGACTGACAGACTGCATGCAGCAGGGAGGAGAACGAGCAGGGAAAACCCACGAGAGCTGTATTGCCAGTTCCATTCTGTGTGTGCATACCTGGCTTTCCTCTGCAAAGAAGGGATGATTTCCTTTTAATCTATCACCAGATTTTCAAAGGGTTTCTTTTCTGCTTGAAATGTGACTGTGAAAAAATGCCAAGTTTTGCGGAACAAACTCACTCCCTGTGTGGATCCACTCACATCTGCTAATCACAGTGATGAAGCATTAGCTAGTTCTCAGCTGAAATGTTCTGGCCTTTGTCCAAAGTATTTTGGTTTTTAGCCTAAAAACAATAATGTTCAGTTCTAGTGTGTAGTTTTTAAATAAAAAGAGGACACGTCCCCCGTTTCTTTTTATTTTGGTAATGAAAGCAAATGCTTTTGGCCCTCAGTTTCTGTTCAGTGACAAATACAGTTTTTGTCAGAAGGTGGTTTCTGTAGAAAATTTTACCAAGCTTATCACGTATCAACTCCACCCACAGCCAGCGAAGCAATGCAAGCTATTAAAGCTATTAAAAGGAATTTTTTTGGCTGTTGTGAGTTTTGGCATTAGTTACTAGTAAGTAATCCTTAGCTGAGTAGCATGGGGGATGGGAAGAAGAGCCAGAAGCTGAGAGGTAGAGTTGGCCAATGTCACAAGGATGAGCTCTAACAGGGGATTGCCACTTTGGACACCAGGATGATCTTGTGAGGAGGCAGCATTTGTATTGCAGATGGTGTTGCATGGCTCACTACTCATCCAGAAGAAATTAAAGCCTACAAGACATGGGCAAAGTGAAGTCCAACAGCTAGCTCTTGTTTATTGTCTACCTGTCTGGCTGTCTTTTAGGGTGTTACTGCCACTAATCAGTTGTCTCTGCACATTCATCCTGTCTCAGGTAGCAAGGTTTTCCTGTAGGAATGATAAGGAGCCTTGAATGTTTTCCATAGAGATCACAGTTTTTCCCTTGGCATTTCAGTATGACTAAGAAGACTATTGTCATCAGCTCTTGATGAGCATAAGTTTTAGTGTAAGCATTTCCCATGGACCCATCTCCACTTAATCACCACACTAGACAAGCGTGAAGGAAGCAGAAGAGTTCCTCACACAACAATAGATCTTGGCACTTATGCTTAGAGGAAGATTTGTATCTCCTCACAGGACCTCTTAACAACCTGCAGATTTGAAGAAGAGGAACAGAGGAGATGATAGTATCTTTCGTAAAGAAAGAAATATCCCTCTCTGTGGAAGAATGATCTCATGAAAAACAGCCAACATAGCATGTTCTGCTTCCATCCCATATCTTATCAGCTCAGCAGATTGCAGATTGCCTGCAGACATCCTGTCTGCACACCCTAGGGAACATGGTAATTGTCTTATTGCATTCAAGCATGCAGCATCCTGAAGTATGTGCCTCTGACCATGCTGGAGGTCAGGCTTAGAGGCTTGCTAGCTGAACAGCTCTACAGCTGCTGGATACACGCAGTATGGATGCACCTGTCTTTGCACCTTAGGAGATCCTGCGTTCTCGCACAGAATCTTGGGAGGGCTAACATGTATATCTTCTACTTATGGGAGGCAGAAAAGTAAAATTCAGATACAAAGACACTAAAATACATAGAGGGTACTGTGGTGGCCAGTGAGCCTAAGGTACAAGGGACAGAGAGTTCTCAGTAAGACAAGTCCCCGGTATAATGAAAATTCTTCCAAACAAGGACTGTTAGAACTGGGAGAAAAACTTCCCACAGGAGACAGGAGAACTCGGCTCCCATCTGCCTCTCTTCCCAACCCTTAAGATAAAAGGAAATTAACAGAAAAGGAAATAAAAGTGACCCATATTACCTCACTAGAGGATCAAATAAAGTCTCGAGGCTGGTCCACTGACTCAGACTCATCTCTTCTCCTGAGAAGGCTATTGGTCTCCCCCGCTGAGACCCCTGATAAAACTCAGAGATTTCTTTGGGGCAATGCCTGCACTGAAATGCGACTTACGTCCAACTGTGAGGAGCTGTTGGAGACGCTTTTGGGGACGGTCCGAGGCCATCCACGTTCAGGGGCCATATATTACTGTCTCTGGCCAGCTCTGTGGCTCACGTGTGCATGCACAAACGCATGGCTAGCTTCTGTATAAAGTCGGTGACAAAGAGGCAGGAAGGGTCTTTGTGCGTATTCCAACAGGAGCACTTATTGCTTCTACCCTGTCGAAGGCTACCGGGGCAAATACAAACATAATCCCGAAACTCACAGTTTTATCTGGGGGCAGGGAAAAGGCGGGACTAGGGAACAGGGACCAATGGGGAAGCTCTGGGGGGTGACGAGGGGTAGAGGCTGACAGGCAACCGGGGAATCCAAACTGGGATAGATTAACATAACAGAACAAGCGTCCTGGGAGGAGCCTTTCTGGTCACCCTAACATAAAGAGGGCCTTGTGGTACCACGGACTTGTTTTACTGAGAGCTCTCTGTCCCTTGTACCTTAGGTTCACTGGCCACGACAGGGTACCATGAAAAGAAAATAAGTGTTAAGAAGAAATAAGGAATACAGAAGAACCGTGTGCAGCCTTACAGCAGAGTTGGAACTATGGTTAGGCAAAGAAGATAGGTAGATTGTGTATTAGTTAATTTAGAGGTGTCCTATATTGGAAACTACTTTCCTGACACAGCAGGTCTGCAACAAGTAGCAGATCAAGGAGGAGAGTCAAACACATTCTTTTTCAGCTGGTGCCAGGATGAGTACTCACGGCATTAACACCCTGCCTCAGGGAGAAACCTGGATTGTGACAATGCAGGGCAGAGATACAGAGCTGGATTTGGGTGCACTTCATTTCTGAATCATCTCTGGAAAGCTAAGGAGAAGTAGGTTGCATTATCTGAAAAATGTTTCTATTACAGTTTAACAGTTTGAAGTTTTAAGATAATTGATGATGTGGACATAAAGTTTTTTAAGCCATTTTCTGTCAGTTTTTAAGCAATTCCATGTCATTAGAATAATACACTAGTAATTTATATAGTTTGGTCTAGCAAATAAGACTCAAGAAAAGATTCCACGGAATGAGCTGTAAAAGTGTCATTAGGAAGCTAGAGAGCATTTTTATTTTTCCATCCATTTCATGCCACAAAAGTAGCTCATGTTCCTCTGATGTGTTTTGCATACTAGAGACATCACATTTCATGTGGGTACTTTTTTAAAAATATGAATGTCGCTCTAACTTCTGAAGTGTTCTCAGCTCTGGGATTCCAGCTTCTGCCAAATTTCTAGCCATCTAATGGTTTTGGTTCATTGTCTTTACAATGAAACAAGACCACAGATTTGCCATTGGCATCAGTAAGAGCATGGTCAGTCAGAACTTGGATTATCATAGAATGGAATACTAATTTGTATCCTGAAGCTGACTGACTTTGATTTGACTTTGGATCAGACCTCTGTGGAAAAATATATATAGCTAGTGAAAGAAATTCAACATTAAAGTTATTTGTTTACCAGCTGTTAAAAATAAATAGCTATACAAATGATGTGCCATAAAATAAGACTATTGTTATGCATAAGAATGTGTCTCTTCCTTTGATGATGGTTCTTTGTTTTGTGATAAGGTGGTGAATATCCATGTCCTCAGCAAAACTTTGGTGGCGTTCATTAATTGTGCTTTTATGCAATATGACTGCCATCAAAAATGCTTTCAGGTCTTCAGTAAAGAGTGGCTGCCATTCTTCTTCCTGTTATACTTCTTGCATCTAGGAGAAGCAGCATGTAGTTGCATGCAGCACTCCCATGACCTCCCAGGGAAACAAAGAAGTTTATCGCCAAGGCAGCATTCACACTCTATCCAAAGCACACAAAACCTAATGGAAAATGTGAAATAAGCTGAATGATATGTACATGAAAAGTTGAATTGTCTTGTTTTGATATGGAGAATTTAAAGCAGGATAAAAATAACGGTGCTATCACTTATTTGGTGTCTTTTGATGAACTTCCTTGAAAGAAATCTTTATATATTCTACCTCTGTGAGATATGGCAGATGACTACATGTTTCCATTTTGTGGAGAAACAAATTCAAATACACCAAATCTGGGAGTTAGTTACCCAGCTATGTATTGAAGCACTTGTGCAGACGTGCAACTGAAGAGCAAGACTCTTTGCTTTGATTCAGTAAGCAGTATTCTCCTTCATCTTGTTTGGTTTCCAATACAAAATTGTTCAGTAAAGTGATTTTAATAAAGAGCCTTCTGTTTGAATTATTTGACAGTCATCTTTGATATTTAAGCTGTGACATGTAACTCTTCGTGATTTTTATTCGTATGCAAAATACAAAGTAGCACAGCTGAAAAGGAGAAATTTTAAAAATAAAAACATCCCACTTTGCAACATTCAAGTACATGCTGATTTTTCCTTATCTGACTGCAAAAACTTTTCTATATCGAGAGCTGAAGGAAGATAGAAGAGGAGGCATTCATCACTGAGCTTTATGTGCTTTATATACAGACCCAAACTTCCACTAGGCCTCTGAAAAATGCAATTTGATTGCGGGTTTCTGCCTACCTTACTGTATGGGACAGATCCATACAAGAAGCTGTGTCATACTGAATAGAAATATTAAGTGGAGTCCCATAGATTGTTGGTCAGCCCTTGAACCTCTGAGGCATGTAATAGATGCGGGTGTTCCAAGGGCAAGTGTGAACTGTGAACTGGTTCATCCTGAGAACAACATAGAAATAAGAAAATAATGAGCTGCAGGTGAAATGTGAAGGGATTTCAATCAGATGGATAACTGGTTCGACACAAGGCTACTGTCATTTCACTCTGACATATTGGAAGCAAATAGTCTTACAGGGCAATCTGTAAGGAGTTTAAACAGAAGCAAAGTGTTGTGTGGAAAAACCTGACAACTGTACATAGCATTTCTGCTTGGGGAGAAACATACAGAAGCTCAGATTCCTTCTCTCTCCTCTTCAAAGCACTCGTTGTTTGTGAAGCTGGAACAGAGAATCTTGGCTTCACAGGCATTCGAGCGGATGCCAGGCTGTAATGATCTATGCCTGCTGTATGTACACACAGCGTTAAGAGAAGGCAATGTTATTCAAATGAGCCTGTGGTTTACTAGATGAATTTAATTATTTCTGGTTTGGTTTTGCCCCTAGGGGCTAGTTTTTTACGGAATAAATTCAATATTAGTACTTACATGACTTGCAGTATACAAGCAGCACTGTTGAGAGCATACCAAAAGCAGTGTTCAATTATAGCTCAGTGAAGTCAGTAAGGACAATGAGGTTACATCTGTTATTCACAACCTTCAGTGGAGAAAACTAGGTTGCACATAAACTGAATATATAGGGGGAAAAAAAGATGCTGAGATCAAGTATGGATACAATTTTGAGTGGAGACCTATATTCTCAGATTAGTTTCTCCCAAAATGATTAATAATATTTTCCCACAATAACAAAGAGAGAAAGTTTGCATACTCGGCAAAGCCTGTAATTCCAAACTTCTCACGTCTAAGGTGCTCACAGCCAGCTGTTTTTGTGAGAATGATTTTTGGATGGAACCACTGCAGAAATTTTGTAAAGGAGACTTCTTTCCTGCACGCTACCTTAAAGCGCTTCAAAATGCTAACTGCTTTTGAAAAGTCATCTCTATCAGCAGAAAACAGAGGGACATTGGGTTTTGACAGAGCGATAGGCAGTGATTCAGGTAAGTCCTTGTAAAGTCGTGAATCTCCATTTAAAAAGAACTAAAACATTGTCATGCTTGGGGGAAGGTAAAACCAATATTTATATAGAGGAGGTCTGCAAGTGTGCTCTACTTAGGCTAAAGAGCATTGAGGTCAGTGTTCACGTAGGTTTACAGTCATATATCTCTAATGGCACATGCACTTGCTAGTAATTAGAAAAGATTATGTTTCAGCTGCTGCTTTGCCTGAATAGCTTCCCAGGCAAGTGCAGGAATGAGTGGGAGAAGGAGTTGTGCAGCAGTGGGCTTTTCATGCTGGTGGGAGATGGCAAAGCTACTGTGTGCACGCTTGTGTGGTTCCCAAAAATAGTAGACAACCCAACTGAGCTAATATGAAAATGCTCTACTAAAGGGTTAGAGCATTAGGGAGGACAAATGTGCCAAGAAAGATCCCCTTCTTCCTCCACAGAAGGTGCTGCCACATACAAATGCATGACAGAAAATGCTGACACTGTCTCTTCGTTGCTGTGGGATGTGAAAGAGATGAAGGAGATAAAGTGAGAAATACATTTCTTATCCTCCACCATGTTTTGTTACCATGAAGCATCCTCACATTTGTGTGGACTGAGGCACTGACCAAAAAGCCATGTGGAAGAAGAAGTACTGACCAGTTAAAACCAGCCAGTGTGTGTCCTTTCCACCACCAGCAGTGCCTTGCTGAAGAAGAGCTTGTTGCTCTCTCAGTCACCTTGTAGATGGCTCTGGGAATGGTCAGGGAGCCCATCACTCCTACTTAGACCACCTCCCTCATGAAAATTGGGCGGCATATTCCAACACTGCCTTTACACTAAAAAAATCATAAGATGTAAAAGTGACATTAAAATTAAGGACTTGAGAAATTAGCTACTCCATTAAAAGGAATATAGAGAGAAGTTAAATACTTGTCTAAGATACGTTTTGCTAATGATGATTTCAATCTGACTTTGAATTATATTCTGGTTTGTAGATTGACCTGTCAGACTGACTGCCAAAATATCCTACACAGCCCTCCAACACAGTAAACATCTCCATTAACAAATCTGTTACAGAAATTTGCCTTCGTTGGAGTGGAGACTGACTTGGAAGTGAGGTTTCTCTTTCCCTTACTCATTTTTTTTGTTGCAAGTGAATTGGCCCAAGGAACTTTTCAAAAAGCCCTTACAAGTAATTTAATTAATGCAATTGTTCTACTCATTACAGCCTTTCCTCTTTTCCATCTTTGTCAAATACGGTTTCCCTTTTGCTCCTTAATGATGCCTGTGGAATCTGCCATCCCACTGGGAGGATACCATTTGTGTCTGGATAACTTAGTTGCTACAAACTTTATCTTATTTACAAAATAGAAATATGCCTTTTCCTGTCAGACAGGAGGATAGTGCTGTGTTACATCACTCTAAATATGCATGAGTTTTAAAAATAATTTTTAATGCTATATAACTTCCACAGGAGTCATTACACTGACATCTGAACAAGAATTCTGAATATGGCTCATCAGAAATCCTTGGTAGAAATAAGGTACAATAATAAATAAGCATGGAGTATTGTTATGTCTGGATCTGGTGATCTTTAATTACGGCTTGTTGAAACTCCAAAGTATAATTTCTGTGTGTGCCACCTTAACCCGATTGCCGTTTGTATGAAATGTTTATAGTTTGTCTGGGTTGTTCATTAGCCATTTTCAAAAGAGGAACGTTGCTTGTCACTGCTGATGTAACATGACCATGCTCGGGTTCCATGCACAGCAGTCAGCAAGGTGTGAGCCTGTGTGACGTGAATCTGGATACCTGTTTCACGTCCCCCAGCAGCTCAGTCACTGGAAACAGCCAGAAATCATGGAAAAAGACAGACTGTGACTGGTCCCAGCTTTATTTTGAAGAGACCTGACTTGTCAGTCATTGGATAACCACCTGTGATCTGCTTAACCTTGATCATAATTTGTTTCTCCCAGTTTCTGAGAAAACTCTGTGCCAAAATATGTTAAGGTAGGTATAAATCTTTTGGTGGGACATGACTTCTTGGGTCACAGTTCCAGCTTGCTTATGGTAGGGTGTCAGCTTCTGTTTGCTCAAGGCAGTAAGGAATGTGTCTAAGTTAATTATTACCTAGGACTTCTCTAGATCTAAGTTTCTAAAACAGAAAAATATTGTTAAACACTTCTGGCATCACTGAGACTTCTTTCTTTTTCTCTTACATATCCTGGATTGATTCCACCATGCATATTCACAATGAGTTGTATCTAATTCTGCACATGGGATTACGTCATAGGATCTTATCTGGCAGGTGCAAGGTTGGAAAAATGCAATCTAAATTTTTCTCCTGATTTTACATTTCCCAGTAACTAAGGAACATGTACAGCAATAGCTCTTGTTGCAGCTCTGTAATGCACCTGAAAATCAGTTTGCTTGTTTTACCAATCTGTTTACTGGTTTTAAGATGATAAATAATAGCATATGAAGAATTTTCCTAAGGATGTCAAATGCTTTATATAGCTTTGTTGATATAACATGAGTGCAAAAAAATTACTTGATTTAATGCAAACATCAATACATACAAGTCAAACATAAGCTGAATGTTAAACAAACACATTGTAAATCCAAACAAGCCATAGATACAAGATTAGCACCACCACTTCTCTCCTCTAGCTCTGCCCACTCTTTTCAATGAGCCTGGGACATGCTCAAAGCTCCAGCACTGTCAGTCTGCCCCCAGTTTCTCATCTCTGTTTTTTCCACTCCTCAGTTCCTTTCACGAATGGCCAGCACTGGAGATGAGCTTGGAAGGAGAGGAGGAGCCCACTTTGCAAGTGAGAAACACTGTATGAAAAGTTCTGACAGCGGGTGTAATTATGATAAACAGTGGGAAGAAGACTCTTGCTGAATACATTCAACATCATGGTCTACCTGAATTATGCCCAAACTCAGTGTGTGGATCTTAATGTGTTGGGGTTTGGGAGGATGGGGTTGTGTTGGGCTTTTAAGAAAAGAGCCAGAACATTGCCAGAGCATGTTTTTCACATGATTGCTGGCAAGCCTATACTTTCTGATATGGAGAAGGTTTTCTTCAAAAATGTCTTCCCAAACCTCTGGAAGGCCTGATTCAGTCACACCAGCAAATGTAATTTTATGGAATACTGCATCAGGGGAGCAGGTTTGGATACTGGCAGCTTGGTAGACCAGTGTAACACCAAAGTCAAGTCTACATCTTGCTTTCATGCCTCCATAATATAGAGCCTCAAGGGAGGCTCTGAGACACAGATCTTCACTTGAAGTCTTAAGTTCAGAGCTTCTCCTCTAGCTCCTATTCTTTGTTGTACATAAATTATTGCCAATCTGCAGTACCACACACCAAACAGCTCAGACAGACAGCAAATGGAAAGAAACAGACACTTCTAGGCATTATTCATCTTAACTGTAAAGCAGCGAGCTGAATTAGGTCAGATGAATCACATCCTAGAAGCCGCTGTGGCAGCAAGCAGTGGGTGACCAGCAGAGACAGCCAACTGCACCATAGGCCTCTGGTGTCAGACGATGCGAGTCCTGTTTATGAGGATTGTTGCCAAGACCAAATGAAGCTAGAGCATGTCTAGGCTGGCTGTTGTGTAGAAAAAAATCACCTCTTTCTTGCCCTTAAGTAAGGTTCGTAAGATTTTTATTTTTTTCCAAACTGATTTTGCCTAACATGCTACTTAATAATTGCCCTATGGTATTGCCACCATACTTGACCTACTGATTACTTAGAGACTTCTCTGTGTTGAAATGTCATCAGACCTGAGGCACTGACTCGATATGCAAAGTTTTAATTTTTTAATAATTCCTATGAAGCACTAGTTAATCTTTTTTCTAGTGGCACAGTCAAATTGGCAACTTATCAGCACTGTTCTGTGTATTCATTTATTTAGCAAAGCCTGCCTTTGGCTTTACAAAATGGCATTGACACCTTATCCTTAGAAACCACATTGCAGCCAGTGGACTGAAACTGCTGTAGAGCAAAAATAAGGGCTGGCCCCATTGTAACCTAGAGCAGCCATAAAAATCAGGATGAGGCTTCGCCTTGCCTCAATTTAGTGGCTATCCCTTCTCTTATAATGGGATTCACTGGACTCTAACATATCTCTATAAAGATGAGATGCATTATATTTACAGGTGCCCTATTCTTCATGATTTCAGAGTCCTGGGTGAGGGGATTAAAAGTCTGCACTTGGTAAGATAGGTCCCATTATACCAGTTTAAATGGAAAAATGTTGGACATAACAGTGAGGGAGAAATTAATTTTGTTGTGAGTTGTAGGAGCACTGTTATTGTGGGTTTAGTTGATTTTCGTCCCTTTTTTTTATATCATGGCATCTTTTCCAAGGTTATAATCACGTTCATCTTAACAAAGTCAATCGTATTAAAAACAAATCCTGTACCGGAATTACCAGTTACATAACTTATGAAACCTTTTTTTAAGGACCAGTTGTCGTGACTTCTAGTGTATATATATTATCATTATCACTGGTTTCAATGTGTGTGCATCAAATCATGCCAGATGAACATCTGGCCCCAAATGTTCAGTATGTGCTTCTCAAGATGCTATTAAGAGTGTAGTGAGAGGAAAGGATCATGTAAAATGCTAGTTTATTTTGTCACTGGTTCATTAACAAGAGATGCTCTGAGAAAAGCAAATAAATAATGTTACTTTTTTCCCTCTCTAGTTCTGTCAGTGCCCCTCTTGCTGGAATTTCAGAACAGGGAAGTCCAGAAAGGGGAAACTGCTGGTGCTGAAGGTTGGCTTCTGGGACCTATCTCATTTTGTATCATGATATGACTAAAATGATCTCATTAATTTCTTCTGAGTAATGAGTTTGACCTCAGTGTCTAATGGTACAGGAATAACTACTGCCACGTCTTACATAGTGTGGGGACATAGCAAGATTGCTGTACAAAATATTGGAGAATATGAAAAATGAGTCATTAAAGATCCACATAAATCACATGCAACTGGGAGAAAACATAAGAGTGTAAGTAAGCGATCAGATTATCTACTCAAATGCACGTGAGGAAGTCATATGGGGTAAACTGCCTACATCATCCCTCAAACTATTCCACAAATATTGCCTGAATAATCTTTTAGATATGTAAGCCTTTACTCCTCTTCTGGAGATGTGGAAACTTAATGCAGTCTGAGTAGCTGTGAAGCTTGTTGATTAGGAGGATATCTCCAAAAACACTTGCTGAGCTTGAGATGAAAACTTGCTTTTTAAAAAGTGGTTTCTGATTAAAGAAGTCAAATTAGTGGTATCTTGTATGTAGACGAGTTAGAGAAACGATCATCTGTGGCTAACCTTGCAGGATGACACTCACTTTGAAAATACAGCCTCACATGTCTCAGGCTAAATACTGAATATCAGTAGCTCTGTTTGAACAAATGTCTCTACAAGTTGTCTGTTAACAATTTGCCCACTGCCAGAAATAAAATTAGTTTCAGAGCTAGGATCCGAATTCAGAAATTATGCCTAACCCCATATTTATACCATACTGCGCTTGGAGTTTTTCAGTACCCTGGAGTTTTTAAACTCTTAGATCATTTATTCAAACCACCCTTTACAAAACAACAATTACACTTGTTATAGGCCTGCTTAGCTGGAATCATAGCTTACCTTAGGAAAAAATCCTGTCTGCTCTTTGCACAAGTAGAGATGTTTACCTCATCATGTGATCCCAAAAGAAGGGCCCAACCACAAATTTGCTAATAGACTAATGTCCAGCTGTCACGTAATAGACCCTGCAGACACCAGCATTTCAACAAGGCTGGTGATGGAATGTGCTCAGCCTCTGTCCTGAAAATTAAGACTCCAGACTCTCCATTGGCACTTTTTTAATGGAAAGGTACATAATGGTCTCCATTTCTTTTCTCCACTGTGTGAAAATATGAGTGGCACAGTACAGTTAAAAGCCAGGTTGTCATCTTTGCTTTTACAGTGAGGCTCTGGAGCCTTGGTGTGGATTTCTCTAGTGTGCTCTCCATCCACTGCGGCCACTGCACGGGAGTGATTCTGTCTTCTGTTTTCTTGCCCTTCTAGGGGCCTGCAATGAAAGGTCCTTAGCCTTGGTCACTAGCCTTTAGCTGAAATGATCTTGGTTAAACTGTGATCCCTTCCAACCTTACAGTGATTCTGTAACCATCACTGCAGCAATGCTAGCAGTGTCTGTGATCCAGCTGCCTATGTTTCTGTTCTGGAGGAGCTTTTCCCCTCACTGGGAGAGGTCGCATTTCTTTGTGATTTGGTTGGCCAGGGTGAGAGCTGTGGGAGAGCAGTTGGGTCTAGCTTGTTGGAAATGGGATGCCATTTAACTAACTGCTTTCAGCGCATCCATTTCCATGGTGGCTGCCTTTTATGGTAAAGACTCATACATCTGCCATGCAGCTCAATGACCAGAGCCACCACTTTTCCCTCCTATTTTGCTTCTCTTCATCTGCTTGGACACAGCAGTTCCTGTCACCCACTGTAGTCTGGGGATAAGGGCTGGTGCACGTTCCCACAGCTTCCCATGAGCCTGTCACCCCAGCCTCACTGTACTATCTGTCCTTTCTCCTTCCCTGAAAGAAGCTGTGCCCAGTGCTGGACTCCTGGAGTAAGAGCACGGGTTCTGAAAAGAGGAAAGAGTACTCCCTTGGAAGTGCTCAGTTGTCATCAGACTTTCTCAGCTGAAGGATTTCTTCATGCAGGATCACTGGGGAATAATTAAATAAAAGGAAATATTGTTTCTTTAGATGAAGAAATTGTGTTTCTCACAGGTGCTTGTAAGATGCCTAAGTTCTGGAGGTATAAGATCCTTTTAAAGACCTACTTTTCAAAAACAAGAGGCATCCTCCTTTGAAATCTGAGGTCTTCAGCTGGGCAGAGGAAAACTTAGACATATGCTCATTGGGTGTAGTGGGCTGGTTTGTACTGTTCATCCTGTGATATTTAATTGACAAGAGTCTTTCTCTTGCTGTCACTTCTTTTTTTTTTTTTTTGCTTAAGGAGAAGAAAGCTTTGTTTCGTTACAACCCCGAAAGTTATATTCTATTCTAAGAACCCCAGCCAAGGCAAAGAAAACAAAGCACAACTATGCTTATCCCTCCTTACACCAGCAGACACTGACACATCATTAACACTAGGCTGGAATCACACATGATCCAGTCCGCATGAACATACTTTTCTATGTTTGTTAAGGTTAATCTCAAGGCTTGTTTCAAGGTGAAGCTACACAACCATTTAAAAATTTGTCATTAAATCACTACAGCCAGACCATGGGACTGCAATTTTCTCATTGATCCTCCCGTGTCAGCAGCATCAACATGGATTGGCGTGTGGGAGCGTCACTGCCGTAGAACCCCCCTGTGTCCCCCCATTGCCTCTGGTAGCTCTCAACCAGCAGCAACATTTGTGGCTCGATAGCCAATCTGACAGAGGCAGTGGAACTGGATGAGGCTGAGCAAGACACACAGAGAAGGGTTGTATGCGTGTTGTGGGTCTGTGTGCATGTGAAGGGTACAGCAGAAGAGGTACAGATTCACCAACCAAGACTGCTGAGTTCCAGGACTTTGCCACCTGCTTCCATCAACTTTAAATACAATGGACGTTTATGATAATCCGTTGGGAATCTTCACTGTGATTCAGTGAGTAAGCTAATACATCTGTACTTCCCATTTTAAGCTAATGGGAATATAAATATTTAAATATATGCATACTTTGCAAGGGCAATATGGTTTTGAATACTCACACCTCTGTGTCCTTAATGGTAAGACATGTTTTGAAATTACTTAGTTAAACACTGAAAATAGTTTGATCTTTGAATTAAACTAATCTAAGCAGCGTTTCAACAAGAAGTAGCACAGACATTCTAGATAATGTATTGAAAATGACATAGATCTGCAGTGAACTTCAGAAATTGAAGAGAGGAATCAGGCATTTTCTTTCCGCAAAGAATGCTGACTCTCTCAGAAGTTTTAAGAATGTTTTAGTAAGCATGTATTTATGTCACAAATGGATTTGAAAGATCCTGAAAGTTATGAAGCAAATTCCCATTAAACTGCATAGTATGCTTGCCTTTGAATAATGAACTCATACTGTAGATAAATTATTCAAGATTTCACTGTATTGTATGTATGTTGGGTCATAGCATAGGAAATGATGTTTGTTTAAAGTCTGCCTCTCTGCATTTATTTGCTAAATGAGGTTATCCAATACTTAGGAGGGCTGAGAGCTGATATGCCTGGATTCTGTTCCCAATTCCACCAAAGACAATTCTTCAGCCAAAGTCATGTTAGCTTGGGGGTTTTTGTTTGTTTGGTTTGGTTTTGGTTTTCTTATATTGTTGTTATTGTTTGTTTGTTTTCTCTTTTTGAATCTTTGGTGTTTTTTCATCTCTAAAATGGATGTAAAACTAGAACTTAATGAATAACAGTGCGTCAGGAGAATTAAATTTTGCGTAATCCAAATCTTCAAGAATTATAAAGCTTTGGACTCATCTGGTCCCTTTCTACTTGAATAGAATTGTCTCTTCCCATTGAACTGGACTGCAGCTGAAATAATTTTCTCTGGATCTTTCAGTAATGTATGTTTTTTGTGCATTATTTAACTTGTTTTGCCTCTATTTATTTTCCACAAATACCACAAAATAAAATAAGCCCAAAGACATCTGTAAATTTTCATTAACCATATGATTGTCAGATTTGTGTATCTATTCCTTCTGCATTGTTTCCTTTCATTACTCTTAAAAGTTTTAAATTGATGCTAGAAACTTTTTTGAATAGGGACCTTGTCTTTGCAGGTTGCCAATTAAAAAGCTAGTATATTCTGGAGTATATTAAAATAAATTCCAGAATTCTGAATAGTTTCTTTATCAACAAAAGTCTGTTCTTCCTCCTCCCCATGATCCCCAAGGCAGATGGGCCACTGCTGCGGGGCCAGCTTCCTCCCTTGTTCTGCGTGCAGCAGCTGAATACAGGAACCGGGCAGACTGCAAAAAGAGAGAACAGAGACACAAAAAAGATAGCAAATACAGAACCACATTCATAAATAGTTTCCTTTCTCCACCTTCCCTCCTCCAAAGATGAGAAAACAAACACCAAGCCTGGAGCAGGCAATGCAAGTGGAATACAAACTGACACAGTCTCGGGAGCAGCAGAAGGTTTGCTGCTTCAGCTCCATGGATGTGGGACCTGCTTGGGGTAATGCTGTTGCTCTTGGTCTTCCAGAGCCTCTGGATACTTTGCCTTTGAGGACTGCTGGGCTGCTATGTAAAGCAAGGCAACCACTGCCAATTTAATGGGACATAGCAACTGAGACCCTGCAGGAAGATTTGCTGAATAAATTGGTGGAAAGATAGGTTCATCTTTCCATATGCTCCTTCAAATTTCAGGGGGGCTGAAGTGATTCTGTGATTCTGTCAAGTGTGTTTGCAAATTCAGACTTTTCAGTAAGGGTTAAGGGCACCCTAAACCCAAAGACTGTACAATGGGTGCCGTTACTGAAGTTCATATGCACTGGAGTTATGCTCAGCAGGCTTAGAACTGATCTTTTTTTTTTTCAAGTGGAATTCTTTGAACATATTACATCAGAACAAAAGATGCTTGGAATGAGTGGGCAGTGCTTATGCAGGCTCTATCATGGAGCTATGAGAAAGAGGCAGAACTCTCTGTTATGCACATTCCCCTTAAAACATTAAGAAAGCTGCCAAGTCCTGAACAAGCATAAGGAATTTGAAAGCTTAAAAAGAAAGGAAATATTCAGATACAGTCATTACAGTCTCAGTTCTTTGATTATCTGGATAAGGAATGCCAGGGATACAGAGTGAATTAAATAAGGTTCTTGTATAGCCATCAAGTGCCTGTATTATCTGCTGCAGAACCAGAATTCAGTCTTACATACATAGGCTTTTTTTTTTCCAGAGAGCTGAGCTATCCCCCAAAGTCAGTAATACAGCTCCCTAACTGCTTGTGGTGTACCCACAAAGCTTGATTAGGCATATGCTCCTTGATATAAATGGCTGAGTCTTCATCTCTGTGAAAGCCATTTATCTCTATAAACAACTCTGCTTCATTGTGTTCAGAATGGAGATATGCAAGAAAAACCAAAACACACCAAACCAAAAAAACCCCAAAGAAAGCAATATATCTCATCATCTTACCCACAAGAGTTGAGAAGTGAGGGTTATGCCTGTATGTTGGGGTGTTCTTCTGATTCTGACACACTCTTCTTTGAATGCCCATCAAGCTCACTATGAAGTGAACTTGCAGGAGTTTAACCAGAGGAATCAGCTTACTGGAACACAGTGTTTGTGGTTTCTGTGATTTGGCAGCAATAAACATCTCCCGTGTGCAGCTGCACAATGCTGTCCCCAGAGCACCACTCCTGACACATGAAGTTTATAAGACCAGGTGTCCCACCATGGACATGCCTGGAAGATGAAAATGTCCAGCAGTGATGGCCTGAGACAAATAGACTTTAGGAGCCAATTCTCAAAAACTTGGCAGAAAAGGCTCATAATGTAAAGGACTCCAAAACAGTGATTTGTACTGCTCATTGTTAAACTTTCAAATTACAAAAAAGGCAGGTATTCCTAATTTGTGTCTCTTTGTCCTTTTAACATTAAAGTGCTACCTTTACCAATAAAGAGGGAAAAATAATTTACTAGCTCTCATAGTGGTTCACCAAACTAAACAGTTTTGTGTTTAACCGTGTACAGACAATGTGAGCAGCTGGTGATGCGTTTATTAATTCAACAGTAAGAATCTCTTCCTACACAAAGTATTTCCCTGGACCAAGACTCCTCCTAAGAGATCCCAAGATGTGTTTGCATTAGTAGTTTAGTTCAGATCAGGAATGTACTCAGGAAGCAAATATTCTGTTCTGTTTACTGTACTTGCATTGTCAGTGTGAAGTGGTCTCGGAGCACACAAACTGGATGTCCCTCTGCTGAACCAAGTAGATGGGGTCCAGCAAGGCACCTGCTACACACCAACCACTCAGCATCCTGTGTAGGGCCCAAATGAGAGATACTCCAAAGTAACACCACTAAAATGTGTACAGGTTGGCCCTCAGCTGCCCTGTACCCACAATTTCACTCTACAGATTCACTCCAATTATGCTGTGCTACTTGTTAATGCAGAGATGCCCTAGACTTCTAAAGGGGACAGTCAAAATCAGACTGGCACTGAGCCAGATCTGCTATTAGCTTGCCGGCCTTTGCAGCAGTTAGCATTGAGATTATGGAGAGGTGCCGAGCAGGAAATCTATGACTGCAGTGTGGGTGGTGTTTAAAGCAGATTTCAGCTTTAGGTTAGATGAGGGTTTCTGAAAGAGTGGTCTTAGTGACTTTTTTTGCTTCTAGATATGATGTGCTGTTCTCTCTGGTTTGTTTTTTTTCACGCTATGCTCATCACCATTATGTGGAAGGTTGTATTAGGATAGAGCAAGTTCTAGCCAATGCCAACAAAAAACAGCAGTAAAACCCATTGTCACAAGCCTCCACTTTGAAACAAAGGCAAGGTAGAGCAAGTGTTACAAACACTATCAGAGAGATCATCTGGGTGATGTAACTGGATCTGTGACCTTCCTTAACTCACAGGGGATCTTTTCTGCTCAATAGGCCACTGAAATAGCTGACTTCTGGCTAGATTTAAATAAGCCACTTGTAAATAATTTTGTCATGTGTACTGGGAGGGAACAAATTTGGCTGCAATTGATTTTGTTCCTGTACTTTCACAGCATTTTGCCACAAGCCCTCAGTATTGAAAATCTTCCCAGACCTACAGTGAATTCACAGTGGCTGCCCTAAATATCTCATGCCTGCTATTTTCTCTTTTCCTACATGTTCATGTTGAATAAACATTGAAACCATTTCTGTCCTTGAAATATTTGCATACTGTGGTGAAGTCTCCAAAAAGGCAAACGGATAAAATTGTTCTGTGATCAAGTCTGTAAGTGATACTTTACTGAGAAGGTACAGATGGGAAGAGCAACCATCTCACTGTTAATCTGAATTGTGCTATGTTTGCATCTACTGTAAAGCTTACATTCATTTTAAAGGGTGGGATATTATGGAACACTTTGCTTCAGTCAGCTGTTCCAGTTTAGCTAAGAGTAGTGAAAGTGATTACAGCTATCATCTCACACTAGACCATTGTCCTGTTTTTGTGGAAGGATGGGTGCCCTCAGACATGGGGCACTGAACTCTTGTTGGACAGGAAAACAGTGATGGTCTTTGACATGGTGACCCACAGCAGAAAAGTAAATCATTATGACAAATGCTACTCTCTTGACAAAGGCCAGGGACTGACAATCTTGGCAGAAGGTCACCTGGCAATGTGCTCAGTGTTGGCTCTGCTTTAAGCAGAAGGCTGGAAGAGAGACTTCCAGAAGTCCCTTCCACTCTGAATGACTCTGTGATGATGTTAACAGACAGTGGGGAGGAAAGATGCTAGAAGTAGCTTATGAAAAATGTTAATGTGCCTCTCAGAAGTCCTAGACCTTAAACGTAAGCAAAATACTGATGTTGATGAAATCAAGAGAGCTGCAGGCAATTACAGTACAAGCGTGAAAGATTGTATTAGGGAATCAGATACATGGTTAAATTGGCAATAACACATTTGTCTCCCTCCTCTTTGATGTCCTTCCTTCCACCTTAATACCCAAACTTGCCAGTGGTACAGTTTGTAGTGCCAACTTCAGTTTTGACAAAGTTGATAAACTGAAAAGGCATTTTTTGTTCTGTACTGAGATTGGCCAGCTATTTTTTGGTCTTTTAAATTGGGAGACCCAACTGAAACATAGCTTTCAGTGGTCCTGATGGTTTAAATATGCTTAGCTGGTGCAGCTGCAGACAAACATCCCCAAATTGTTCAGTCTCGGTTTGCAATAAAATCTCAGTATCAAGATAGCTCAGGCTTGCAAGGGTCTGTATGTGGCAGAGCAGAGCTTAGTGTGGGCTGAGACATCCTGGTCTTCAGCATGACAAACTAGAGCTCCCTCAGAGCTTGGGGTAACTCTCCTCTGCAATCCACCATGAAAAAAGCTGTTCTTGTGCACCTCAATTCAATAACGGGTAGAAATTTCTTTTTAAAATAGTTGTCTGACACCTGCCTGCATCATGAATCACTTTTGATAATTTGCCTCTTTGAGCCCTGTTTTCAGAGCTATTCATTGCTCATGCTTCCACTTACAGCATGTCTGGAACAGAGGGCCCTTATCTGCAGCTCTGCTAATCAAGCATCAGATGTTTCTAGTGTTTGACAGCAGAATCAGTGGTCATTTCAGAGAGTTCTTAAGTATATTTCTATGATTTCATGGTGAGTTTTACTGTAGAGCTGCTGAGAAAGAAAAATACTCATTTGCATGCTACAAAGCATAGGCAAGGAGCCAGATCTGTGCTATTACAATATCTGATCTCTGTAAGGCAAACATCCTTTTGAAAGGAGCTAATGTTTCTGTCTATTCAATTCTGATTCACAGTTCAGCACTTTCCTCATTCAAACACCCTGGGGAAGAGTTAACTGTATTTTTCTCTTCCCCTTTTATCTTTATTCCTGGATTAAGTGAAGAAATTATTGGTTCATGTTACAGCCCTTTTATCCCTTTGCAGTAAATCATATGCAGTATTTTTTGCTATTGGTATGCTGCATGTCACGTATACCCTGTTCATGTCACACTGTAATAGTTAATTGTTTGCATGACAAACATTCAGGTTGTATCCTATGAGTTGCCCCATGGGGGTACATGTTGTTAACTAATGCATACAGTGCACATATCTTCGAATGAGCTTTTCATCAAAACCAAAAAATTGCTATAAAACACTTAATAACAAATGTTATTGATTATTTTTCCCTTCTGTTTATGAAGAAAAATCATAATATTTTATATAGTCATTAGTAGAATCTCAGCAGTAGTATCTTATCTGCTGTTCACTTGCTGCCTATGCTTCACAAACACTTCCCAAAACTCAAATGACAAGAATCACGAGCTGTAGTATCTTCTTTCTGAGGGGACATGACTGACTATTAAAGAACCTTTAATTCTGTGAATACCAACTTTAAAATTATTTTTCTATTAATACCATGCAAAATTCAATTCATATTTATCACTTGTATTCATGCCAGGAAATATAATTGCTGTTCACAGAGAGCAAGTATGGAGAAAAAATTTCATTTAAATATTTAAACATTTAAATATTTAAACATTTCCTATATATGCTTTATCTGTGAAAAAAAAAATCCAAACAAAACAAGCCTAGACCAAATCCACAAAACTCTTATGATAGGAAGCAATTTGCATTTATCAACACAAAAGCTAGTCATGTCTTTCTCATCAGTCAGTCTGCTTATGCTTTCTCTGAGCAGCAGTTGCCCTCTACCTACACCTGCAGTGTCCGTATGGACCCCTTGCCTTTCCAGATGAACAGGCACAGGAGCTAATTATTCTTGAGATGATCCTCCACATAAAGTCTGGGGAGCATTTCAGAAGCACAGCACAAGCCTTTCCCTGCTGAACCAACATTCCCAGCATGCTGAAATGCCGAATAGATAACTTCCCTCCAAAATCAATGCATGGTATATACTGCTCCTTCATTTAAATAACATCTTTTTTATCTCACGGCTTCGGGGTTGGAGTTGTGTAATGTGAAGACAAGTTATCCCTGAATGGTTTCAGGCTTCAATTGCAACCCAGTCTATTCAGGAATCTTTTTCTTCCAAATATTTCTGCTTGGTGCCACTGTGGCTTTACTGACAAATTCTCTGCTCTGTGAGTGACAGCCCAGAGCAGCATCAGGTATGAACTTAAGGCCTTTCCAGCCAGTCCTTCCTTCCAAGGGCAGGCCAAAGGCCCTGCTGGTGCCCCAGAGCCTTCCTGCTGCAAGCCCCTCGTGGGGCAGCACCTGCTGAAGGGGCAGCACCCGCTGAAGGGGCAGCACCCGCTGAAGGGGCAGTACCCGCTGAAGGGGCAGCACCCGCTGAAGGGGCAGTACCCGCTGAAGGGGCAGCAGCTGCTGAAGGAGCAGTACCCGCTGAAGGGGCAGTACCCGCTGAAGGAGCAGTACCCGCTGAAGGAGCAGCACCCGCTGAAGGAGCAGCACCCGCTGAAGGAGCAGCACCCGCTGAAGGGGCAGTACCCGCTGAAGGGGCAGTACCCGCTGAAGGGGCAGCACCCGCTGAAGGGGCAGCAGCTGCTGAAGGAGCAGTACCCGCTGAAGGGGCAGCACCCGCTGAAGGAGCAGTACCCGCTGAAGGAGCAGCACCCGCTGAAGGAGCAGCACCCGCTGAAGGGGCAGTACCCGCTGAAGGAGCAGTACCCGCTGAAGGGGCAGCACCCGCTGAAGGGGCAGCAGCCGCTGAAGGGGCAGCAGCTGCTGAAGGGGCAGCACCCGCTGAAGGGGCAGTACCCGCTGAAGGGGCAGTACCCGCTGAAGGAGCAGTACCCGCTGAAGGGGCAGCACCCGCTGAAGGGGCAGCAGCTGCTGAAGGGGCAGCACCCGCTGAAGGGGCAGCACCCGCTGAAGGGGCAGCAGCTGCTGAAGGGGCAGCACCCGCTGAAGGGGCAGCACCCGCTGAAGGGGCAGCAGCCGCTGAAGGGGCAGTACCCGCTGAAGGGGCAGCACCCGCTGAAGGGGCAGCAGCTGCTGAAGGAGCAGTACCCGCTGAAGGGGCAGTACCCGCTGAAGGGGCAGTACCCGCTGAAGGAGCAGTACCCGCTGAAGGAGCAGCACCCGCTGAAGGGGCAGCACCCGCTGAAGGGGCAGCACCCGCTGAAGGGGCAGCACGCTCAGCCCGGGGAGGACGAGGTTAAGGAGGCTCTGAGCTCCTGGTCTGTGGCTGACCGAGCAAAGGCATCCCAGCCTGTGTGGGTTTGTCTGTTCTTAACCCCACTCTCAGTCTTGCTGGAGGGGATTGTACAACAGCTGTGCCTCACAAACTCAGCTTCCCAGGGTAGGAGCTTCCAGATTAAAAGCTTCAACAGTTCTTTTGCAGAGGTACAGCAAGAGCCTTTTGTAGGAGGTACTGCTGCTTCTAAATACCTGTGGTTCCACGGATACATGTTAGCAAAGACGTCAGAGTTTCGCAGCTTGCCTGGGGTTTTTCTAAGATCCTGCCATCAGTCCCTGGGATCTGAAGTGGGGGCAACGGGCTGCATTTCATTACATGCTTGTATTTCAAATGAGACTTTGTTTTCTTTTACCTCAACAGAACAGCATTAATATTTTGTTAAAGCTGATATATTGAAGCTGGAACAGCACAGCTCAATGGATGCTAATGAGCTTTAAACAAATGGAAAAGACATATGAGTCCTTGCCTAGTTCCAGCCTTGGCCAGCTGCAGCAGGTAGCAGGGGAGGTTGCTTGTGGGATACAAATAAGTAGCATCAGTCCTCTCCAGAGAAATTGCTCAACAGTCCTGCATATACTGACACAGGAAAATATCTCTCCAGCTGTCAATCCTTCAGCCTCCTACAAGAGGAAAAAATTGCTGTGGTTTGTTGTGACTACATATCAGTTTAACTGGTTTTTATAATCAAATATTTTACCCACATAGAAAATAAATTCCAGCAGTCAAGTATAACAACAAATTGAAAAAATACGTGTGGGACTAGGAAAATGGTATCCTTTTCTGTAAAATCATAAGCAAAAGCAGGGAGAAAAATCTCATGCTTTTAAAATTTTTTCTATTTATTTTAAGTATTTAAGGTTGCTTTGAAAGGATACCTTCAAACATAAGGAAGGAATGCATTTTTTTCAGGATTTGCAATTTTATTCCTTGCTAAAGGTTATGATTTCTTTTTCTGTGCAACAAATTGACCTAGTCAGGAAGAGAATTGAAAAAAATTAAGCAGTGTTGAGCAGTCAGTGTATTTCTGAGCATCTCTATGGGAGGAAACATTTCTTATAAATTAGTATTCCTCAACTCTAAGAAGCTTTCTCTCAGATTCATATGGGTCAAAAGAGTTCCTCTCATGAAAACAATTTAGAAATTCAAAGGTAATCCAGTTCTAGGCTCTCTGCCATCCAGGTGCTTGTACCCAGCAGGAAAAAAAAAAACACCTCCTTAATCCTTTTTAGTTTTTATAATTAATTGTTTTTCTTCTTCCCAGCAGTTCTTCTGTACAGCACAAAAGTTACCACATCCAATTATACCTTTTTGTCCTTGCTTATAAAATCTTCATGTCTCCTCAGTTATATATTAACGCAAGATTAATCACTTGATTAATCTCGGGTTTTTTTCCTCATCTGCCACAGTGACAGCCACCAGCCATTTGGTGGCATGTTCTTAGGGTTTTTGTGCAGCCAATATATGTGTGTGACTGCTTGGGGAAAAAAGAGGGTGAGCTAGAGAGAAAGAAAGAACAAGAACACTAGTATCACATTTAGCATGGTAAATGCCATGGCATTTTGGAGACACCAGCTTCCACATGTGATCATCTAATAGCTTCTGGTCCACATTGTTGTGTATTTCATTGTTTATGTAAGAGAGGCTGACAGGAAGGGCACTCTTGGCAGTTAATGATCACTGTCATTGACCAAGCCAATCAGTCAGTAACTGGAAATATCTGACCTTTATGGCTTCCTTCATTTGATGAGTCTCTTTAATCATATATTTTTTTAACCTTTCCTCTTGGATCTGATACTGTGTGCTTTGATATTAATGCAACATGCCATAATAGAATGAAGAAATTTTTCTTTCTCAGACAGTTCCTTACAGTTATTGTAACCAAAGGGAAAGCAAGATTTGGTTCTGAAAGCTCCAGCATGTTTACACTGTCTTCTAAAGTTTTCCTTCACTTCCCTTACCTTTGCTGGAACTGCTATCACTTTGTCCTGTCCGCTGCATTTTATCTTCAGAGTTCATTTCGGAAAAAGCCCTGAATTTGTCAATGATTGTTTGCTTGAGGTCTGCTACAATATGAGTATTTTAACCTAGGGGATTTAAAGGTTTCCAAAATTGACTTTCTCTGAGAAAAATAACTGTTTGATGAAGACTGCAGCCTTTCTTTGGGAAAAGGTTATTGACAAAATTTTAGTTTTCAGATTACTTGGGGTTTATTTGTGAATTCAAATGTTGGCATGAACAGAAATCAATTTACTAGAATGTCTCATATTCACAAAGTTCTTAAAAAAACTTTGCTTTCAAAGCCATCTTGTGCGTAAGTTGCATTTACTACAGTAAATACTTGTATACTTCTGGCCAGGGAGAAACATTTTGAACACAAGCCCTATGAGGAATGACTGAGGGAGCTGGGGTTGTTAAGCCTGGAAAAAAGAAGACTCAGAGGTAACCTTATCACTCTCTACAACTTCCTGAAAGGTGGTTGTAGTCAGGTGGGGGTCGGTCTCTTTTTCCGGGCAACAACTGACAGAACACAGTCTCAAGCTGCACCAAGGGAAATTTAGGTTGGATTTTAGGAAGAGGTTTTATACTGAAAGAGTGATAAAGTTTTGGAATTGTCTGCCTGGGAAGGTGGTGGAGTCACCATCCCTGGATATGCTTAAAAAAAGATTGGATGTGGCACTTGGTGCCATGGTTTAGTTGAGGTGGTGTTAGGGCATGGGTTGGACTTGGTGATCTTGAAGGTCTCTTCTGACCTGGTGATTCTGTGATTCTGTGATTTATTTAGGCATATATGAATACAAAGCAGAACCTCAGATATACAAAGTGTGTTAACATCTAATAACTTTATTTAAAATCATGGCTAGTCAGTAGAGTGCTGAAGGCTGTGTTTGACTTGGTGGCCCTCAGTGAGCAGAGAGCTCGAATCAGGCGTGGGTGCTGCTGCTCTGCCCTGCTGGAGCTTTGGAGTGATGGCTTTGCTCCCCATTAATGAGGCTTGGAAACACATTGGCTGTGCAGCCAGGTACAGCAGACATGGGCAAGTTCAACTCAGTGGCCAAATTTATTTCCATGGTCATATTTTGTTTTGTCCTCTGGTTAAGCCTATTTCATGTGTAGCATAACAGACACTGTAATACACAAGAGAAAGGGACCACTCCAACAGCATTGAACCAGATGCTTTGCAAAGGGAAAGTAGCACAACTCCAGTGATTTCAATGGGCATTCCCATTAACATAGTGCCTCTAGCTGGAAAAATGAAGGAAGGTTAATGTTTCCTAATGTATTCTGGTC
The DNA here is from genome assembly GCF_009650955.1 of Corvus moneduloides. Lineage (NCBI taxonomy): Eukaryota > Metazoa > Chordata > Aves > Passeriformes > Corvidae > Corvus > Corvus moneduloides. Next base: position 104,617,020 of record NC_045477.1, read on the forward strand.
TTCTTTTGCTGAAGCTCAGAGACACTCTGTCCTGCCCAGTGTGAAATCTCTGTATTTGACTCAAGCGTCACAGAAAAGGTTAGAGTTAATTATGAACTGTACCTTTAAGCAATAGATTTTCTGTATTACAGCATTCAGGTAAGTTTGGACAATGTTTCTAAAATGATATGAAAATTACTTCTTGATGTTTTTTGAATTATTGTTTGTGAAGTGTTTGTTGAAATTACTATGCTTCAGTGAATTGGTGAAAAATTACCTATCCCTAAACACCTGAGATACTACAGTAATTTTCTATACCTAGAACAATATTGGTATAGCACTCTGTGAGCATTGTGTCCACAACAGTGGGCTCTCATTTCTGGCACCAAGAAGCCAATGAGCAAAATGAACTGATGTTCAAGATTCCAGGCCTCACCCCTAGAAATTCACAAAACCAAGACCTGTATCTTGTTACCACACAGATCCCTGCCTTGTTTTCTTGGTAACCCTACACATCCCCTAACTTCAGCGGTGACAATTATGATGACATTGTGCCCCGAGACCAGCTGCTGCAAAATGCCATCCCTGAGATGCTGCTAAAAAACCCCACCAAACCCAGCCTCCCCCTTGTGAGGGAGAGGAATTCGTGCTGTGCCTGGTAACGGGACACTGGGGAGTGAGCTCCGGTTTGCAACTCAGCTAATGAAACATTAATGAAGTCCTTTCAAAAGAGGGAGCTTTGCTTCACACTTCTGAACGCCTAAACCCAATCTGTAAATGTTTGTTTTCCCCATTTTAGCTTTTTAATTTATTCCTCAATTTTCTAACCTCTGAAATGATAATAAAATGTACTAGATTTGAAATAGAAGTCTCCAAACAGTATTTTAGCAATCTGTTAGGAGCTGGAATACATATGGATTACCCTGTAAATCTAAATTATTGGCACTCAGGAGAGATTATTTCCATTTATTTTGTTTTATTGTGTAATATTTTGCAGCTATGGCTGCAGTGCTGTTATTAACTTGTGATAGTTCTAAACCCTGGTAGGTGATTAGATCATTTACTATGTAAAATTCAGGCCTCCAAAGTAAGATGGTGCTAATCAGTCGAGCCATAGGAGTCCCAGAGGCTCACCCTCACCAAAGATTTGACCCCTAATGTATTGGGTAAGTCTCAACAGAATTTTAGTTTGTAATTAGAAACAGTTGCTAGAATATATTTTTAATTGACTTGCTATAATAGAGATAAGATACAGAAAGCATTGTCACAGCACAGGATGATTTCAATTTATACAAAGAAGTTCATGACAGGAAAACAGTCTTTCCAGATACAAAGATAGTTTTGCATATTGCAAACATGCTATCAACCATTTGGAAAGAAGTATTTCTCTCTGTTGAAGTTAATTCCTTCTCATATTAGCATGAATTACTTATGTATCTTTAAAAATAAGATAGCTCTCTATGTTAAATGACAACTGGCCTTGGTGAAAGATAATTTTGCAACTTGGGCATTCAGGAGATAGGGAATTGCCACAAAGTCACTGTTGATCTTCAGGCAAGTGATTCTATTGGATTTCTTGCCTGTAAAGTGAGGTAAGTCATCCCTCATAGCTAAGGTAGGATTTTCCTTCCTTTTTTTCTCTCTCTCCACATCCTTGCACTTTAGATGCATTTGAATTTATTCACTTAGGAAAAAAAGTAAATGCTTGCTCAAGAAGCAAACAAACAGACTTAATCGAAAAATCTTGAGTATTTCAAAGTCTATCACCAGTTTCCACAGGGACGAGGACAGAGAGGGTCACTCACAGACAGTCACTCAGTGAAAGCTGTGAAGATTTTCTTCCGGCTACATGGAACCAGCCTGAGAGATGTCTTTCACCAAAGCCTTTCTGAGCCCAGCTGCAGCCAACGTTGATGCAGGCAGTACTTACTGTTTGCACAGCTTCCCCAGCTGATAGGGGCTGCTAGTAGCTTGAATTATGAAGGGTTATGTCTTTTCAGGGTTTTATAAATGTAAATTGCCACTGTAACCACATACACAACAAACACGGGGTTTCTTAGGTAAGTCAGTGACCAAGATGGAAGAAGACTTGCCAGTTCCAAGTCCTGCATTTAACATACAATAAAACCTCTTCCCCCAGACACTCACAATATTTGATTTGAAAGTATAAAAATGTATTACTCTTGCTCTGTTATGTCTATTGGGGGCTCATTTCATGCACTTTTACTGTCCTAGCCCAATTGATTCAGACATAACTGAAATAAAAATGTTATTTAGAGAAGCAGGTGAATGTTATGTAAAACCAGAAAACTGCCATTCAGAACTTCAGTTCCTACTAACCTGCATGAAAATGCTGGAGGGAGTGTTCATCTTATTTTCTCAAACTATCATTTATGGCTTAGGTTTCAGACCATAAGTCAATGACAGCAGTTAATTCCAATAACAGTTAGAACACCCATTTAGAGGTGAAGTGATTTTAAGTTATCACCATTAATACAGCCTATGCTAGAAGAACATGCACTGGAGGAACTTCTCTCTTCAAACAGTAAGCATTTGTATTTGTTTGATATGTTTACAGACTGATGTAAATAGTTTTCTTTATAGAAAAAAAATACATATATATAACATGAATTGCAACTGAAGAGCAACTGGCTTTAGAAAAAATACAGAAAGACAGCACAGGGACACTTTCACATACTTAAAGCAACAAAGAATGACTTTTCTAAGCATTCTGTCAGCTCTTCAAAATGAAATTCATATGATCAGACATCCATGCATACAATCAGACATCCATGCACTCTGTGGTATGTGTTCTTTGCACATTTTTGTCAGTCTCATCTGCTGAGCAGCTTGCTCAATAAAGACAAAAAAAAAAAAAAAATCCAAACCATAAATTTTCCTTATGCTTTTGATAAAGGTGTTACATTATCTACATTATCAACATTTGCAGCAACATTGCACCAGTCTGAGATCTCATCAGAGCTCACAAAAGTAGCTGAGCCAGGTCTTATTGGCAGAGAGATGGCAAACTTCCAGCAGCTCCCAGGTGCTGCAGAGTTCAGCAGCAATTAAAGATGTGCCACTCTTTGCCTCTGAGCCAAGACCATGATAGCTTGTAAAGAGCCAGGACAAAGCTAGGAATATCCTGTCAGCTTTTGGACACAATGTAAAACTGAAGTTCTGGCTACATGCGGTCATTAAAAATCCCTTCAAGCATTTGGAAAATATAGTGCAATACTCCTTTATCCTGGACAGCTGCCACTCAGGTTTACTCCCTCATCTCGCAGCTGATGTTCCCCCTGTGGCCTCCTGTGAGTGTGGTGGTTTGGCTTTATCAACAGGGCTGGTGGATGGGAGTTTGCTTCATGCATGGCTTTCATTCTCTGCATGCCTGCTGTGATAGTGTTCTCTTCAGCTTTCAGCTTGCCTGAGAATTCCATCAATGAGAGCATGTGCTTAAAGTTAACGTGAGGAAAATGGGTAACCTCATTACTTGAGAAGCATTGTCATACAGGAGTTTTGGGGAATATTCTAAACATTTACATGTAAAACCTGTTTACCATTCCACTCAACCACTTCCGGACTGACTACCTCTTACAGTTAAGATCCTTAGTTTGTTCAAGAGATCTTTTAGAATACTTGAAGTTAACCATGCTTTGAGCATGCTCAAGTTCCTGCCCCCTGCAGACTGTACTGAAAGTGAAACAGAATCACAGAAATATCCAAGTTGGAAAAGACCTATACAATCATCGAGTCTAATCCTGAACCCAGCACTGTTATGTCCACCATTAAATCATGTCCCTAAGTGCCACATCTACACATCTTTTAAATACCTCCAGGGGTGGTGATTGGACCACGTCCCTGGGCAGCCTATTCCAATGCCTGACTACCATTTCTGTGAAGAAAATTTTCCTAATACCCAGCCTGAACGTCCCCTACTGCAACTTGAGGCCATTTCCTCTCATCCTGTCACCTGTAATCTGGGAGAAGAGACAGACCCCTGCCTTGCTACAACCTCCTTTCAGGTAGTTGTGGAGAGTGATGAGGTCCCCCCTGAGGCTCCTTTTCTCCAGGCTAAGCTTCCTCAGCCATTCCTTACAGGACTTGCTCTCCAGACCTGTCACCAGCTCCGTTGCCCTACTCTGGGCACGTTCCAGCACATCAGCATCTCTCTTGTAGTGAGAGGCCCAAAATTGAATACTGGCTCCAAGGTGTTGCTTCACCAGTGCTGAGCACAGGGTGATCACTGTCCTAGTCCTGCTGGCCACACTATTCCTGACACAAGCCACGATGGCAGAGCAGCGTACACAATTTGCATTGACGTAAATAACTACTCAGTATCCACAGTCATCAAAATGAAGGACTTTTTATCTCCTGACTGCCAAACTAAATAACTGAACAGTGTAGCTCTGTAGCTACAGCATGGAAAGTGAAAGGTGTGATGGTAAATGCCCTGAGGTCTCTATGTTACCTAAAGCATTCTTTCAGTAACTGCAAGTTGATTACAGTCTCACCAACTGACACTGTAGATCCAGTTGCAAAACTGGGGTTTGGCATTTCCCAGTACAATACAGCCCCAATTTTGTGCTCCTCCTGGATTTTGCATAATACAATAAAGCTGACACTGGTTTCCAAATACATATATACATACATACATGTATATGTATATATAGTGCCCATTCAGAACTCAAGGTCAGTATATGTTGGAGAGAACAGAGGAGACCTTTATGGACTGGCTGCATTTTTGGGGAAAAATATTTAAAAGAGCAGCTCTTCAAAGCAATAGAACTATTTTAGGCACATGGTGTGATTCTTGGAGTTGTCCTCTGCATGGTCAGGAGCTAGACTTCAATGATCCTTGTGGGTCACTTCCAACACATGGTATTCTAAGATTCTATTATTTTAGAAGCTACAAAAAATATGACTGAGGTCAAGTAGTCAGCAAAGCAGTTCTGAAATTGTCAAGGGTATAAAAAAATAAAATCTATCACCATGATCTATTTGCACTTCATCATCTGGATATCACCACCGAATTCACAGATTCAGACAGGTAAAAGTCCAGGAACAATGTGATAAACTAAAAAAGGGAACAAAGGTTTGGACTGGAATACAAATTATTTTTTTATATTATTTTGAAACTGATGTGGAACAAATTGCCACCTGCATTCTTTTCAGTCATACCAATAACAAACCCATAAATAACTATAAAACTTAAGTGAAGTAGAGCACTGCTTTCCACAGCTCCTGCCCTTGATCCCTGCAAATACCAGGAATCAGTCTACTTGTCTTCCACATGGTCTGATTAAAAGTTTTTTTAAATTCTATTTCACAGCTTTAGTGTTTTGAAAATGTTGTTATCCTCAGTTCTTTTCAATAGACAGAAACAGAGGTCTCCAGAGAGCCATTCATCTCATCCTAAGATAGGCATCTAAGGTCAGCAAATGGTCTTCTGAAGATGATTCTATTAACTATAAAGGAAGAGTAGGCTCAGTTATGCAACT